>NW_021132653.1:532776-938174 GCF_004193835.3 Ostrinia furnacalis | reverse complement strand
TCATTAATGTTATGCAGAAAGCGAATGATTAGGTGAAAACTACAAAACGAGTAGCGGATCAAAGCTTCTATTAACCGATTACTTTGTTGGTTGCATCAGTTTTAAACCAGAATTAGTAATGAAAACTTTGAGCTAAAATAATAAGAACAAAAATTTTTGAACACGATTCCTTGTTAAGAGTCAAATATTTATTTTCCAATATAATAAATAACACCATAACAAGCTAGCAATTTTACCAATCCAACAGCTTCCGATTCATCAAAGTCGCGAATCGCCGCAAAGCCTCCATTCCCCGGAAGCGCCAGCGACGCATCAGGAAGCGGCCATAAACCGGCCGATCGCAATAAAGCCTCAAAGAACCGGAAGTCGGCACTACACTTTATGATTTTGTCGTTGCCAGTTCCAGATAGGTTCAGTTATGGACCCACACTTAGATAAAAAATGACCCTCATATTTATAGTATTCATGTTAAAAAGTGGGTAAATAGGGTTGTACAACAGACATTGCATATAGTTTGTTGAGTAATAGCATGGAAACAAACAACAAGCCGCATAATATTAAGTTAGGCGCCATCTTGAGTCGCATAACTCAACCAAGCGACATACCGACAATCGTGGTAGTGCTATGAGAGTGAAGACACGAGTCAAGAGAGTAAAAGGTTCAGGGTTCTATTCTCATGTGGGACACAGACAGTGTAAGATCAACAATATGCATATTTATTTTCAATTTGGTTAGGGAGATCGCAAGTTCGATTCAATCTGATTGTCCGAAAAATAAATAAGGTTCTGAACTTCAGAAGTCTCGTTAAACCGCTAGTATTATGCCCGTTTTCACCATTAATTTCTTATTTTTAAGGCTGAGTTGCACCACTTAAATTTAACGGTAACTATAATGATAACCGGTGCTTTTTGTATGTAGTTTGACAGATTTTTGACGTTTGTCAAAGTTAAAGTAAGATGGTGCAACCCAACCCAAAGTGATCTCTATGGTAACTTATAAGGAATTTTGTTTTCATAGAGGTCACATAAAAATTAGGGATTGATGGTGAAACGAGCATTAGACTCCTATAGCGTTATACAACGTTATGAGCACAGTTGTTAGAAACGAAATGAGAAAATTATTTAATAAACAGCTCTTCAGTTTATTAAATAAAAACTTTTTCCAATCCCTTTGTTCTCTGCACTTCTTTGTCCATGTGTGTTGTTATTAATATCAGTCAGAAGAAGACGTTGTTACTTTAAAGCCGTTAAGAGACGTTTGCGTTTACAACGGTCACAAACAAACTCAATTCCAAGCAAATATACACCTTATACGAACAACTTAAAAGAGGTATCAGCTTGGAAGCTTTCTCGTATTTAGTGGAAAGCTCGTATTGCAATGAGGTAATTTGCAAAGTCCCCTACGTTGAAATATAAACCTATATTATTCTGCAAGACTGTGTGCTTTTACGTTTAAATGCATTATGAAGACAAAATGGGCAAACGCCTTGGATGCTTTGAATTTGTTAATTTATATAGTTATGTAACACTATTTATTATTTTAGTTTAATGGTATGTGATTTCTGAATACTTATAGCCTTGGGTACTAAGATTTTATTATAAAAATGCCTTCATCAAACATTTTACATTTATTATCTTTTTTTTCATTTGGAAAGCCCACTAATTTAAAATGGACTTGCAAAACGGAAGCAGGCTAGTAATAATTTTCAGCCATTTAAACAATTGCCAATGGCAAAGAGTAGGCTTCATTAAATATACCGGAATATGTTAGGCACAAAGCATCGCAACAAATTTTTTTTCTGTTTAAGTTTATCTTCTTTGCTTTAAGTTTACCGTCTCTTCTTAAACATTCTGAAATATTCTCACGTCTAAAATGCCACAAACAATTAGACTAAGAGCTACTGAACGCCAGACCTACGTTATTTTATAAAGGCTGAAAGTTTGTCAGCGCATGCTCCCAACATAGCTAAGAACCATGGCCAAACATGAAGTTTGGGTCATGGTGGCTTTGGCAGACAGACGGTACTAAAGGTGTGTAAAATACCAACTTAATTACGTTACGTCAAAGTATAAAGGCTGATTTTTTTATATCTCCTTCAAAATGTTATTAGAAATGACGTCATTAATTGACAGACACCTACCATGGTGGCAGTCCTTAGCCAGACACCTTAAAGTTCATGAAAATGTAGTCCTACTTACGTCATACTATAAAAGCTGATATTTACATAAAATATTTGAACTATCATTTGATGAAGTTTCCTCATCAGCCAGACACTTCTGATGGTTCCTTCGCCTTGCCAGACAGCTTTTAGGGTGGCTGAAAGTGCGAACGCGAGGCACTATAAATATTGTTTTTTGTACTTTTTCTTAAGTTACTCAAGTAGGTATTTGAGTCTGTAAATCATCATCTCATGTTGATGAGCTGATGATGGAAGGTAAGTACAACTCCTTAAGGCTTAGGAGTTGGAGGACAATTCCTTAACCAGTATAATATAAGTATAGCTTCTAAAGTTATTTGGGTGTTTGCATCAGCTAGTCATCATCCCATGTTGATGGAAGGTACAACTCCTTAACGCTTAGGAGTTGTAGGATAATTCACGTCATGCTCCCCGGCGGAACTACTTTTGATTTAACTAGTCTAATGTAAGTTTCTAAAATAAATCTTTGAAATGTCTATAAAATTCTAGTCCTATTTTTAAAAAAATGATGTCACAGGTTTCGCCGTATTTTGTTATTGAAAGTGGTTGCGCTGCAGAGTATCCTTCCAGCGAAACCATCACGATATATCTATTACTATGCATAGTATAATCAAATTTATAGTATCAAATAATACTATAACAATTCTATATTGAATTAGGACCCCCAAATCCTCACTAGAATTTATATACGCGGAAAATGTGGTGCCACAAATTTTATCTTCAAAATAGTTGCTAAACGCCTAGAGTAAAGTTCTTAGCAACATTAGCATTAACATAGGTAATGATAATGTTGCTAAGAACTTTACTCTAGGCAACTTTCAGAGCTAATCACTTTAAAATTAGGGATTACCTAAGCCTTAAGGAGTTGTACTTACTTTCCATCATCAGCTCATCAACATGAGATGATGATTTACAGACTCAAATACTTGAGTAACATAAGAAAAAGTACAAAAAACAATAATTATAGTGCCTCGCGTTCGCACTTTCAGCCACCCTAAAAGCTGTCTGGCAAGGCGAAGGAACCATCAGAAGTGTCTGGCTGATGAGGAAACTTCATCAAATGATAGTTCAAATATTTTATGTAAATATCAGCTTTTATAGTATGACGTAAGTAGGACTACATTTTCATGAACTTTAAGGTGTCTGGCTAAGGGCTGCCACCATGGTAGGTGTCTGTCAATTAATGACGTCATTTCTAATAACATTTTGAAGGAAATATAAAAAAATCAGCCTTTATACTTTGACGTAATTAAGTTGGTATTTTACACATCTTTAGTGCCGTCTGTCTGCCAAAGCCACCATGACCCAAACTTCATGTTTGGCCATGGTTCTTAGCTATGTTGGGAGCATGCACTGACAAACTTTCAGCCTTTATAAAATAACGTAGGTCTGGCGTTCACTAGCTCTTAGTCTAAATAAGATTATTATTGCTGGAGATATTAATTTTGACTTCACAACTCTGACATTTGCCTGATTACATTTTAATTATTCTTCGAAACTAATTTCAGTTGCAATTTGTACATAGTCTTTGATCTAGTGTGAAAGTTTTCTGTCATTATATTTGAATTTAATGTCACTGAAGTCACATTTTAAGGTCACCCACACCTGCGAGCGGATTTTTGGGACCTACCTATATGTAGAAGAAGAAAGAAGTTTTTAAGGTGAGAGTGAATAGGCACTTACAGGGCAGATTATGTACCATCCTAGACTGCATCTCACTTAACACCAGGTGCGATTGCGGTCAAATACCTGCCTTGTCTAGCATAAAAAAAAGATCGGCAAGACTTGGAGCGAGATTAAACGCGAAGCTCAAGACCGAACGCGGTGGAGGACTGTTGTGGACGCCTTCTGCCCTATCTAGGGGACATAGGACCTTAAGTCAAGTAAGTCAAACCTATACTTATGTAGTTACCATTCTCACAATTTCTTCAAGCCATTGTGTAGATAGCTAGAAATGTTTTTTAACGTATAAAGGTTTACAGCTTTAGCTTAATAAGCGGACAATGAAAACCTATAGTGTGAGAGTCTGTTGCCCGAGATAGGTATAAAAAATACCTGTATTACAGTTCACAAGGATCTTATCGGATCAGAGTGAGAAAACTAGAATACAAACGAGAAAAAGTTACAAAAATTTCACTGCCTTATTGGCAAAAGTGGTTTTTAGATACAAGCAAAATGTACGCCATATAAATACTGTAATATAAATTATTTTTGCATTGGCAGTTACCAGTAAAAAACGTGTGGTAAAAGCCAGTCATAATGTCTCCCGCCTTGCAATAGAGGGATTCGACACTATACTTGCAGCGAGGCCAGTCCATGGATACCTCCTCACGATATTTCCCCCTCTTTTAGCACCAATTGTGTATTTTTTGTACCAATAATGTCCGTACAATAGTGTTCCTTAATATTTCTAAGAAATATTGCTCGAATAAGCGTTATCCAACAAATAAAAGATTTTCCTTATTCGCTTCAGATTATTTACTTAGGATACTTACTTTATTGCTTTGTTCACAGATTTCGGCTATTTATGTCTTCGGCTTACTACAACCTTTGGCTTTAACGTTATTTATAAGACGGCCATCTTGCTTGGCGGCTCGTGTAATGTATTATAACGCTTGCTGCGGTTGCACGTTTGAATTCCGTTGGAGTGAAATGGTAAGAGTAACTTAAAATGTCGTAAATGACTAGTTATTATACCTACCTGCTAAGTTTCAGGCTAGTTATTAGTGTTATAAAGTAAACAATTATGTATTTTTTTACAATAAAAATACCAAGGTTTACTCGTACAAAATGTATGATCAAAAGTTTTTGTGGAAATCGTTTGAACAAAAAATTCACATTGGATATTCATTTAGCAAAAAAAGCAATTACTTATGGTTAAAGTTAATCACGACGTGTTAAGATGAGTCTCAGTTCAAAAATCTTAGCGCGGTAAACTCAGTAGAAAGTACTCTTGAAATAATGGTTGGTTTATCGTAAAATTTATGTTTAAAACTTAAGAAGCTTTTCATGTTTTATTAACATTCCCAGCCTAGTTCCCGGGCATAATCTCCGATATCTGAAAGTAAGCCGACCCGATCCAGCGATCCCCCAGGTCTCCTATGTTATTCCTTTATTTTTGCCAGGATCATACAGGGTGCGCCCTTGGGAGGACCTACAAAAGATGGCGCTTTGAATATAGGCTCGTTGTTTGACACGTTCGCGAGAAAATGATCATTCGGGAATACCCATGATATTGGAATGAAAGGTATTGTCCGCCGTTGAACGGTATTCGTGTTTGAATGTAGAGTAATTTAGGGTTTGGGGGTCTGTATGTTGGAGGATAGACGATGGGCACTGGCCCACTGATAAAAATACTTATAAAAATACTTTATACTGATAAAAATTACATTTTGAGTTGAACAAATTTTAAAACGGTTCAAAAATGGGCAAGAGTAACTAATGTATCTATATACTTGTAAAGAGAGAATAAATGTAGAGATCACCGAGAATTTAATATGATAGTGCACTGTCTTATTCCCGGTTTCCAGCGGAGATGTGCGGAGCGGAGAAGTGGAAATAATGAAATCTGATTAGTTATCCCAAACACTTCTCCGTTTCACTCAACTTTGGTGGAAACCGGTTACGTTTTAAGATTAATACATTTTTACTAGAGTGCGAATCAGTCTGCTAATGGCTATTTTCTCAAAGGTTCGGTTAATGTGTTTTTATCAATTTCCATAATAATATCCAGCTATCTGATCATAAAATCTCAGCGATGAACTGCCGTGATATCTCAGTACACAAGCTGTTTGTCCCGGGCCCTTTCACTTTGTTTGCGTTTGATAACACCCTCATAACCATGTGTTTTCATAGGTTCGTGTGTATTAGAAGTAGGTACAGTAGATCCGGTATAGTGGATTAAGAAACGTAGTGAAATATTGGGTTGTATTTACTCTATAGTAGATTAAAACGACTTAACGTTTTAATCTATTTTTGTTACGTTTAAGTAACAATACATTAGGTTTTCTCAAAATATGTTGTTGTTCATCAGGTATTATTTATGAGGCAACAAAAACTCAAACACGTCTGTTAAGTGTAAAAGTACTATAATTAGTTCCCTGAAAAGGGTCTACATGCTTAAAGAATTTGAATTTTACTGAAGTTTTGAAAACTTTCGGCAAGCCTATGACCAAGAGTGGACGTCTTGACTGAAAGGAACGAAAGAAAATCTTAGTTTGATAGGTATTATGGACTGATCCCACTGTACCAAATCATATTGCGTTGCTTCATGTAAAATTGAAGCCGGAATTTAAATATTTATCAGCGAGCCAGACTCCCGGCGAAAATGGCTGTTTTTGTTTTAAAGCCGTAACAAATATTGTTGCCTTTTAATTTGCATTGAGTTGAATATCATGTCATTTTGTTAGTATAGAAAACATTAGGGTAATAATCTTGTTTTAATACAAAAGACTGTCCATGGTTTTATCGGTGTAAAATTCGTTGTCACCATTAGAGTGAATTTATCGTTTATAGGTAAGAGTAAATTAGGCGTTTGTTATGCAGAACAACGCAGGTATTTGACTGCAATCACAACACCTGATGTTAAATGAGATGCAGTCTAAGATGGTACATACCTGTCTATTCACTCTTGCTTTGAAAAGGCTCGGATTATTGAGTCCAATGAAGTTTTAAGTATCTCTGTTCCTAGATTATTATTTTCGTTTAATAATAGACGCCAGCTTTTTCGTAGCTTTAACGGTTAAATCTATTTGTAACATAATACAAAATATATGTATTGTGTGTAAGATGCTAATTATAAGATTTTAATTCATATTAAAAAATGTCGCGTTGAGTCCCGTGTTTCTCTATTTTAATTAGCTAATTATTTTTTTGAAAGTCAATTAACAAATTGCGCTCGCGCTCTCCTTAATTTCTCTTGCTTTGGACGAGGTACGGCCAGATTTCAGACAACCGAAGTTTATGTGACACACGATAAATGTAAAGTTACATTTAGCAAGCTGTTACATTCAGTCCGTCAGCATATACTGCCATATGTCTGCAATAAGACACCGGGACGTGATTCCTCAGACGCCGCTCCACTCCGGATATTGCTGTACTACGTGACCGTTCTAGCCCCGCGTAGCCTTTAAACTAAGTGCCGATATATTTTTCTTTAATTCACCAAACTGGTTTTTCATTGGGTTTAAGCCAAGTTATTTATTTGGCAACAATAGTGGCGGTTACGCCAAGTATGGGTGACGCTTGGTCATCGGTTTGGTAAAGAAGAACAGATTGAAATTCTTTTAGTTCCGTGAATCTCAGAAGGTAGTATACAGGGTGTTAGGTAAATGGGTATATGAGCCGACACTAGCCCAAGTTAACATGGTCATTTGAATGTTATGGTGAAGTCAGAAATTTGATATCATCATTTAATTTTTTTAAATTTTCATACAAAATAAATTTTATCAAATCCGATTTGTATGAGAATTAAAATAATTAAAATGAAGATATCAATTTTCTGACTTCACCATACCATTTATATGACCATGTTAACATGGGCTAGTGTCGGCTCATATACCCATTTACCTAACACCCTGTATAAGGAAGGACTAAACGCATCCTAAATAGTTGTAATATAATGCTGTTTGTTGCAAAAATGAATATGAACATGTTGCAAATATGAAATGCATGCTGTCTACTGTTCGTGAAAATGTGAAAAATTACAACATAATCGACTGAAGAGGCAAAAAGCTGTTTTTCAGACCAAATTAAATTAGCAGCCTGTAAAAGTAACATAATTATTTACATACATTTTATGCCTATAGTTTTGTATTTTGTATTATTGAGTATGGAAATAGATATTCAGTTACAAATTGTGGTAAACACGGAACCCTATACTGCACGTGGTTACTTACCAAACGGTTAAACAAGCGTGCGAAATCTAGTCAAAGTTATCTCCTTTGATTTATATTAGCCCTATAACCGTAAGGGTAGACCATATTCCAAAGTAAGCAGTATTCGACTCTGGTGAGAAGGGTGCGAACATAATGTATGGCACCTGATAAACTGGGATGACCCGCCCTTGAGGGTGCCAGGGCAAGGAACCGGTCTGCAAAAACGTATGAAGCAAATTCAGTCTACAGTTCTGAAATTGATAACATATTATTGTATTGTGTCCTTTATATTCTCCCATTGAATTCAGTGACAATTCAGTTCACAAAGAGCTTCCAATGAAAAGAATTCGAATTGAAAAGAAACTTTAAAACCGTTATTACAAGGTAAAAATCGTATGACCCGCGCCGGGACCCGCTTAACGCAGTTTCTGCCCTAATATTTTACTGCAACATTAAATTATATTCATCAAAAATCAAAAACACAACCAAATTAACCTTTTGGTTCATTATTAAATAAACTCAAAACATTGATTGGAGTTGTGCGTAAAATTAATTAGTTAGAATTAAATCCGTTTGTTTAGAATTTTCTATTATAAGGCTATTATCACTGGATACCAGATTACATACCGTGAATAAAATTATATGGGTGCAAAATTCGTAAAATTTTAGTGTGTACCTAAATTCATACATACATAATTTGTTTTGTGTTGTTCAACATTTCACAAGTCCTATCCCTATAAATGATATTATACATATAAATAAGCCATTTCAGCAGTGTAGAAGTAAACTTACTTTCACTGACTTTGGGTTGGGAGATTAATCTCAAAATACCTAAAGTTCACAGACAGCCTTTCCAATAACCAATCAAGTTAAATTAAAAACTTGCTCCAAATACCGTATTTTGGTTTCAAAGAATGTAAGCAGAACTTAGCGAATGTTTGTAAGTCGCCGCAGCTCGGGAACTCAATTAGAGGGACGGTTTCGAGGGCTCTCCTCCGACTTGGACTCAAGGCGTTCGGTTTGAGGATAGGCGGGGAAGAACGGCTACGACATTGTGTACTAATAGTCCTCTAGTCCGCTGTGTACTATAGTCCACTTTGTACTACTCTTATATTTTCAGGTAGGAAGGAAATTGATTGTTGGAAAGGAGTAAATGTTTTACCTTATTGTTTCGTTAGAAAATACTTAGATAAGTTTATTGTTGCCAATCAGTGATTGAGTGAGTGAGAACTGTTGTCGAAAAGCAATAGTGTGGCAATACGTTGAGTAATTTAATAACTGAGAAAATTAAATAAGACTTATGTTACACCTCAGATTTCTACAAGATACTTAGGTTATTTGTTAAAATTTATTTTAAGTGAGTAATTTTTTTTTAAATTGCTTTTGAGTAAAAGTCACCTACCTATATTATTTAACCTGACTTCTGTGTCTGTGAGTTAATCGATCTGGATTTGATTTCTAAAATAGTGTAAGATTGTCTTTAAATGACAGCCTGATCTTATTTAGTTTTAATAAAAAACATTAATGATATGTTAGAGAAAGTTGAAACAATGAGTGTTTGCAGCACAATTGAGTATGTGCTGGCTGTTCAACCACAGCTGTGGCGAGAGCTCACCAATTAATTAAGGAGTCCGTACAAACTTGCGGCTAATTAACTACTTCTGGGAACAATACGCATATCGCATTTCTGTTTTTGAATTCAAGCACTTTATATTTTCGAACGTAGGGAAAAGTATGAATGGTTTTTTTGGACTGCGAGTGGAACAGCAAATGGTATGGAGTAGCAACTGCTATTTTTTTTTTGTATTTTGGGACTAGGTAAGGGTTATTTAGGAAGATAATTTAAATGCGACATAAAGTAAGAGTAAATGATACTAATAATTCCGTGTTTTCATTCACCAAATTATGTGCTATTTATATACTAATATTCTAAACAACTGTCCTCTAGGTTGTTTGAAAGAGATCGCTTTATAGTGATAAGACTGCCTAAATTATGTCTAATCTTTTGTTCTTTTAATCTAATCTTGTCTTGTGTGTTAGTGAATAAAGTGTGTTCTATCTATCTATCTATCGATGGCTGTTGAAATGCTTGTGGATGAAGCTGTGGGTCAAAGCTAGTATTTATCCAACTATTCGGAACTTGTGCAAGAGTCGATGCTGCGTATGATAATGACCTTGTAAAATACGCGAGTCGTACGGAGTCAGTGCCAAAAATGGTTTGGAGAAGGTGTTGTTGCTAGACCGTGGAACTGGGCATAAAATGGAGTTTCTGGGAAAGATGAAATTAAAATAGTAGATAATTAAATTATAAATTAAAATGGTACCTTCAAACCCCCCTCTCCCAGCCGGCTCAAGGGCTAAGGGCGGGGACTTTTGGTATGTTCACCTCCTAACTATTCTAAATAAAGTCCCGAAGTCAGAAATTGTGTTCCACGCACTCCCTCTACACCGTCGTTAAAGCATTAATTGACTGGACTAAAATGCAGAAATACTCTATTACATAGCACTTAGATAGATGAACTTATGATATTTTATGATCTGCAAAATGTGATTTATTAGAGCCACAGCACATAATTTATGCTACTTTGAGCATAGGCGATCGGCAATTTAATCGCTAGCACTCATGCTATTTAGTAGCTTTTTTAGAAGGGAAATGCCGTTGATTCCGATACCGCAGTAGCAAAATCGCGAAGCTGCATCGATATAGTCGCAAAATCGCCGATCGCCAATGTTAAAATTAGCATGTGTGCTGTAGCCCTTAAGCTTCGGCCAAACCAATGCGTGCAGCTCGCGTTGGCGATGGCGATGGCGATCACTGCGCATTCATAGATCGCCGCAACCAATGACAGGACGCTTTGATGTGAACTTATCGCTACAAATTTATACACGACATCTGATCGTCATCGAGCACACAGGCTAAACGCGTTAGTTTGGCCGAACCTTTAGTTTGAAAATTTAGTCGTTGAATGTCCTATGGACGGACAAGGCGAGTCAGATTTTGTAAAGCTCAATTTCACAGTGAAGCGACAGCAACACCACATTCGAACTAACGCAACCCCAAATTTGGAACAATTTCAAAACGTACCCGCCTCGTCTAAAGTCGATCGCACCCATAAGAATTAATGACCCTTATGACCTGGGAATAAGATCCACAAACTCTCGAATAGGAATCTGTTATAGATGCTGACTGTACGTACACCCATTCGCCCGAATGTATTGCGCAACAAACTGAAGGCATTTCGTTGAAAAATTTTAGACATTTTAGTTGGATTGGATAGTATCATGTTTTAGAACTTTTGTTCAAGGAAATATCCCGGCCTTTCTTAAACAAAATATAGGTACTCCTAGTCTTTGAGAATTACTCAGTACCTAATTGAGTTTGTTTTGTGGTATTTAATTCAATTAGTATCTACTTAGACTCCATTGATAACTTAAAGTGAGTTATAGTCGAGTAGTTGGTGCCCGCAACTTCGTCTGTGCAAAGTAATAAGAGTAGCCTGTCTCTTGATAGTTGCCTTTGCCATTCTACACGTAATTTTATCGGAATTGGTTAAGCAGCTTAAGCATGAAAATGAAATACTAAATGACTCCACACACCAAGCCCAGCGGATGGTGTCAGCGGCTTTATTTCAAAAGAATCATGTCGACGACTCGTACTTTCTATGACAATATGTCAACGAAGCGACGTCAAAGTCGACGAAATTAATTAAAAACGGCATCTCAGTAAAAAAGTTTCGTTTTTGCTCAATATTCACATTAAGGCTGGGTTGCACCACCTTACTTTAACTTTGATAAACGTCAAAAATCTGTCAAACTCCATACAAAAAACACCGGTTATCGTTAAAGTTACGGTCAAAGTTAGGTGGTGCAACTCACCCTTAATGTTGAATGAGCGTTGATTGCTGTTATTCCAACAACCAAATCCTTTGTCCATTCCTCAATAACCGGGTATTCCATAAACAACATAAAATCCTTGCGATTTCCGCTGGAATTCAATAAATAAACAATTTAAAGCACGTCGCGCGCAATAAGGCCGAGCACATTTTATTTACGTTTAATATTCTCCAACGGTTTGAACCAAAAGCCAACAATGGCCGCCAATATTTTAACACTGGGATTGTAAACTGTGTCATCGATTTTGTAGTTGACTTTCCCAATAAATTGCGCGTCAAAAATACAGATCTCGGCTTTTGGGTCTGACTGATGGTGGGTAGAGACAGTTTTATATCGGATCGAGAAGAAATACGCGCGAGGGCGCGATGCTGTTTACTGCGAAGGACAATAATCTATATTACTTTACTTATATCTATAAAAGCGAAAAGTCAAAATCAAAAATCAAACTCAAATTCATTTATTCAGTTTAGACCACAAGTGGCACTTATAAACGTCAAAAAATAAAAAAATAAAAGGTAGCCCTTATGGGGCACTTTACATGACGTCTCCTTATCTTTTGGGCCCTACCAGCGCTTCGAGACAAACATATGGCAAGTGCTAAGAAGAAACGCCGGAACAAACTCAGTCACCACCAGTCACTGACTGACTCACTCAATCATCACGAAATCTCAGAAACTACAAGTGCTCATTATCTCAATTTTTTCGGAATTGGTCCAGTAGTTTCGAAGCCTAAACACAAACAATCAAATCTTTTCTCTTTATAATATTAAGTGTAGATGTAAATTTCAAATGAAACCCTATTTTTGCTAGACAACTGGTATGTCCAGTACGAGCTGACTGTTCAGAGACGAGAGGCATAAAAAACACACACCGCACATATTTTATGTGAGGCTTTATTTGTGTTTCGGGAGCAATTGCTCTTTGATAAATATCCCAAACGACTACAGCATAATTAGTACGCATTTTGTAGTGGTTAAGTGAAATTTTTGCAATAAAATGAAATAGAGAATTATGTACAGTCACGGAATGAAAAGGTTCGTCAGTTTTCAAATTGATTAATTCAACGAATCGCGAGCACATATTACCTTTTGAAACTATGTTCCAGAATAATCTCGAGTTAGAGAAAATAATCTTTAACTGTTCGTCAGTAAAGTTCAAAATTATTCAGATCAAAATTGTTTGACGATTTATCTTGTCAAGAAGATTATGATTGATAAACTAAAACCTTCTTGTTGGTTCAACCTGCCATTATTATTTCTATTAAATAAAAAAAACTATTGTCAATTGGTCAATGTCATTGTTAAGAATTGAGATAGAAAAGGAATAAATGATACCCAGGCTCAAGGAAGGGAAAGCGATATAATAGAAGGATAAAAGGAAGATACAGGATCAGGGATATAGAAGAGACAGACAGAGATGACAAGTGACATATAGAAAAATATAAAAATATAAACCATAAACTATCAAAAGAGGCCGTTCGTAACATCTCTCCCTCTCTCTCAACAATGATAGAATATGAATATCAAGAAAAGAGAGAGAGACAGAGTGGGAGAGATTGATACGACCGGCCTTAAGGTGGGCTACAAAAAGAGTTAAAGGTTCATCTAACTTTGTGACGTGACGTGGTGGTTCACAATGTGCTGGCTTCGGGTCAGGGGGTGGTGGAGTCTTGCAGTCAGGTGAACAGATGAGGCATCGTGCAGAAAGGAAGAGGCGTCGTGCAGAGAGGAAGAGGCTTGGCAACCGTAGATAAAGCAGCGTCCAGCAGCAACAACCTTAGATAAGGAACGGCCAGGACGCACAGAGGTAGGCGCATCCTCGGTGGCAGCTCCAGATTGCAAATCGGGTACACTTGAAGAAGCAGGTCTACCTGGGCACACAGAGATAGGCGCGCCCGGAGAGGGAAACCTGCGGCAGCTCTACCTGGGCACGCAGAGATAGGCGCGCCCGGAGAGGCAGAGCTGTAGATATGTGATGCCCAACTTGAAGGCGCCGTATTCTCCAACCATTTCGGACTGTTAACGCTGCAGCGGCTGCCATTGGCTTCAACAGGCTACGAGCGGTCCCTTTCTGGATACGACTAGCGAGCCGTAAATCCGATGGAGCTTCAGTATCCAAAGTCTCATCAACGACCATATTGGTATGCCGTGAGCAAGGCGTTGGTGGTTATGACACGCAGCAATCCACTAGCTCGATGCGTTCCACCCAAGACTTCCACTCAAGACGACAGAAGGGTCCATCCAATTTTCAAAAGCAGTAAGATANATGTTTCATAATCTTGGCACCGACTGTTTCATTAACAGTTAATAATAGTTATGTTAAATCACCCTAAGCACCACCAGCACAGAATAAGTAATAGTACAGGTGCCACCAGACACTTCCAGATAGGTGATGTATACCTATTGGCTAAGGTCATGAGAATGCTGTTGCTACTGGCACGCAATCTGTTTATCAAGGATGCTGTCTTTTTGCGGATTATAGCCTGGAAGCCATCAACATTGTGACAAGCAAACATCCCTGACGCACTACAAAAGCGCGGCAGCCCCAGCAGCATTCTGAAGACGTTATTATATTGGATGCGCAAGGTATCCAGAGACTTTTTGGTAATTATGATCCAAAGACTTCCCGTGTAAAAGATCTGACAATATGCTTTGAAAAGTGTGATCTTTACTTCATCGGTACAACGGGAGAATCTGCGAATCAGCATATTTCCTCTAACAGCCAGAGCTCTGCGCTCTCTCTCAATGTCTACATCGTCCTTGAGGTCGTCGGTGAGGAGGTGTCCCAGGTATTTGAATTTAGTGACGCGTTTTATGTTCAGGCCGTTAAGGGTAATAGGCTAGTTGCCTAAAAAATTTTTTTTAGTCCGTAATGTTTAATATCAAAAAATATTGGACACATATATTTTTATTTGTCAATCTAACAAATAATTACATAGTTATGGTGCGTTGAAGTTGCGCACGACGTCACAACGTGCGGCATTTTTAACGGTCATTCTCCGGATGTTATTTTGATGTATAAACGACAATATTGTAAAGTTTCAATAAAATCTGTTAAGTAGTTGTTGCGTAAAAGAGTAAAAAACATACATTTATACATTATACATATAATATTAGTGACTCTCCTATATGGGACAGAAGGCCTCCATCGCATTCGGTCTTAAGCTTCGTGTTTGATCTCGCTCCAAGTCTTAACAGTGCGCCGCTATGTTTTTTTGGCGCGACCGCGTTTGCACTTTCCCTNATAGTTATGTTAAATCACCCTAAGCACCAGACACTTCCAGATAGGTGATGTATACCTATTGGCTAAGGTCATGAGAATGCTGTTGCTACTGGCACGCAATCTGTTTATCAAGGATGCTGTCTTTTTGCGGATTATAGCCTGGAAGCCATCAACATTGTGACAAGCAAACATCCCTGACGCACTACAAAAGCGCGGCAGCCCCAGCAGCATTCTGAAGACGTTATTATATTGGATGCGCAAGGTATCCAGAGACTTTTTGGTATGATTGACCCAAAGACTTCCCGTGTAAAAGATCTGACAATATGCTTTGAAAAGTGTGATCTTTACTTCATCGGTACAACGGGAGAATCTGCGAATCAGCATATTTCCTCTAACAGCCAGAGCTCTGCGCTCTCTCTCAATGTCTACATCGTCCTTGAGGTCGTCGGTGAGGAGGTGTCCCAGGTATTTGAATTTAGTGACGCGTTTTATGTTCAGGCCGTTAAGGGTAATTGTAGGTGGATCGTCACGAGACCCACCGACGGCCCCAAAGACCATGTATTCCGTCTTTTTGACATTGTATAATAGGCCATGTGCAGCCGCGTAGCCCTCACAAACTCTCAACATTTTTGCAATGGAACTACCAGTCGGGCCGAGCAGCACCATATCATCTGCGTAACTGATATTGTTTATACTAACTCCATCAATCCGACATCCTACCCTCATGCTGCTCAGCTCGACTATGAGGTCATTTACATACAAATTGAAAAGCTTTGGTGACGTCAAGCCACCCTGCCTTACTCCACACTCCAGTCTGTATGCATCCGAGCATACATTTGCCCACTTAACCACATTTGTTTGATTAGCATACCAATACTGAAATATATTCAGGATTTCTTCCGGTAAATGCCTGTCTCTCAACTTATTCCAAAGCGTGTCATACGATACGAGGTCAAAGGCCTTGGACAGATCAAGAAAACAGGCATGCACCGGAGTTCTACGATCCGTATAATACTTGACAGTATGCTTGAGTCCCGCAATTGCACACTCGGTTGATAGTCCGGGCCGAAAACCGAACTGCGCGTCATGTAGGCCAAGATGATTGTTTAGGCAGGAGTCAAGCAAACTGTCAAATATCTTGGCAATAGTTGTAGCCAGCGAAATAGGACGGTAGTTTCCTCTGTCGGAGATGTCGCCGGTCTTGTTCTTCACTATTGGCACAACAGTGGTTTTCATTAAATCGTGCGGTAGATATGAATGACTCACGCACAGAGTGAAAAACATCGACAACACCCTCGGCAAATGAAACCCCGCATACCTAAGATGCTCGATACTGAGCCCGTCATGCCCCGGCGACTTACCCCCGCCCATACGCTTCACCGCCGATCTCACCTGAGCAGCGGTGAAGCACGTGAGCGACCGCTCCCCCCGACGGCACCCGGGCCCAGCACCGGGCAGCCCAGGAGGGCCAAGTGGAGACTTCACACTGAAGTGCTCTCGAAACATATTAGCTATCTCCAATGCATCTGTTTTCCCTCCAACGCTCACCGGGAGGCCGGCTTTGAGGTCATGCTTCCCGGTTTCCTTCCAGAATTTCTTAAAGTTATTGGAGGATCTGTGTTGTGCGAGAATGTCCATCTTTATTTGTTCTTGGTTATTCTGGCACCATTTTAGACGACTTTTAAAAATCTTTCTGGATTTGTGCATCTCTTCATATATGAGACCANAAATAGTTATTTTACAAAACCTTTTAGTCATATAGTTATATCGTATTTAATTTATCAATGTTTATTTAATCAGTAATCGATTACATAAGCATTGAAAGCGGTAATAATAACGGATTAATTTATACGAGCAAATTTGTTCTGAAATCGGGAGCGCGGACACGTCGTGGTAATCAATTTTTGACGACTTACGATTTTTTTAAAATTACTTAATTAACTATTATTAACTATCTCTGTGGTTTAACAACAAGGACCAAAGTTATACTATTAGATAAAAATATTTGTTACTAAAATATTATGATATTCGGGTACTTTTTGGCCCCGGACACGTGATTTTCTTGGCCGGTGGAATGACCCTTAAGCAAGCGTTGACGTCACGGGCCTCTTCTTATGAACTTTGGGGCGCTTTATCTCTTTAAATTTTCATTAGTTTGAAAAAGTGAAAAATACGTGTAGAGTATTTTTTGATAAGTTAACTGACGGACTAATTAAAACTTTTGCTTTTTGACCCAGGCAACATCCCCATTGTAGGTGGATCGTCACGAGACCCACCGACGGCCCCAAAGACCATGTATTCCGTCTTTTTGACATTGTATAATAGGCCATGTGCAGCTGCGTAGCCCTCACAAACTCTCAACATTTTTGCAATGGAACTACCAGTCGGGCCGAGCAGCACCATATCATCTGCGTAACTGATATTGTTTATACTAACTCCATCAATCCGACATCCTACCCTCATGCTGCTCAGCTCGACTATGAGGTCATTTACATACAAATTGAAAAGCTTTGGTGACGTCAAGCCACCCTGCCTTACTCCACACTCCAGTCTGTATGCATCAGAGCATACATTTGCCCACTTAACCACATTTGTTTGATTAGCATACCAATACTGAAATATATTCAGGATTTCTTCCGGTAAATGCCTGTCTCTCAACTTATTCTAAAGCGTGTCATACGATACGAGGTCAAAGGCCTTGGACAGATCAAGAAAACAGGCATGCACCGGAGTTCTACGATCCGTATAATACTTGACAGTATGCTTGAGTCCCGCAATTGCACATTCGGTTGATAGTCCGGGCCGAAAACCGAACTGCGCGTCATGTAGGCCAAGATGATTGTTTAGGCAGGAGTCAAGCAAACTGTCAAATATCTTGGCAATAGTTGTAGCCAGCGAAATAGGACGGTAGTTTCCTCTGTCGGAGATGTCGCCGGTCTTGTTCTTCACTATTGGCACAACAGTGGTTTTCATGAAAGTAAAGGTGATAAAAATTTGATATTTTCACTGAATAAAATTGAAGAGATTCAATTAGGTGGTTAAGAATGATGATAATTGAGATGAATAGCACCTTACGGTTTTATGGTTTGAGTTAGGGCGCTATCTTGCGAGAAATTTCTATTTAATGTAAGTACTCTTGAATTATGCAATCACTAAGGGTACTTAGGTATGAGTCTCGAAAATTTTTTGGCCTCTTTTTTGTCGATAAAGATGGGTCTGGTTTCGTCTATTTTCATGTGTGCGCTTTGGCGTGACTCACACTGTATATGTATCAAAACGCAACAATTAACCTGGAAATTAGCACGGCACTAAAGAAATAATTATATTCAAAACTGCCACGCGGTCTCGTGCTAGATGGGCGTCTTAAAGGCCACCTTCTATCAACGGGAGCGCGTGGTAAGTAACTTGCTTCTGAATGTATTGTACCTTCCTACTTTTTTATATTTTTAAACCGGCAGACAGTGGTGACTGAGTTTGTTGCGGCGCTTCTTCTCAGCACTTGCCAAATGTTTGTCTCGAAGCGCTGGTAGGGCAAAAAAAGAATGAGAATTAATTCCATTAAACCAATTAATTCATAATACCAGGTATGTATTACGAACAATATTATTATCCACTAAACAGAAGACATCATAAGTAAACATCGTGAAGTATTAGATGACGTAGTAGTAAATACAACTGTTTACACAGTGAATTAGATCCAGTTACATGTAATTATCATTAATTTAGCTGTCTGCGGAATTGAGTTAGGTCACGCTTAGTCAGAATGAACGAGTATATCATCACTACCATGATGGGTAAAAATATAACAAATCATTTAACACAGTGAGTAGCGATTTGTTGTAAAGGTGAGTTTGAAGTCAAGTTTCTGTATACAAACTTACGCTGCGCATTCATATGCACATTACGTAATATATAAAAGCTGACTAGATGTGTTTCTGGTTATAAATAAACCAACATTGAANATTTTCCTGGTCCTTCGAGCCGGATCACCACAATTGACAAGCATCGTAATGGGCGTAAGTGTGACCTATTTTTTTCTAATCTAACAAATAACATGTTTTAGCGCCATATTACAATTCATTAGTTACACTGAGTTTTTATCATCGTAGGCCTTCGTTGTCTACTGTTAGCGTCAACGTCTATTTGTATAATGGAATAATATACCTCGTAGTTTTCTTCACCGGTCGCAATGCACGTGTGACGTCACCGGCGTGACGTCATCCAGTCGTCGTGTTACCACAGCCATCGTCGCTTCACCCCTGGGGCGTTTCGTCATTCAGTTGGTTGTTCCCCTGAGAAAGATAAGAAGTCAGTAAAAGAAGCGTCAAAATAATATTATTATGTTTTTAACTTTTTATAATAAATAAATAAAATAAAAATAAAAAGTTTTTATTTCGAACAACTCATAAGTTCATAGTGTGGTTAGTAAACACACCTTAAATGCTAATGTTAGTAATCTTTATAAAGTGATTATTATTTTCCAATATACGTAATATCAATATTATAATTAAATCAAATCAAATTAAAAACAAAAAAAAAAGAAATATTAAAATCAATAAATTAAATAAATTAAATCTATAAATCAAATTAAAAATCAAACTAAATTAAATTAAATCAATTAAAATGTGACTAAATTAAAAATCAAAAATCAAACTAAATTCAATCAATTAAAACCAAATAAATAAAAGTAAATAAATAAATAAATTCAATTCAATTCAAATCAATCAAATTCATTCAATTCATTCATTAACAGTCAATAATAGCGTCATACTGTTAGTTTTTGGACCTAAGACAGGTCAATAAGGTTAAAAATAATAGGTTGAGTAAATACCTAGCTTTAGGCCTAGCAAGTTCCAAACGTCCAGTTTTAAGTCAATACGGTTCAAAATCCTTAGACCCAGCAAGTTCGATTTTTTCTATGAACCTTAAGTCAAGTCAATAAGGTCGAATATACCTTCGTTGTTGTTGTGCCGCGCGCGCACCAGCCGCTCGGGGTGCGAGAGCGCCAGCTACATGTAGTCGCGAAACACGTCTTCTGAGCTTGTTAATACATACCTAGCCTTAAGTCTAGCACATTCCAAACGTCAATACGGTTCAAAATCCTTAGACCCAGCAAGTTAGATATTTTCTTTGAACCTTAAAGACAGGCCAATAAGGTTGAATATACCTTCGTTGTTGTTGTGCCGCGCGCGCACCAGCCGCTCGGGGTGCGAGAGCGCCAGCTATAGTCTGGTCCGAAGTAGAATTTTGTCCAATGACCCCTAGCTACCCATCCTTATCGCTCGCGCGTAATTATATTGCTGTCGCGACTGTGCGAGTGGCACCCGCAGTGAGTGTGCGAGCGCGATAGCAACATAATTACGCGCGAGCGATAAGGATAGGTAGCTACCTATCCTTATCGCTCGCGCGTAATTATGTTGTTATCTCCTAGCTAGGGGTTATTGGACAAAATTCTACGTGCTCACGGACCGGGCTTTACATGTAGTCGCGAAACACGTCTTCTGAGCTTGTTAATACATACCTAGCCTTAGGTCTAGCAAATTCCACACGTCAATACGGTTCAAAATCCTTAGACCCAGAAAGTTGATTTTTTCTATGAACCTTAAGTCAAGTCAATAAGGTTGAAACACCTTCGTTGTTGTTGTGCCGCGCGCGCACCAGCCGCTCGGGGTGCGAGAGCGCCAGCTACATGTAGTCGCGAAACACGTGTCTTCTGAGCTTGTTAATACATACCTAGCCTTAGGTCTAGCACATTCCAAACGTCAATACCATTCAAAATCCTTCGACCCAGCAAGGTCGATTTTTTCTTTGAACCTTAAGTCAAGTCAATAAGGTTGAATATACCTTCGTTGTTGTTGTGCCGCGCGCGCACCAGCCGCTCGGGGTGCGAGAGCGCCAGCTACATGTAGTCGCGAAACACGTCTTCTGAGCTATGTTAATACATACCTAGCCTTAGGTCTAGCAAATTCCAAACGTCAATACGGTTCAAAATCCTTCGACTCAGCAAGTCCGATTTTTTCTATGAACCTTAAGACAAGTCAATAAGGTTGAATATACCTTCGTTGTTGTTGTGCCGCGCGCGCACCAGCCGCTCGGGGTGCGNATGAGGTCATTTACATACAAATTGAAAAGCTTTGGTGACGTCAAGCCACCCTGCCTTACTCCACACTCCAGTCTGTATGCATCCGAGCATACATTTGCCCACTTAACCACATTTGTTTGATTAGCATACCAATACTGAAATATATTCAGGATTTCTTCCGGTAAATGCCTGTCTCTCAACTTATTCCAAAGCGTGTCATACGATACGAGGTCAAAGGCCTTGGACAGATCAAGAAAACAGGCATGCACCGGAGTTCTACGATCCGTATAATACTTGACAGTATGCTTGAGTCCCGCAATTGCACACTCGGTTGATAGTCCGGGCCGAAAACCGAACTGCGCGTCATGTAGGCCAAGATGATTGTTTAGGCAGGAGTCAAGCAAACTGTCAAATATCTTGGCAATAGTTGTAGCCAGCGAAATAGGACGGTAGTTTCCTCTGTCGGAGATGTCGCCGGTCTTGTTCTTCACTATTGGCACAACAGTGGTTTTCATTAAATCGTGCGGTAGATATGAATGACTCACGCACAGAGTGAAAAACATCGACAACACCCTCGGCAAATGAAACCCCGCATACCTAAGATGCTCGATACTGAGCCCGTCATGCCCCGGCGACTTACCCCCGCCCATACGCTTCACCGCCGATCTCACCTGAGCAGCGGTGAAGCACGTGAGCGACCGCTCCCCGCGACGGCACCCGGGCCCAGCACCGGGCAGCCCAGGAGGGCCAAGTGGAGACTTCACACTGAAGTGCTCTCGAAACATATTAGCTATCTCCAATGCATCTGTTTTCCCTCCAACGCTCACCGGGAGGCCGGCTTTGAGGTCATGCTTCCCGGTTTCCTTCCAGAATTTCTTAAAGTTATTGGAGGATCTGTGTTGTGCGAGAATGTCCATCTTTATTTGTTCTTGGTTATTCTGGCACCATTTTAGACGACTTTTAAAAATCTTTCTGGATTTGTGCATCTCTTCATATATGAGACCAGAAGATGGACGGTTACTCTGAGCCCATATTTTAAACCTTAATCTGGCCTCACGGTGAGCGCTGCGGACATGATAGTTCCAGCCACATAAGTTTTTCTTTTTATGGTTACCGACACTACAAGCACTTTTAGTTTCTGAGGCTGCACTGCCTAGAATACATACTATTTCATAATACATATTATCTAGTATGAGCTTGTGCTCTGCTAAATTACAATGCCCGTGACTGCACTCCACGAATTCCGGGGGAAAATCAATGTCACGTAAACGTTCATTACATAGGTTACGGTAAGCTTTAATTTGAACCTCTTTCCTCTCACCCCAAAGTACTGAATTACACAGTCTATTCTGCAATACGGACTTAGGCCTTATAACCGTTAAGTTACACTTTACATGCAAAGGTAGGTGGTCAGACACATAGAATTCTTCACCAATAGTAACATCCAAAATAGTTTGATAAGCCGATACTGATACAACACAGTGGTCTAGCCAGCGTCGAGATCCATGCGCCTCACTAGTGAAAGTGTAGGCATCGGATTGCAATCCTAAATTCTCCACATCTGCCATTATCCAAGATTGGTCCAAACAAAAGTTAACAAGTTCATTATAAAATAGCTCATTTGGATGTGCATTAAAGTCTCCTAAGGCATACATACATTCTATATTATCCCCCTCCATGACTGCACTTATCTCACTAAGCACCTCTGTAAATAGTGGCAGATTTTCGTGTGAGTCAGTAGGCATGTAGACCGAAAAAATAATTATGAAGCGGTCTCCACTGCGCACCCTAATGGCAGCCAGTCGGTTACTATTACATTCGAGTATTGTAACTTCTTGAAAGATACCCTTCCTCCATAGGATGGCCACTCCCCCATAAGGTCTTCCTCTTAATAACCCAGCTGAGGTATCAACTGCAGAGTTCCCGGTAAACTCAAAGTCATTACTAATACTTCCTAAAAACGGTATATCATGGGGAAGTAGCCACGTCTCCTGGAGTGCTACTACGTCCGAGTTCATACAAATGTCACGAACATTGTCAATCGATCGTTTAACAGATTTACAATTAAAACTAGTCAATCTGCACATACAATTATTGTAATTGGGGTCTGTAGACTTGTTAGGGCTCAACAACATTCAAATATTATTTATTAACTTAGCTTATCTGACTTTTTGTACATAAAATGAACAAAACGCCTAAACGTGATGCCGTTTGGCCAAAAGTTATCATCTAAAAACAAATGTAATTTACTTTCAGACACGTAAAGTTTATAAGCGTTATACTTTCTAACTTTCGTCATGTTTATCATTTTTAAGTAGACAATTTCATTGGTTTTTTCCTTAATGTAAGTAACTATGTCATCTACACTCGTTTCCTTACAAACATTTGAAATTAAAAGAGGAACTTTCACATCTGCAGCTCGAAATTTACTATCAGGTTCACTTACAGCACAACCTTTTTGGCCGATAAGTTTATAACGCTTAGGTGACTTACGTCGCACTACCTGCCATTCCGAATTATTGTCTCTTACCACTGGTTCACAGTTCACATTCGAGTTCGCAACACATATCACTCGCGGCCTAAGCGGACTGCGATTTGCTTTAACCGAAATCGATTTATTTTCACACGTCGACCGAGGTATGTTGGTAGGGGACACGATGATCGCGTCGCATGCGCCGGTGGCCGAGCAAGCCGGTTGTGTCGAAACCGCAGTGACCGTCGGGGAGGCCTCAATATGCTCCGCCCACGATTCCGTCCCGCTCGCTCCAGTACTCTCGTCGCAGCCAACGGTCGCCAAACGACTTTTCTCTTTCGCACGTTCCGAAACCGCAGTGATTGCAGGCGCCTCATTGTGTTTTGTTGTTTCGTCTGGTGCCATACATTCGACAGAGACACATTCATCCTCAGGGCTTTCTTTGAATGTCGAATGTTCCGTTAATGAGGGCAGGTCGTTTACCTTTTTAACATCTGATTGAAACGGCGGCGATCTGTATTCAGGTTCATAATGAAGACCAATAGGTCCGCTATTTAGCACAAAACTGTTTTGTAAACATGCACCACGTCTCACATTAACTTTACTATTTGACGAGAAGTTATTAATCAAGGATGCATGTTTTAAAGTATCAACTTCTTGTTTGAGAATTTCAAATTCGTCCGTTTTGACGACCTTCTCTTCTAGGGCACATAACTGATTCTTCAGGCATAATATATCCCGTAGGAGTCGGGTCACATCGACGTGGTCAAAAGTGACCGGTGGGAGCCTATGGAGTTCTTTTGCCACGAAAATCGGGAATATTGCAGGGTCGGCACTTTTCATCAAAGCGATCATATCGTCCAGATCCTTTGACATTCTCTTCTTGCCATCTTTGCGACGAAGCGGCATCTTTTTACCGGTAGGTATAGACTCGTAGAGAAGACTCTTGGCTTTCATAACATCTTCATTTGAAAAAGAAGAGGTACACAGTTGATGGATACTCTCCTCATCCATAAAGTCCAGTACATTGTTCAGGAAAGCCAGAACTTCGTTGATCACTATGTTACAATTAGCACACTTCACTGTATTCGATGTCATTTTCCTCTCTCGCTAACGAGTGAGTCACCAAGTCAACCAAACGTGCGTGCACGCGTGCGTGTACAGCGGCGCGCGACACCGGACTGTATTAAGTAAATAAATTATTTTTATGAGTATGTCATAAAATTGTTGTGTATATGTCACCGGAAAATAACAAGACTCGTAAGTTGATCAATTTTCNATCCTGTAACAGATGCCGCGTCGGCGGCCGCCGCGGGGGCGGTCGCGACTGGTGCGGGGTCGGGTGCGGCAGCGTGAGGGGAGCCCCGTATGGGCTGCCTAGCCTCGGCCATACCCGATTTAATATCTTGCGCTTTTCTTTGAGCCCGAGTGATTATGGCTGGTAAGCGAAAAAATTAAGGGAACAAAATTTGCCGGAAGAAGGACCAAAAATGTTAAGAATTGAGATAGAAAAGGAATAAATGATACCCAGGCTCAAGGAAGGGAAAGCGATATAATAGAAGGATAAAAGGAAGATACAGGATCAGGGATATAGAAGAGACAGACAGAGATGACAAGTGACATATAGAAAAATATAAACCATAAACTATCAAAAGAGGCCGTTCGTAACAGTCATCATTGCATTGCACTGATGGGATAGAAAAATAAACAAGCAAAACCTTATTTGTTAGCAAACGTCATATTTATTTAAATGTTAGCAGCACTGTTTCTTGCACTGTTATGTTGGCAGGTTTGACTCTTACAGTACCTAGTGCAAGCGAAAACCGACACTAAGGTGACGAACCTTTTCATTCTGCGACTGTACATGCTATAAACGCACGTATTATATTTTATAGTTCCATCGCCTCAATTAAGCTTCAAACTGTGCCAGGGACTTTGTAACAACTTTCGCGGAAACCAGCTTTTAGCTGTTAGCTTTACGCTAAGCTTCACGTGCATGGGTGTGGTATATTGTGTGTTTATGAGTTACGACAATGTACAACTGTACATTAATATCACATCAGAATTCATATTTTTGCTGCAAAGAGCATCTATTGCAGTCTTATAAGGTACTAAAGTGTTTAGCTCACACTGAAAAAAAATGTTTGGTTACTGCTTACACAACAAAAGTGACCACCGAACTAAGGTTGGGTTGCACCATCTTACTTTAACTTTGACAAACGTCAAAAATCTGTCAAACTCCATATGAAAAACACCTGTTATCGTCAAAGTTACGGTCAAATTTAGGTGGTGCAACTCAGCCTTTTTTTTCAGTGCAGAGGCAGTGTAAGCAGTCCGAGGATATATCTATCTATCTATATCGCACCTTTAAAGTTAAACCGTTACTAAACGAATTTTTCGCAAAAATGAGTTATCAACGCCATCTTACTAAAGAACACGTAAACTACAAGATAAAATAGACCACTTCTTCAAAATTGCCTTCTAACGCCATCTAGCGTTAAAGCATAACGTTACTAAGCCAAACTTTGAACGGCTCGCTAAATACAATAACGGGTCTATGCAAGTAAGAACGTGTTTGTTGCGGAGTGATGACGAAAGTTTAAATTCATAGTGTGATTATTTCGA
This sequence comes from Ostrinia furnacalis, assembly GCF_004193835.3. NCBI lineage: Eukaryota > Metazoa > Arthropoda > Insecta > Lepidoptera > Crambidae > Ostrinia > Ostrinia furnacalis. Next base: position 911,805 of record NW_021132653.1, on the reverse strand, counting down.
TAGTAACGGCCGGTCGTCACAAAAAAAGGTAAGTTGTTTAGTTTTTTTAATGAGTAAAGTGTGACTATATGTTTAAACACAGTTTTCGTTTAATACACAATTCATTATAAAATTTCTTTGGTAAACGGTAACAATTGGTATAGTCACAGTTTGCCTTTATTTTTTTAGGTACTTATCTAATAATATTTATCACTAAAGGGTGCCTATTTCGTTAATTACAGTTTTTCAATAAGCAATGAGTAAATTTTATGATTTACAATAGTGAAACATTTTTTTTAGTCTATAATAAAATATAGATTAAAAGCATTTATTTGCTCCAGGTGATGTCGTATTTCCGGATGACCTCACCCCCTCTTCGTAGCTGATAACTAAGCCCTGAATCCTTTAACAGAGTGCGAAGAGGATTCAGTGCTAGGCAGAACCACAAGGGACTCAAACTGTCACCCTGGAAATGCCTCGCTCAATCCTTATGAAGTTCAATGGATCAGGAGACCTCTCACCACCACCTGGCTGCCGAAGGACTGTAGTCCACTGCCCCATGCATGAGCATGAGCGTAAAAAGGATCTCATTGCATCTACCTTATACAACTCTAAGATCCTCTCCCGCCATGATTGAGGCACCGAATCATAGGCCTTCTTATAGTCAATCCAGGCAGCAGAGAGAGCTTTCCTGCTTCGCCGAACTTGTTGGCTAATGGTTATGTCTATGAGGAGGAGCTCTTTAGTATCACGAGACTCAACCTTACATCCATTCTGAGCAGTGGCCACAAAATATTGTTCATTATTTTTATTATTAAGTGATTTAAGGTAGGTATGTGAACAACCTTTCGAGGGTAGGGAAATAATGCTGAGATTGTAACTTGAGTTTAATATATTTTTTATGTATTTTTGGTAGGTAATTGCTAGGTGTGTTTTTTTCTTATTCGTTATCAGTTATACTTCCTATGATTTAAAGGTACAAAATGTCTTAAGACTGATTAATAAATAACTAGGCTAAATGCTTGTATGGATATCTTTAATTTGTAATAAAATATTGTTGATTTCGAATGTTTGTTATTTTTTAATATTGTAACATCATCACAAATAACTACTCTATGATATAAAATTTAAATATTTAATAATATCACCATTATCATTGAAATTTAAATAGTTTTCAATATAGTAACATTATTTGGACTGCAATTTGAATAGTAATTTATTTAAAAATGAAAAAATAGTAAATGGTAAAGTGTTACTATAATTATATAAATCAAAATAAATAATACTATACATAAAATATTTTATTTTTGTAAATCACATAACATAGCGTTAGCACATATCTATCATAAAACTCATTAAGAAGCCTTAAAATACTATTTCCTTTGACTGTATTGAAAAAAAACATTGACTTTATTGTTATTTTGGCTCTCCTGCAAAATTTCATAATTTCGTTTAGTAACGGTTTAAATTTAAAGGTGCGATATTTATAAAAGTGAAAGGTCACTGACTGACTGACTCACTGTACATCAAGAAATCTCAGAAACTAGAAGTGACAGGAGTCTCAAATTTTGCATGGGGGTTCCTTTTAGAACGTAGGTGCTCACTTAGATAGGATTTTCCAAAATGCAACCCCTAAGGGAGTAAAACGGGATCCACGCTTACGAAGTCGCGGGCGGCCGCTAGTCCTTATATAAAAGCAAAAGGTCACTAACCGACTCACTCATCATGAAATCTCAAAAACTATAACACCTGCAAACTTGAAAACTAACCGAATTAAGAACCTCCTCCTTTTGTTGAAGTCGGTTAAAATAACTAAGAATTTTTACAACTGCCAATAAACTGCTACGAATTACTCGTAGCTACGCGCGCTACGAATTGCTACGCGTGCTACGAATTGCTACGCGTGCTACGAATTGCTACGCGTGCTACGGTCTTTCAGGTTCCTTAAAGGACATCCTCTATGAAAGGATTTTACGAAACTCCACCCCTAAGAGGGTAAAACGGCGGTTAACTAACTACACGTGAAAGTCGCCGGCGGCCGCTAGTTTATTATATTTATTTGAATATTGCTCCAATTCCGCCAAATCTCGCCAAATGTAAACCATATACTATTTCATTCTGTCGTAATATCATTCGAATGGCTCTCAAGATGCGATCGCATCGAGGGCCCTCACAACACGACGCGTAAAAATATGAGCGCGTAATATGTATGCGTATAGCACTGATTCTCAACATTTTCTGGACTAAGGACCACTTTGATTTCTTTATTGTTCACAGGGACCATTTAAAAAAAACAGTTAATAAAGTGACATACAGGGTGTGTCGTAAATAGTGGTCCAAAGCAAAAGGGTCGATACACTGTACACTGAGGTACCACATACACACACGAACGACGACCCTGTATGAAACTCTATCTAAAATAAGCATTACAACTGTTTACAGCATTTTTGCGCACGGGTTATGCATAGCTTATTTTTATTACTTTAATACCTAGAAATAAGAATAACAACAAAAAAATGTTCTGAATTTGCTTTTATATGTAAAAAATAGAAAAATTCATATCAATGAATGTATGAAACATGAACATAGAGATGATTTAATTTGTTGCCAAATATTTTTTTTTCTTTCTTTCTTACATACTTTCTAATTATTAAAACATACCAAGCATCCATTTAAGATTCATTCTCACAAGAGAAAATTTAAAATAGAGTCCAAATATTTATTAAAAATGAAAAGTTCTAATTTAATGTCATGTTCCATACAAGATTTTTCTCATAAAAATCTAACCCTATCATGCTTTCAATTTACTGGCCTTGGTAACGTCGCCTCTCAAATCCCACTATATTTTGATGAAAGCGTGCCCCTTGTTCTTGCGAATAAGCCCCCATAATTATCTATAAATATATCCCAATGAGAATGTGACGTGCATCTTTAGAGACATTTTACTATGAAGATGGAATATTCAAATCGCTATAACTCTTCAAAAAGCAAATATTTTCGATTTGTAATCGCACTTTTTTATATAAATGTGCTTATACAGTGTGAGTCACGTTAAAGTGTACATATGAAAATAGATGAAACTAGACCTATTTTTATCGACAAAAAAGAGGTCAAAAAATTTTTTGAGATTTTTTTTTAATTTTTTATAGAATTATTTTTCTTCCAATTACTTATTGTAAAGAAAACGTAATAACTTTCAAACTAAGCGGTATATCCTGATAAAATAAAAACAGTAATAATGCTAAATAACAGGCAATACTAAAAAAATACAGACAATGCACAAAAAAGGCCAACAAATAATAAAAAATGAAACTTTTTGAAAAAAATCTGCTTTAAAATACGTGTTTTTTTGGTTACTTGATAAAGGATGATGGGCACAAATGTATGGAAAGTGGTACCCGCTCCAATAGCCATAACCAATGGGTGNATATCTTCGTACACAACCAGATCTGAGGATGGTGGTCATAGTAAAAGTTGTTCATCTTTGTAAGACCTTTCAAACGATACTAGACACATATCTATTGGAGCCGGGTACCATTTTGCCCATTGTCCTTTCTCTAAAAAATGCCCGTATAACCCGTATTACCTTCGTAAAACCAAAAATCGCATGTCTCTATCCCGATCACAACGTTTGCAATGATCGTTTTGAACTAAGCCTCTCCGGGCGCGCCATTCAACGCTTCGTTAACAACGAAACTGAAAATGGCTCTAGATTTGTAATTTTGATAAAGACAAGTTAGATTTCATATAAAAAAAAAAGATTTCGAAGTTAAATAAGCATTTTAGTTAAAATTAAAATTGTCTCTACCTGTAGCGGAGAATAATGTTGTGGCAGGCCTTTGTTCAAACGATCATAGCAAATGTTGTGATAGCGATAGAGACATGCGATTTGTGGGTTTACGAAAGGTAATACGATAGAAAACTATAAAAAGTAATAAAAACCACCTGTTATAGGGGCATTATTTGGAGAAATTTATCAAATAACCAAAAAAATACGAATTTATAAGCAGATTTTTTTCAAAAACTATAATTTTTTATTATTTGTTGGCCTTTTTTGTGTATTTTATGAATTTTTTAGCATCGCCAGTTATTTAGCATTATAACTGTTTATATTATATCAGGATATACCGCTTAGTTTAAAAGTTATTACGTTTTTTTTACAATAAGTAATTGGAAGAAAAAAAATTCTATAAAAAATTTAAAAAAAATCACAAAAAATTTTTGACCTCTTTTTTGTCGATAAAAATAGGTCTAGTTTCATCTATTTTCATATGTACACTTTAACGTGACTCACACTGTATAATCAGAATATAATAAGTAAAATCCATGCGCACAAAAAACCTTTTTTTTTGTTGACCGGTGTTATTTAAAAGGAAGACGTCTTGATTTAGAAAATTTAATACGATACCAATTCAAGTAAGTGAATTCGTTCTAATTATTTTAAACTGCATTTTTCTGTACTAGTTCTGTAATCCTAGGAATAATATTACTTTAACCTTCTTATGACACCCAAAAGTCTATCGCTTGCGAAATTTAAAAGCGTTCGCGGACCAATATGTTTACCATGAGTTTGTCAGGTGTCAAAAAAATCTATGAATATTTTAGTTCTCGAAAGCAACCGCTAGGGACAATCTAATGTAATTTTTTTACGTAGTCGCTAGCGAGCACACCTGACGTAAACTCATGGTAAGAAAACACAATTATTTCAATTCCTGCGGACTACTGGCGGTCCGTAGCCTGGTTGGGAACCTCTGGCGTGACGGTCGGTCAAAAGTGAGGATCGGACGACAGCTATGGCGACCCAACATAATGGCGCCCAATTTAGATCTTTGTGCGAGACGTCCGCAGAAGTTGTATCTTTTTTCATGTAATAAAAGGGTTTTTTTCTCGGAGAAAAGAAAGAAAATCGGCGATGTGACCTTTTTAGAACTGTGCTTCGTTGGTGAAGTAAATACAGATGCCTTAGTAGCATAAAATATCAAATCTCTTTTTCTTACTCATGATTTGCTAGTTACTTATAATATTAGTAGATACTTTGTGACGCGCCCCGCGACGCATCGACAGCCCTAGCACCGAGCACGGAGATTTTGACAACCCTACGGCTGCGCGGCCGCACGCCGCACGGACCGAGCTAATATATGAGACGGCGGCGACCGCGGGCGCCTAGCATTCGCTCGGGAGCCATTGCAACAGTCAGACGTTCGCGCGCGCGTCTATTGTTCCCTCGACTGCATTGCACAGAGTCCCTAGCGAATAGCTATCCACACTGTTCCCACTAACCCTAACTGTTCGACTCTGGCTTGATTCGATACCTCGTTAACTCGGTCAGGTGATCTAATTGACGATTCGAGACGTTCTATCGTTGATAGCCTTTCGGTTCTCGTCCTTACCGAGTAGTGCATGTGATACTCATTCCCGACCTGCGGTAGCAATCCCGCTGCCACCCTTCCTGAACTTCATACCCCTCGCCACGTAGGTCCGACGCCCTTCCCCAGTGGTATCATACTCATCAGAGGACTTTGGTCTCTGGCTCGAGCTATTGAACCACGTCCTACCCCCCTAGTTATAAGTATCCAAACTAACACTCGCTAAACCTCGCACAGGGCGCCGCCCCGCGGATACGTAAACTAGTCTCGGGACGCGAACCGGCCGCGTCGCTATTCCTCTCGTTGTAATAGATTAGTATATTGTGATATAACTTGTAAAGTACTTGTAAACTTGCTCATTATTAAACGATAGTAATTTAGAGTCAGTGAAACTAGAATAAGTAAACTATTGTGGAACCTGAATTACAAAGTGCCATTGTGTTATTAATTGTGCGTTTCCTTGGTCGAATATCCCTGTAGGCATCCTGGATAGGTACACATCCCTCATCGCAGAAAGCGAACTGGGACTTAGTACTAAACAGCGGGGTGTCAGACTGAGCTAGCTAAGACGCCCCGTTGCAACTTCACAGACTAAACTATGAAAGGTTTGGGAGAAAGGAATTTACTGAAAATTTTGTAATATGTTTCTAATTATTACTGTTACTGTTGGATAAACTAATAACAATTATTTACCAAAATTAGCCTCTTATCTTCATTAAGTTTTAGATTAGGCCACCATGCCCTAAAAATTTAGCTGCTAAATGAAAATTCTCTTATAAATAAATAGTAAATGGGAAAGTTCTGTACACAATAGTTTTATCGAGGGTGGTAACAGCCGGACGCTATTATCGCGTCCTATGTCTATCGTTGCTCTATTATAACAATCCAGCCACCCTACATTGTTTAATATCGTTCGTGTGACACTTTTTAGATAGTCAATAGGTAATTTTAATTGTTATATGGGCATCTTGTTGTTCGCAAAATTTTAAGAAGTATAGGGGCGTTTTTGGAACCGTAGGACATATTTATCTCAAAAATGAAAGAGAAGTTTTGACATATTTCCTATACAGAAACTGTCAATAAGCCATTTTTATTCTTCAGTCAAAAATTATTTGATGATTAAAGAATCAGCCGTCAAATAAAATTCCATTGATTGTTAATTAATTTAAAGACCTTTTTCAGGGCAACACAACAGGCTGGTGGTAGCTGAGAAGAAGAAATGACGTAAGAAACTTAGGCTGGGTTGCACCATCTTACTTTAACTGAGATAAACATTAAATACCTGTCAAACTCCATACAAAAAACACCTGTTATCGTTATAGTTACGGTCAAAGGGTGGTGCAACTCAGCCTTAGAGACCTTTCTTCAAGAGTTTGTTATAATATAAAAAAAATATGCAAAATGATTTCAATATAAACAAACATTTTCAATATCTACAGTTTTTGGGTAACAAAAGATAGTGTCTTAATCGTTGCACCGCCCAGCGCGTGACCTCAGGATGTTTTCCCGCCCGCCCAACGCGTGCGAAACTACATCCGCTCTTTAAAAGGGTGTTGTAACTACACACGGGCTTCCGGTTACGTGTTTTATGGTTGTCTGATAAAATAAAGGTTGTAATTTGGGTTTGTTCAATTACAAAGTCCCTAAAATCTACTAAACTCAGTGTTTACTTTAAATTAAGTTGAGTAAGTCTGAAGGGCTTTGCGGTATTACAATGAGGAAATTTCTCTCTTGAATAGATAATTATGGGCTCGATTCTAGGAACAGTTAAAACGGGCAAAATACTTTCGAAGCGTATGTTCATGTCAGTAAACAAATAAGCGCCTACTAATATCTTGTGACAGGACCACAATATGTGGTCACAACCCACAAGACAGAAGCAGAATTGAAGTGGATATTTTTTTTATGCAAGATAAGGCAGGTATGTGACCGCAATCGCATAAGTGAGATGCAGTCTAGGTTGGCACATATCAGTAGCACCCTGTAAGTGCCTATATTCATTCTCGCCTTAAAAAGGCTCGAAGTATAGTGTTCAGGAGAGACAGCAGCAGGCAACGAATTCCAGTCCAATACTGGCTGTTCGCATTATAAAAGTGTTATCGAAACGCTTAGTGTGAACTGATATTTTTGTGTGGAATACGCTATCTTGAAATCACAAGGGCCATGGTAAGGGCATGTTCCCTTCAACTGGGTACCAAGGCTTGGGTGCCGTACCCTAATCTCAAAGATTTATCCGCAGGCTGTATTGACGCGTGCAAAATACACTGATTTATACGCGGGCTGGCCCGCTGCCAACTTTTGCCAGTAATTTTATAATCTTTTCTGTGTGCCGCGTAAAATATGGACAAACCCTTGTCAGCTATATTGTTATTAATTTCTTTTGGCGTTATCGATGGCGAGTGGTTTGCTGGGGTTTTTAATAGAGATACAGATCTTTTTGTAGTTCGATATGTCTTGGTGCTCGTATACAAAAAAAGATTTATTGACAGTGTGATTTCCGGTATTGTATCTTTGAAATAGGTAATTTTAAAAAAATCTAAAAGAAATGTACCGACCTGGGGACTCGAATTGAAAAAAAATTAAATAATTTTAATTTAATAATAGATCATTTGTAACTAAGTAACATGACCCTCGGCTGAACGTCGCAATTTTTACTGTGTGTTCGACGAAGAGTCGTCCATTAAATATTATCATCATTACAGCCTACAGTCCAATTGGAAAAATAAACATTCTAAATGCCCCGTCATTCCCGTAATCGGATCGTCCGTCTATCGAGCCCCATCAGACCTTTTCAGGCTATAATAATTATATTCCGCCATAAATTATGATCACAGTAACATTTATTTACATCCATTTTTCAGTAAAATTGTTTTAATGTTGCCTTTTTTCGCAGAATTTTTCCTTCTATAAATAAAGCTCCACGAAATTAACGTTTATGAAGCAGAAATATTGTTTCTAAAATCATTTTCATATTTCAATCTCGCTACAAAAGCGCTCAGTAAATGCATACGGACATTCCTTTGAAGCAATAAGCAAATACTCATGTCGGCCACTCTATGTAGGCACATAATATCATCCACCCACACCATAGTAAAGAGGAAGACAGTAGGTTTAGTTTGAGCAATGTAATAAGTCGAGTCTAAATACATTGTTACTGCAAAGTACCGTTCCGTTTAGTTCACGTCTCCTATTTCCATCCAAAAAAGCGAGATTTGACGCTTTATGGCCTTAACAAATTTCCTCGAATGGTTTTTAAATCTGACAAATTGCATTGTTTATTTACTTTAGCCCACAGCTTTGCCTGTGGCGTTGACTTAGGCCCAGTTTTTTGATTCGTAGTTAAAATAACCGATAGTCAAATTTGACAGATGTCAAATGACAAGTGGTTAAATATCAGAAAAAATGTTTTTCGAACAATGGTTAACTTGACGTTTAGTACATTTTTTAACGATTTGTTTACATTTTGTTAATATTTAACCATTAGTAGCAAAATTTAACAATTAGTTATTTTACGAGTAACTATGAATCAAAAAACTGGGCCTTAAATTTTTCAAGGAATTTTGTGTGTTTTATCCTGATTATTTTATTGTTTAAGTATTTATTTCTTTGTATATCTAGGTATACTTAGTATGAAATAGTCCTAAGTTATGAATAATACTGACCCCATTTGTATTGTGTATTTGTACATCTCCGACATTGTATTTTAAGTGTAATATCATACGGATTAAATGCCTATGGCCTTACTTTTCCTGTACACATTAATAAAGTGAGATCATTGCAAATAAGGTTACTTAAGCTTTTAATATCAACCAAGGAAAAAATCGCGCTAAAGGGAAACTATGAACAGCTTTTTAAAATGTGTAAAATACTACCAATAGAATCTAAAGTAGGTAAAAGTAACAATTCTGACTGAACAATATGATAAAAACGAATTTAAGCAGGAGAGGGAATATACATATGCAACCCGTCAATCTAAAAAACCAAAGCTAGTTGTGCCTAAGATTAAAAACTATTATGGAAAGAGAGAAAGAAGGTGGCTAGTACCTACTCTGTTAAATGAATTGCCCTACGACCTCCATGAAAACATAATAAGTAAAAACCACCTTAAGAGAACTCTGCGAAAGCACTACTTATCGATGTGTCCATGACCTTACGAGTATTATTGTCCTCAGACGGTTACCTATGTTGTGTGTAATACCACAGAACCTACTGTTAAAAAGCTAATTATTATGTTTCTACCATGAAAGGTGAGTGTTTGTGTAGTGTGTACCTATGTGTATGTGTATGCGAGTGTGAGTGCGTGTTTACAAAGTGTTTTGGTTTAAACACTGGTCTTATGTTTGTAATTAACATTAAGATTTATTTAGTGTAAAAAGTCAGCGGCGGTCACCATTTTATCAGTAAGAAAAGAGGCCTTGGGGTGGGTTGTACCATCTTACTTTAACTTTAACAAACGTCAAGGGTCTGTCAAACTCCATATAGAAGGCACCGGTTGTTGTGGTCGCGATTGGGGTGGGGTGGTGCAATTCAACCTAAGTGTTTTACTTGGCGTGCCGTCGTCTGTACCTATACGTATAATGTTATTTAGAGGCTATGTAATAACAGTATTGTGAGAACTGCTGCCGACAAACTGTGTCACAGTTTGGCAGAAAATATTAATGTTTACTGTGTGTATTTATATGGAAAATAAATAAATAAAAAAAAATAAAAAAGTACATAACGCATTAATAACATATCAAAGCAAGTGAGGTAGAAAGATCTGCATTCGGCAATGCATGTGATTATTGTTTTGATTAAAAAGAGTGATAGATGTGTCTACTAGTAGGTATATTAGATCTTAGAGTCTTGCGTCAACTCATTAACTAAATATGGCGTATTTCTCTGTGCTAGTTTATTCATTATATCCCGCTTATGCCAGTGACTCGTAACAAGTTCAGGACATCCTAAACTAAAGTCTGTTCGCAGAGAGTTGATAAAAAAAAATATCAGAGGTTCTAAACTCATTATAAATTGCGGCCTGCTAATTATTTTTGTCGATATAATAAAAAAGTTGGTAGATTATTTGGCCTAGCCTTTTTTTTTGGCCTGGATTCTCGGCTCGGTTACAATTTAATTTTGGACTACCATTTATAAGAATGTTCTAAAAATACCAATTATCTAAATCATCGTTCTCTTTGCCTCAAATCTACCAAAAAAGTAGAAATCTACTAAAAGTGGTCACGCTGTGGCCGCCGCCGCCCGCCGGCCAGGGCGCTTGACGACAGCTGCGTGGCTCGTACCATGGTACTCAGTGCGCGTTGTGACAAACGACGCCCGCCATACAGAATGCGATAATTAAGCGACAGTCGCTATTGCAAGACATTTCATAATATTTATCAACTCTCGGCGAACAGACTTTATATTTGTCGAATCATGTTTACAAAATAAACAAAAAATTCCTGAAATGAGAGTAAACTTTGTAACTTAATCTTCATTTCATTACATCATTTTTTTTAATTAATAACAAGGCTGTTATTTGACCACAATCGCACCTGATGTTAAGCGAGATGCAGTATAGGATGGTACATATCTGCCCTGTAAGTGCCTATTCACTCTTGCCTTGAAAAGGCCCAGATTATACACTCGTCATCAAATAAATCGACCCTCCCGCGACGCGAACTTTAAAGATTTTCTTCTGACACAATCATGGTACCCCAACAATATTGGTGTTATTTAAAAGCCCAATAATTATCCTTAAAGAAAAACACATTTCATTTCTTAATAAATGATTAACATATACCATAAATGACTTGAAAAAAGACTTCACTTTGGGCTCACCTCTGGGATCAATTAGAACAATTTTTACGGTTATAAAACCAAATAATGATCTCACGTGTCCTCTTTAACAGATGGATAGCAATGAATCCCAACTTAACAGTTTTATAGCCATAAAAGTTGGCTAAAGCGTTATTACCTATTTTTTGAAGAAGTGATTAGTTTGACGAAGTTTCTTTTACAAACACATTTTTGGGGTAAAACCTTTCCTTTAATAAAATGAAGTTTAGAACTAGGCTTTCAAATGGTGCCAATATTGGTGGGAAGTGGGGATGCATACGTTTGAAAGTGCTTGTCGCGGGAGGGTCGATTTATTTGATGTCGAGTGTAGTCTTTGGGTAAGACAGCAGCAGGTTACACACACATGAAAGTTGTAGTACACCTAGATCAATTTCTGTTTGTAATATATTTCTAACAATGCCTTATTTTTTGCAGTTTTAATAAATAAACTTTACAATACAGCTAAAACTGTATCGCAATGAATCAATCCTCCCATTACCAAATGCTGCCCAGCTGGTCAGCAAAGGCCCGCAAAATGGCCCGGGACAAATAGAGTGATCGAGAACAATCAGTGGAGTGCTCCCGTTTGAGGCACACTTCGCGGATTAGAAGCGGTCGGGGCTCCGATGGTAGCACGCAATGGTTAAATAATATAGGTTTTGCTTTTGTATCCTATTTCACGTAATCTATTACTAATATTATAAAGCTGAAGAGTTTGTTTGTTTGTTTGTTTACTTGAACGCGCTAATCTCAGGAACTACTGGTCCGATTTGAAAAATTCTTTCAGTGTTAGACGCAATCTATACTAATATTATAAAGCTGAAGAGTTTGTTCGTTTACTTGAACGCGCTAATCTCAGGAACTACTGGTCCGATTTGAAAAATTCTTTCAGTGTTAGAAATCCCATTTATCGAGGAAGGCTTTAGACTATATACCATCACGCTACAAGTAATAGGAGCTGAGCAACAATGAAAAATGTTGTGGAAATGGGTTTTCACGCGTACGAAGTCGCGGGCACAGCTAGTGGTTAAATAATCCGGTGTAATTTTATATTTTTGCAATAGGCATTGCATGGGACGTCCACCCACAAGCTGGACCTACGACATCATAAAGGTAGCAGGGAAGTGCTGGACGCAGGCCGCTACCCATCGATCAACATGGAAAGCATTGGGGGAGGCCTATGTTCAGCAGTGGACGTCCTATGGCTGAAATGATGATGATGAGGATGAATAGGCATTGCACTTTGAAGTTGTCTTGGTCTGTCATATTTTCGGCCTTCCAAATGCACCGATTCCGCGCTCTATTTTCTTGAGAGATACAAATAATAGAGGTAAAGTAATTTACGTTAGAACGTAGTAATAAACTCTCGCAAAGATGAGAAATAGCTCTAAGTGTCTAAATATGTCACCTTTTCAGAGCGTTTGATTTTAACTTGACAAACAGAGAGTTATGTTTAATTGACTTCGATCATGAATAGCATATTTCAAACTTACTCTCCTACATAGAACATTCTGCAGGCCTTAACCCATTTAGCCCTACCGTACCCTATGTGGTACGGTACCTTTATGAAAATATTTCGAAGAACCAAACTGTTGTTAATTTGTAAAAATGATTGTGACAGTAAGCTTAAAGTGATTATTTTACATAAAAATATTTAAAAATATGTTTTAACAAGTGGTTTTGGAAATATTTATAAAATTCCTCGACAGAAAACAAAAAAAATATTTACAATGTATTTAAGAAGGTATAATTTCTTATTATTCATGGTAAATTATGTTATTTATCAATTTTATTTAAAAAATAGAGTACAATAGATAACATGACTACAAAAAAAATATTATTGAGATTATTTTTATAGGGTTTATTCCAGTCTAAAATAGTTGTACCGTATAAGGTACAGTAGGTCTATGCACGAGCACATCATGCGAAAAAATTAATTTAATTTTTATTATTTTTATTTGTTTTAGGCTATTGATGTTTTACTAAATTGCACAAACTCATGAAAAATTTGATAATTTTAGCAAAAATAAAGCAATGTTGGTATTTATCTACTGCTATCTTGTCAGATCACCGCTAATGATGATCAGACTGACGAAAATTTAGGCGATAAAGATAGTGTTAATGTATATAATTTCCCTCAGAGTTTCCTTCGATGGATTTGCTAAATTTCCATCGTCGTGTTGCTAAATGCGATTATGGATAGCACTAAACGTAACAAATCAGAAGAAGCCAGGTCTTCTTCAGCTATCCTCACTAACTTCGGAGAAGGTAGGAAAAAAGAACCAAATGTAGTTAGTATCACAGAAAACGCCTTACAAAATATGCCATGTGTGATACTAGTGATTATGTGATTTTATTTTTATTTTATATCATACAAAAATAAATAAAAACCTTCTTTGAACAACGACTATGTTTTGCTTGCTTATAGACCTACTGTACCCTATATGGTACGTGCTCCCCACGGCCCCCTATTTATGGAATATTTTTTTAAATATTTTTTTCATGATTTTTAGGCTCCCCTTTGTAAGTTTTTGCTGAAAAATCAATTTTTATTTACAAAAATAATTATCGGTCTAAATGGGTTAATACCACTATAAGCAATAAAACCGGCTGTATTGCGTCGACTCGTCAGTTGAAATAATTTTAAAATCGTTTGACCCAGAGCTCAGCCTGTATTGACACTTTTGATATTTTATTGATCTAGTTTTGAAAACTAGTGAATATAAATCATTCAGCAAATTCTGTTTTGGTTATGGTAGTTTTTCGTTGTGGGTCCAATGACAGTTTAACTTTCCCCCGGGACAAACTTGACCTTCATTGGTTGGGTTTTTATTGGCGGTCAAGCTGTAGATCCTGGATACACAGGAGTTGCAGCGGTGGGAACGAGAGGTGGGAATAGTCCCGTATAGTTGTTTTTACGTTTCGCCAAATATCCAGCGTCAAATAGGATTAACAGCAGGACAAGTTTGCAAAACTATATAATTCAGCAACCACACTAACTAACAACAGTTCAAAACAACATCAATTGGAGAACTTCACACAGTAAACGTAGAGACAGAAGGCTTCAAACTATGGCAATTAAGTTAAATATCTTACAAGCCATTTTGAAATACCTACCTCTATGTTACGATGTTGTCTTTGAAATAGGCATAGTTTTGGTAGTACAGTAGAAAAATAGGAATTTATAAGAAAATCTATACTTTTTTGGTAAAGAAACGTAATCAACTGGTTTTCTAGCACTAGCAAAGATGAATTACTACACACACATAACTGTGTATTAACCACGAGTTTACGTTAGGTGTGCTCGCTGGCGACTGCGTAAAAAAATTACATTAATATGACAAATTGTACAGCGCCCCTAGCGGTTACTTTGAAGAACTAAAATCTTCATAGATTTTTTGACGCACTCGCTAACGAGCACACCTAACGTAAACTCAAGGTAAGCACACTGATCAAGGCTAATTTTACATGTGAATGTGAATCGAGAATACACCCAAGTTGTTCCTTATTAACTTATCACGAGTTTACTTTATCTTACTGCACTGTGACAAACTACCAACTGAACTGAATTCGGCTTGGACCCGATCTTAATTTCATTTGTTATGACTGTCACAAGTTCCGAAGATAATATTGAAGAGCCAATTGGACTGCAGTTGCTTTGAGTTACCAGCAGTTCTGAATGGGACTCCATTGAGAACTTGGGATCGAGGAACTACGGGGTCCGTAAATAAATTTCTTGGTTGCAGTTGAAGTTTTAAGTGATTTTGTTACATCTGGAGTCACTGAGTTGAGGTTTTGGGAAAGGATTTTTATTTTAAGCTACGGATTTCTTTATGAATTTTTACTCTTTATGCTCAGACACATTACCTGTTGTATGTATAGATATAACGAAGTAATATAAGTATTAGAAACCTATTATATTGAGAAAATTAATGGGGGAAGTATTTGTCCAGCAGTGGACGACATTAAATTGAAACGAGAAACTGTAGGTCTTCAATAAAACTTCTGTCTTCGGCACATTAAATCTCACATCAAGACTGTTAAACCCTTAGATCACAAAATATTACTTCCAGAAATTGTACACCTCACTTTCAAAAATTTAATCCCTTCACCGTACGTAATAAATTCATCGTTGCAATATTTAACCCCTTCACCGCATATAAGTTCATTGTCGTCAAGCAGGCCGTGGCCCAATTTTAGTATCTCAAACCATCTCGCACTGCGGGTGCATTGCCAACCCGAGCACGCACGCGACTCGTGTTTACATCATCCGTCTGAACGCGACGAGCTGACGACAAGTTCATGATGAGGAAGTTCGTCCCTTTTAGAAACTAAATGACTTGGGTTCACTGATTTTGTGAGTGCTGTATAAGCAATGTCGTATTCTTAAGGACAAGTGATTTTGTAAGCCTTTTGTAATTGTTCGGGCTAATCTTATTTTTTTTATTTATAATGCAGAACAAGACTATATGACCACATCACGTCCGTTTGTCCACAAACGGACCTGATGTACTTACTACTTATGTCTAGTCTAGTTTATTATAATTTATAATTCTTTACAAACTGTTACATTTAATAGAATTTCATTATTTTACTAGCATTAATTATTGCTTATTTTTATGTGCACGCAAAATTTTCTGTATTTTAAAAATTAAAACAAAAAAATTTCCGATAAAATTGCCCGCTCTTATAAGAGTCAGGCCGTGGCTCTAGCATAGATGACGTCACATCAAACTGCATGGATGGTGACAGTGTGGTGACTTCTGGCACTGCGTCAAAGTGTTAATTGGAGCTAGTATCAATGGTTAAGTGATTTTGGTATAGCTATAGGCATAAGTTTAACTGAGCGTGACGTGGTTAACCCTTAACTGGTATCGTAAATTGGACATACGTAACTGGTATCGTGGGGGCCGCGCGGCCCCCATGCTATGTTTGCTTCTAGCAAGCATGTTTTACCTACATACTTGAATAAATGCTCATAAATGATATATATCAGGTTTGTTCTATGTAATCATTTAGTTTTTATTGTATTAAAACTTCTTACTTATATACTTCAAGACATTACACACTAACAACAACTTTTTACGTAATATTTTTATAACGTTACAAATATCTATGAAACCTACCGTTTAGAAAGTTATAACCAAAAATATTATTATTTTAATTAATCCATAATAATGTGAACTTAATAATAAATAAAGTTTTAATGTAATATTTAATAAAAATAATAAGCATTTTATAAAAATAAAAACATAAATATTATGTTGACAAACATTAGCAGGTGCTGGTGGATTATCAGACCACTTGTATTTATTTTTTCATAGTAGCTGGGTTGACTAGGTCCTACAACATCTTCATTTTCATTCTCTGAAGAAAAAACTTGAAAATCAGAATCAATATCCTCATTATCGACCGAATATTGGTTATTGGGTCTTCACAATGACTTATAATTTTATTATCACTTTATCCTTCTTCTGACATGCTACTAATTACTAATTTGGAATCAAAAACTTCGTTCTAGGTATCTTCTATTGTTTTATCACTTATAAGCCACCAATACTGCAAAAAAACAAAAAACAAATAAAAACTGCCATGAAAAAAAAACTAACGTAACTGGTATTGTGGGGGCCGCGCGGACCCCAACACGTGCATATCTTCGTCCTGGTGAATGATGCAGTGCTGAAACACCTGCACCAGACGCGAGTAGCGCCGAAATGAGAATACCAAAAATTTTGGCTGCCCACGATGCATAGCTTCTTAGAAATCAAAGAAAACGTCATGCGTGGGGGCCGCGCGGCCCCCACGATACCAGTTAAGGGTTAATAGTGATTGAATCTAGATTCCAGTGCTAATAATAATAATATTTTGCGACTGAGGAGTGGCAAAAAAGTGTTCTGGGCACTTTAAAAGTGACCATCGTTTCTTACACAATCATGTCAAAAAACGCAGCGTGCCGGAAAACATAGCGTCGACGACATCATAAAGGCAGCAGGGAAGCGCTGGACGCAGGCCGCTACCAATCGACAACATGGAAAGCATTGGGGGAGGCCTATGTTCAGCAGTGGACGTCCTATGGCTGAAATGATGATGATGTCAAAAAAGTGATTATTTGGGTTTAGTTAAGCTCAGGCCCAAAACAAAAAAATGAGTCCAAAATTGCCTAAACATTTTAATGCATAATTAAGTGGAGCTACAGTTATATGAATTTCTCCCCAAAAGCTAATGCAGGTCAGAATAGAGGGCGTCTCAGCTCGCTCGCTCCGGATATTGGCCCGGGCCGTACGTGACTAGACGGTGCCCTTAGAATTGCATCTAAATATACTAGCATGTTATTTTGAATAGCTGATGCTTTCAAGTTAAACTCGTAAATAGGTAAGTACTAGACGTATCAAGTAACAATTTCAAACTGATCTGTGTTTGTTCCAATCTACTATGCCAGGCGTAGGTTAGACCAGAGGGCGGCGTTTCGCTCATCTCTCTCGCTCCGGATATTGGTCCGGATCGTACGTGACTTGACCATGCCCTTAGAATGAGGGTTTTCGCGATTGAAAAATCCGCCAGATGGCAATACGTAGACGCGAGGTCCAAATGCTGCGTGATTGGTGGATTTTGACATATCTGTCAATGTCATGTCAAAAATAACCAATCATGCAGCATTTGGACCTCGCGTCTACGTATTGCCATCTAGCGGATTTTTCAATCGCGAAAGCCCTCATTGCATCAAAATGCTTAGCTAGCTACCTACGTATTGGTGTAAACTACTGATGGTTTCAAGACAAATTTGAAATGAAAGGTGTAATATTTCGATGCTTACATCGAGAAATAGGCTACAGGAGGTCGTCATGAAATATTTAATGTCTTTTAAGCCGCCATCGCGCTTGTGGCTTTAGATGTGAGAGCATGGATTTGTACTACCAAGTTACTTGTATTTTTCCTATTAGATTGTTAAAAAATACATACCACTTTTTTGGCTAGCTTTAAAATAAGCAAGGAATTGTTATGGTTACTAGTTAGATACCAGAAAAAAAGTATGATCCGCAGAAAAGAATTATTTCTTGGTCAGCGCCGGAGTAATATAGTTACACGGTTCATGTGTAGAAAAGACACAAAGTATTGTACGCAATACAATAATAGAAAAGTCACCGGGTCCGTGGAAGCGTGTACAAGCGGTCTAATTTTTAAACACAAAAAAAAAGTATTTTAAAATTTATAAAGTCCTCATTAACTCTAAATTTTCCTGCAAACTATTCAATTAACTGGAACTGAATTAACGGGCTGGAAGACGTAGCGTGGGCAGGCCTCCTACTAGGTGGACCGACGATCTGGTAAAGGTCGCGGGAAGAGCCTGGATGCGGGCAGCGCAGGACCGTTCATTGTGGAAAACCTTGGGGGAGGCCTTTGTCCAGCAGTGGACGTCATTTGGCTGAAACGATACGAACGATTCAATTAACTAATAAAATAAAAGCACGAACCCGCTCTATGAGGCAACAATTGTTGCCTTCTTGTTTTTGTTTTGTATTCGCTCTCAATTCCAGCGTAGCTCGAAATGAAGCTGTTGGGACGCCATATTTATCACTTTGAAGTTTTCCCAATTAAAATCGCGTCTTGAACGTTTCTGAGCGGATTTATTATTCTGATTGATTAGCCGGGTCATTAGAGACGTCAATTATGAGGGTCATTTGTCAACGGTAGCCCACATTTTGTCAGTCCGCTAATGTCGGGATTAGCCAATTGACTTTTCAGTCATAACAATTTTGGGGTAAGGTGAGGAGAACTGTGGTAAAATTATAAATGTATTGAAGATTGATTTACATACGTATTGAAGTACGTATTTCGTTCCTACGTTTATCATGAACTTAAAAATTAACGCCCGTATTCACAAATGGTGCTTGTTTAAGCGAAGCAGCAAATCGAACGCACAGCGTTGAATAGAACTCTGTGATTAGTTCGTGTGTCACCCTGTGCATTCACGAGCACTGTGATACCTAATAGTAATGTTGGTGAATGCGGGCGTAAATTATGGTTGCCTCTTAGGCAGTTAACTGGTTATATTTTAGCTTTTAACTTTATTCGTTCTCTTCAGTGTTTTACAAAATTAAATACACATTGGATCCGCGGTAATCAAACGAACGTTTTGCAAGGCAAAAGTACCAAACTAAAAATCAAAGAAATTATAAAACTTGTTACTGTAAAACTTGTGTTTAGGAACAAATAGACACAAAAGAACATCAAACGTTCCTGAAAAGGTATAAAAGGCAAAAAATAGCGATAGGCAATAAATACAAAAATTTCATAAGTACATACCTAATACAGAACTCGCTAGACGACGTAGATCAGGAACTTACCTGTAACAAAGGTTTTAATATCAACATGTATTCGCTTGCAACATAAGAAAGTTGTAGGATAATAAACTCTATAGTTTTAATGATTTCTTTAACATTTTATTAGATTCCAACAAACAATGTAACATATAAGTATCTTCCAAGTATACCACGCGGACCTCCATTCAACTGCGCGTATAATCCTTTACTACATATCCGACTCTATGTCCATAATGATAGAGTTCAAGTTAGGTTTTTATAGAAGTTTATATGGCTCGTTTCCCTTTAACCTTAGTTGCCCCATGAGATGTTTTCGCTAAGATGAAGAATAGCTACTTCGTGCTAAGGTAGTGATAACACGTTTAGTTGTGTTTAAAATGACGGATGAGACTGCTTCTTTGGAAACTAAGACTAAGTTGCACCATCTTACTCGTACCACTCGTACTTTGACTTTAACAAAAGTCAAAAATCTGTCGAAACTCCCTACAAAACACACTGGTTATTGTTACAGTTACTGTTAAAGTAAGACGATGCAATCCAACCTAGCACTTGAACTTACTGTAGAAATAGTCGACTGTCATACACCACTATTATTGTCATTATTAAACTGTCTAGTTCGCATCCCAAATATAGTTTTTCCTACTACGACTTCAGCATAGCGACTAATGTTTAAAGAACTCGATTGACTTAACTTGATAGTTAGTAGTTAGCACGACATGTGGCCGATATATTGTCCCATAGTGGTAGAAGTAAACTAAATTGGCACTAGAGCACTTAATATGTCTCTCTGAAAAGTATGTTAACATACTAATAAACAATTTGAATTTTGTAACGAAAAGTAACTAAACTAAAATTGTTTCGTAACACCAAGTAGTAAAGCTCAAATCTTTAGTAAGTTGATTAAGTCTATGAAATCCAATGCAAAGCTCATATTGAGCTTTCTTTTTGGCAGCATTCGCCAACCCATTTTAGATACGAACTGGAAATCAATTATTCCTCTACTTTGAGAAACTAAATTAACCTTCGTCGAATTTTGAATGTGTAAGGAATAACTTTACTCGTAGTTCTGATGCCTAGTGTTTTTAACAATGATATAAATATATCTTTAACTGAAATATGGCTTACAATAGTTCAATAATACTCTTCTCAAAGTGCATAGACATTAATTTTGTGTTTATATTGGCAATTTTTAACATACCTATAACCTAATAACAAACAAATTGTAACGTCATAAAATATATAATTTATAAGAATAATGAAGGCAAATCCTGTAATGCCTTCCCCGGGTTTTAATGGCTTTTCAGCATCTGAACGTGCGAACTTTTCATAATTTAAAGAATAAAGTATACTTACATTTTTATGGATTCTTTTTAAAAACGGAACCCTAAAAAAAGTAAATATTTAGTCACCGAAATATAATTATTCTTAAAAATAGAACTCCTTTGTGGAAGCGGGAAAAGGCCTTTTTAGATAGAGCTTCTCCTCAAAGGATTAAAAATTAAGTTATTTCTTTGTCCTGCGCTTCAGAGCGCTTCTTTATTAGTATTTGTGTCAGATAATATCAGCAGGTCAAAAATGAACATTATAAGTCACAAAGATACCACTTAGCTAGGCATTTTTTTCAAGTTCATCATCATCATCATTTCAGCCACAGGACGTCTACTGTTGAACATAGGCCTCCACCAATGATTTCCGCATCGAGTGGTTTGTAGCGGCCTTCCTGCTTTTTTTTTATCCACAACGAGGAAGCTCTTGACCTGTATCTCACCTGATGGTAAGTGATGATCAGGTCGAAGGTGGAAGCGAGCTTCACCCGGAATCCTCAACCACGGAGGAACTGACTATCTTACCTCTAACTGCCGGAACACAACAATGCTGTTAACATTGTTGTTATGGCGACAGACTTAGGTAAGATGGTGGTAGCTAGCCAGGCGGACTTAGAATAAGCCCTACCACCAACCAAACGGAACAGAAAAATCTGCCCCCACTTGGAATCGAACCCGGGACCTCTGCGTCTGAAGCAGGTGGTCTTACCACTGGACCACAGAGGCGGTCAAACATGCACCCAGAATAAGTACCTATATATTATTACTTTAAGCCTTAAACTTATTACTCAATGCTTTTACTACTGCTTTTACAAACGTTAAGTGCCTTAAAGGTACCATAATCCCTTCTACCTAAAACTAAAACTTTGACCTTTACACGTACAGTACAATCAAAAATGTATATCAAAAATAAACTCTCCGCTAGTTCGTTTACGGAGCGATCGGTCCATAAATATTTCGCGAACGTGCCCTGTACAATATTAATTTACATCCAATGTAGGGTGACCAGATTATGTTATTTGTGAGGGAACAAAAAATTAATAAAATGTAGGAGATTTTTTGGAATATTGTCTTGAAGTCAATAATTACCATTAATAGGGTTATGATTTTGTCAGGTAAAAGAGTTCAATTTCTAATTAGAAAACACTATGACTGACAATATTATGGCGGGTTGCACCATTCTAATTTAACTTTGAGAAACGTCAAAAATCTGTCAAACTTCATACAAAAAGCACCGGTCATCGTTATAGTTACCGTTAAAGTTAGGAAGTGCAACTCAACTTATGATTTCATTTAATTGCACCCAGCTAGTAGGTTGAAACATTATTATGTCCTTATGTTATTTAAGGAAACCAACACAAGACTCTATCACCAGTTTTTTCATGGAAAATTATTCAAAATTGCTAAATATAATTTTAATTAAGGTTGAATTTGTTTTAATTCAACATTTTTACGGTTTACTGTAAAATTATTTAACTAAAGTTTAAGCGTGCAGTCATAAAGTTCGCTGAAACTCTCGCCGTTGACAAAAGTTACGAGGAGACAGATTGAAAGTTTAAAAGCGAACGTTAAAATTTATAGTAATTACTTGAGACTCCCGGAATACTTTACAGTTCTTCCTTTCTTTAAGCACAAAATAATTAGACTGTGACAATTTCTTGCCTGCTGAAGTCAACGTTAGTTGTGGTGGCAGTTTGAATCCCACAGGGGACACGGTTATGTTTAGTTAATGAGAAAAGTTATATTTACTAGTTTCGAAGTTATTAGTAGTTTCTGAATATTTTATACAAATATTTATTTAATTCATCTGTAATCTTATCACCATAGTATGTAAAAGGTTACGAGTATTGCGACGATCATAGTTTTCTTAACAATCATAAACATACTGCAATAACAGACTTTCTCATGTACTTTCGTGAGACTTGGCCAAATTCACGCAGAAAAACGGGTCGTTCCACAAACCACCGGAATCCTAGTCACCCTAGTCGAGGGTGAGTGTGCGAAAATCATACAAGCAGACTGTTGAATCGCTCTGTACGCTGGTTTATTATTATAGCGAGCAACTGATACACTATGCGCACAACGACCTTGGATAACGAGGTAGGTATCATAAAATAATATTTATTTAACAACAACAAACAGCTTGGCACACCAATTTGTAGAACAATAAGGTCTGGAAATATAGTTTTCAGATCGTTAAATTCTCCTATTTCAGGAACAAATTGATAGTTATGTACCTGTAAGGACTTTGCTTTTAGTTTCCGTTATTTTTATTTATCTGACAAGCTAAATTCATTTATTTTATATATTTTTTTCCTAGGTGGACCGACGATCTGGTAAAGGTCGCGGGATGAGCCTGGATGCGGGCAGCGCAGGACCGTTCATTGTGGAAAACTTTGGGGGAGGCCTTTGTCCAGCAGTGGAAGTCATTTGGCTGAAACGAACGAACGAACGAATATTTTTTTACAATTATTTTGGAAAATTTGGCCAAAATTCGTGGTAAGTACGTTTTCTATCATGTGAGTTATCTCTACTGACGTCATTATGTCACATTTTTGTAAGTATTTTAAAGAACTAATCGTTATTTTCGTTTTTATACAAAATATACTTAATCACCAATTTGGGAGTCCAGACGAAGACAGAAAACAATTTAAAAATAATTTGTGTTTTTATACAAATTCGAGTAAAAAATATACTAGTCTTCGAAATTAGAAACTCTTTCAAAGTGATTGATGCTCATCCTTTTATTTGAGCTATCCTTTTTAAATGCTTTTATTACAATACTAGCGACCCGCTCCGGCTTTGCACGGGTACTAATCATACATATACATATAAATCTTTTACTTGAATCGCTCAATCTAATATAAAAACCGCATCAAAATCCATTGCGTAGTTTTAAAGATCTAAGCATACATAGGGACAGACAGATAGGAAAGCGACTTTGTTTTATACTATGTAGTGATACATTGTTTTAATCCACGTTATGAATTCAACAGAAATCACATTAAGGTTTTTAATACTATACATTAAAAAAATTGTTGCTCTTTAATTAATTTTTCGTTAAAACGGACACTGATGTTTTTTAATTAACATGGATTCCTCGGAAAGTGTAAACTCAGGAAATTTTAATTTTAAGTTGATGCTCAACAGTTGTTTAAGGAGAATGGGCAATTGTGTATGGGTAATTTTTAATCTTAATCTAAATATATCTTTATAAATAAATGAATAAATAAAATAAATAAATATAAAACTCAAAGGTAACTGACCGACTGACATAATAATCTATCAACGCACAGCCCAAACCACTGGGCGGATCGGCCTGAAATTTGGCATGTACTTAGTTAGATGTTATGACGTAGGCCTAGGCATCCGCTAAGAAAGAATTTTACGAAACTCCACCCCTAAGAGGGTAAAACGGGATCCACGCGTACGAAGTCGCGGGCGGCCGCTAGTTTTGCCTTAAAAATGTATACTCTGATGTACTGTTGACTGTAATTTAACTACAATGTACCCAGTAAAAGCAGTCGTCTTTCAATTGGTTGCCGTTTCCCCGCGCATCAATGCGCTGAAAACGTTCCTGGCGTTCCCTCGGGATTTTACGACGTACCCGAGTCAATTATTCCTCATAATCGTGCACATTCCCGGAGTAATTTAAGCGTCTTAGACTAGGGCTGATAAGGTAAGCTTTTGAAAAATATTATTTTTATTCAAAATAATACGCGCTCAGTATAAAAAACTGGAGATTATTGCTGTTTATATGTTAAACCTCCGGATACAGGTTGTCCTATTCTTCTCCTGTCTCTGAAGTGCGTATAAATCCATCAAAACATCATAATATTATCAGTAGGCCTAAGATGCGCGCCGCGATAAGCGGTTATCACGCCATTTTATCGATTTTGCCCATACATTTTGACGTTGCCTACAGGTTATTCTTAAGAATAACTTTAAAGCTGTGACAGACTTTAAATCCCGGCACAAAAGAATAAAACTTTGAGCGTCATAAAAAACCGTCTTTTTTATAGCGCTGGATTGGTAGACCGACGGAAAGACCTGCCATAAGCATGATTAATTTAATAAGCCAATAATAATTCGTTCAATCATTTACGGAACTAACTTATCTGGAAAACACAAGAGGTATGGTATGACAGCTACATTTGAGACGTGTTTAAGTGCCTTGAAAAACACCTGAACATCAATAAATAATTCAAATTTGCATTCCATCGCAGGCAGCCCTACGTCCCCGCCAGAGCGTCGATGGTCCCCAGAGCGGCGATCCACGACTTACAGCCCGTATAATAAACAAATTGCGCGTCTCGCATACAGATTACACGTTAAATGTGCTTTAATTGCCTGCGCGTGCGAGCGCCGCTTGTTTGTTTGAGCAAACTTGGATGATATCATTATAATTTTCTTTGGTATTTTATTCATCACGGCTATAAAAGCTAGGTCTGAGAGACGCTTTTGGCCTCGAATGAACGTCTGCTGCAAGTAAAAAAACATTAGTATTTTCAATGGAAAAGTTTCCAATTTTTTTCTTTTAATAAAACTTGAAAATATAATGTTTTCAACATCAGGAAACTTCTGCATTGAGCGTGCAGCTATTGCCTTTGTATCTATGTGTTAAAATACCTCATATAATTCATGACAATGCCAGCGGTGCATATCAAAGCAAAAATAAACTTTTCTAACACATTTTAATTTGTTACTCGCAGGCTCGCAGACCACAATCAAGATAAAATAAAGCATCTTCATTCTTATTTCATTACCTAAATAAGTATCATACGTAAGAACACACGTAGAGTAATTTCCGATATTTATGTTTTATCTTATGTATGTTGCGACAACCAAACAAAAGATAAAGATTTAAGTTCTTAAATCGTTCGTATTCAAGTACACGAAAGCATTTAATAGCAATATGTATTAGTTTACATTGGATCGTGATCTATTGTTTGTCCAATGTGAACCCTGCTCCTTAAAAATTACAGCAAATCGAGTTCTTTGATTCATAAGCATATACATATAACGGGACTATTCCCACGTCTCGTTCCTACCGCTGCAACTCCTGTGTAGCCAGGATCTGCAGCTTGACCGTCAATAAAGACCCAACCAGTGAAGGTCAAGTTTGTCCCGGGGGAAAGTTAAACTGTCTTTGGACCCGCAACGAAATTAATCAGAAGATATGTATGTATAGTATATGGTACATGAGCCTGCTGGTCCCCATTGTGTTGTGCACTCCATTCTAAACGCACTCGCAGCGCTATCGTTGTCCGGGCCGTGAGTTACGGCGGCGTCCGGCGTCCGGCCGGCCCGGTGTCCGGTTTTTGTGCGAATATCCATTATCTCGCGGTCAGTGTTACTGAGCTATTGGATGCTGCGGTTTGAACTTGGCTTAGGGTATGGATTCGGTATCGTTTTGCAAGCTTTTGTTTATAGCTGAGCGTAAAAAAGCTTGGGGAGGTATTGCTATTTTCCTATATCCAAACGTTGTATTCAGTAACACCGATGGTGTGATTACTCACTGATTAATCACGAAATCTCAGCCTACAAACTTGAATGGGAGGTAGGTTCCTAGGACGTCGCACATTTATCAACCCGGAAAGGGATCGTAACCGTATCAACTCGAGGCGGCCAATATTCTTTGTATGAAACTCCATACTGCAACGCACACTTATCCGCACTATAACCAGGCCTGGCTCACTCCGCGCGGTACATCCGATAATTACCTACAGCGAAGCGCCCCGCCGGCGGGTATTATATCAGTCGAGTGTCACGCGCGCGCTCGTCAGGACGCTGGCGTGCGTTGTAGTATGATTATAATTCTATGATCGAAGTATTATTTAAAAATGGACATAAAGAGAATGCAGTATTGTGTGGCGTTCGGATGTTTGACAAATAAGTAGATTAATTATTTTTTCACTAGACAGCAACCCTAACAGCGTAAGAAGAGTTCAGAGGCACGCGATAGAAAGAGACAAAACTTGTAGGTGAATAAAATTGTAGGTACGTAGTGCTGTGCGAGCTGAATTCCACCGTATCGCGTCGTAGCAAGACTCGCATTTATTTAAATCGTCTTGCGGAGTAATCCTTCTGTACCTGTACTATTACTTATTCTGTGCTATAACGTAAACCTCGCCTCGCGATTGACAGCGTGCTACAGGCGATGACAACTCGCGAATGGCGATGACAGCTCGCGAATGGCGATGACAGCTCGCGAATAGCGATGACAGCCCGCGAATGGCGATGACAGCGCGCGAAAGGCGATGACAGCTCGCGAATGGCGATGACAGCTCGCGAATGGCGATGAGAGCTCGCGAATGGCGATGACAGCTCGCGAATGGCGATGACAACTCGCGAATGGCGATGACAGCTCGCGAATGGCGATGACAGCGCGCGAACGGCGATACAGTGTTGATCCCCTTCCGAGTTGATAAGTCTGCTATGAGCTTATAAGGGTCTGCTAAGAACGGATTTTACGAAGCGCCACCCCTAATGGGGTAAAACGGGTCCACGCGAACCAAGCCGCGGGCGGCCTCTAGTTGACTTATTCGTGGTAAATTATCGTGAATGCTGTAGTTGATCGCCACCAGTCAAGGATGAAACGTATTTTCTGTTTTTCATATTATCATATTTTATTTTGTAGCAAAAAATAAATTCATCACACGTCATTACACTCAGACATGCTCAAACTTGCACACATCACAAGTAGGTATTATTAAAAGCTCTTTTCATTTTATTGATGCCAGGTCTGGTAGAGCAATTTATTCTGAAATGCGTACCTATAAAGTGCTTCGAAAAGAGCCTATTTACACGAGTACTAATAAATCATTTGAATAATCAAGCTTGCTGATAAATAAATTATACAAAAAACACGTCAAAGTAATAAAAAAAACAATTCGTTTTATTATTTGAACAGCGTATTTGTAAAGGATCTCACGCTGCCAATTAGTGACTGTCATTTCTGCAAGTTTGTAGGTACGGCTGAAGGCGAAAACTAACAAGCGTAATTCAGCAAAAACTGAAAGGCCTCGTAATTGATGCCGAGCCAAAGAAACGCTGCGTGACCTTTGGAACCGTTTTAATATTGGAGCCGGGTCCCTTTGTACAATAGGCAGAGATAGAAGCCTCATTTGTTTTCTTTTGATGCCTCCAGCTTATGTATTTCAGACATAGATAATTTTCACGACTGGAAAATGCAATGAACTGTTGTAAAAAGTTGAAATGTCTGGCAGAGTCCTAGCCTATCTTTCTAAACCAGTCGAATCTCTTCAACTAAGTATTTCATATAAAAAGTAGGTATCATTTGTGACAGAGTGTGTGTGTTTCTCTTTAACCGCCTCTGTCGTCTAGTGGTAAGACCACCTGCTTCAGACGCAGAGGTCCCGGGTTCGATTCCCAGTGGGGGCAAATTTTTCTGGTCGGCTTGGTTGGTGGTAGGGCTTTTTCTAAGACCGCCTGGCTAACTACCACCATCTTACCTAAGTCTGTCGCTATAACAACAATGTTAACAGCATTGTTGTGTTCCGGCAGTTAGAGGTAAGATAGCCAGTTCCTCCGTGGATGAGGATTCCGAGTGAAGCTCGCTTCCACCTTCGGCCTGATCATCACTTACCATCAGGTGAGATACAGGCCAAGAGCTTCCTCGTTGTGGATAAAAAAGAATATTTTTTTATTTTTCGTGTCACCTAGCCTATGTGCAAAAAAGACCCGTGAAGCGATCACGAAATGGCATCTGGCACAAATTTTATTTATCTAGGGATGCAGGATCTGTACAAACAAGTTTTCACAGTAAAACTAAGTTCCTTGCATGTTTACCTACACCATGGTAAAGTGTTTCACAGAATGTACAGACGACGGCACGTCAACGTAACCACTGTGGGTTCTTGTGCAGTTGTAATAGGGGTGAGTTTGCAACAAAAATGAGTAGCCTGATGTGCTGTCGTGTGTACTTTAAAAGTACAGGAAGGCACTGTTTCTGTTTCTATTGGGCGCTGGATATGCGATAATGCTATATTATCCTTGTAAGTATTTCGATACTGTTTTGCTTTGAAGGAATTCCATTTGAGCGGAAAATTCTGGAAACTCCGCTCGTGCCGAAACGAGAGCTTTTTTATTCGGAACAAATTCAAATTCGAGAAAAACATCATTCTGAATTTCCCGTTTCGGCATAAGCATAAAATAAATAACAATCATTATATCCATTGCTTTTCTGTTACTTATATCAAATAAATATACGTGAAAATCTATCTTCTATACTTATAATAAATCTGTAGAGAGGTCAATTCTGTACATGAAATATATTTTCAAAATAACTATCAGGGGGTGATTAGTGATCGATACTGATGCCAAAAATGCAACCAGTAAAATTTTTGTCTGTCTGTCTGTCTTTCTGTCTGTCTGTCTGTCTGTCTGTCTGTCTGTATGTTCCTTATAGAAACAAAAACTACTCGACGGATTTTAACGAAACTTGGTACAATTATTCTTCATACTCCTGGGCAGGTTATAGGATACTTAGGAATTCCCACGGGAACGGGCATTAGCGGGAAAATCCTTTTGTATGAAAAATCTAAACCGCTTAAGTTAGACGCTTGAAATTTGGCAAGCAGGTACCTTAGTAAACTTAAAGCTTAGTTATAACAGGATATTGCAAAATTCCTACGGGAACGGGAATTAGCGAGAAAAAACATTTGTATGAAAAATCTAAGCCACGTAAGATAGATGAAGGGGGTAAAACGGAATCCACGCGTACGAAGTCGCGGGCGGCCGCTAGTATAAAATATTTTTATTGAAGAAGCTGTTAAAAGTTTATAATTATGCCTTACTTTCAGAAGTATTGTACGGTATAAATATTTACTCATAGGCTCAAAAAGGGGAAAACTCTTACTTATAGGTAATGATATAAAGAATGATTGTTAAATGTTATGAAACTAGTTCAATTCTTAGGCTGGGTTGTACCATCTTACTTTAACTTTGACAAACGTCAAAAATCTGTCAAACTTTATACAAAAAACACCGGTTATCGTTATTACGGACAAAGTTAGGTGGTGCAACTCAGCCTTAGGCTGGGTCCATCTTTCTTGAACATTAACAAACGTAAAAAACCTGTCAAACTCCATTTAAAACACACCGGGTATTGTTAAAGTTACCGTTAAATTTAGGTGGTGCAACTCAGCCTTAATTAATCAACCACCTATTCCAAGGTTTAATATTTGTAGATAAAGAAAAAAAATAAAAAATACGACTAAAATGCCGATAAACGATTAAAGTGAATTTCTTAAACAATTTGCTAAACGTGTGTATCAAGTTGTTTAAGATTGGATTGCCTGAAATTGGCCACGAAAAGATCTAGAAAAAGACATTGTTATCGAGACACAACTAGAACTGGAATGAAGCCAAATCCGAAAAGTTTGTTTTCTAATTTGACCTGGCCAGAGATCGAATCTGGGACTCTTCACGTATTTGGCAACCTATCCCTGCTGTTTGCACCAGCTATCAGTAACTTTATGAACTAAGTTTTGGACATTAGTTTCATGTTATAATTTTATGTATTACTAGCGGCCGCCCGCGACTTCGTACGCGTGGATCCCGTTTTACCCCCTTAGGGGTGGAGTTTCGGAAAATCCTTTCTTAGCACCTACGTTCTAAAAAGAACTCTCATGCAAAATTTGAGACTCCTAGCACTTGTAATTTCTGAGATTTCATGATGAGTGAGTCAGTCAATCAGTGACCTTTCGCTTTTATAAACATAGATAGATACGAGTATATCCTCGGACTGCCGCTAAACTAAACACTGTAGTACCTTATGAGATTATTGTGATAGGTGCTCTTTGCAACTAATATAAATGAATTTGATGTATTTAATGATGCTTCAATATTTTAATTTATTGTAATAAAAAAGTTCGAGTAAGACTGCTTTTAAAAGCCTACTTGCAAAAATGAAGTGAGTTATATGAGTTTTTAATATGAAGTATTTCTTTTAACGACTGTTTTTCAGGTTACTGTACAGCTTTCCGATTCCTAGATTAAGGTTTGGCTTTTGGTTTAGCCAAATATTGTTAGGTAGATGCACAGGCTCTAGTACAGAGGGAGTAGAAACTTATCTTTCGGTAGTTCTGACACTAAAAGCTGACACAATGTAGCTGAAGTCAGTAAGTACACTCAGCGTCAAATAGTTCGTAACACCCAAAGTGGCCAAAAAGTTGACAACAACCTTATTCCAATTGTAACAAAGACATTGTTTTCTTTTTGGCTACTTTGAGTCACGAACTATAATATTTGACGCTGACTGTACAATCCTCAAATTAGATAAAGCGATTTGCATTTCTACTTTGTTTAGATTTGGTTTCTTTACGTTGAGACATTTAAGCTAAGCCTAAGATCCTATATCTTTTCACTAAAATTCCTAAGATCTTTTCATTAAAACAATAAAAAAACTATGTGAACGACAGATTCTTATCCTTGCTTACAATTTGTTGTTTTATTTACCTACTAGCTTTCCGCCCGCGGCTTCGCACGCGTGAAATTTCGTTTGTCACAGATCGTCATAAATTATAGCCTATATGTTAAAATGGATTATGAAAAAGAATACTGTAAAGTTTCATCAAAATCCGTTCAGTGGTTTTTGAGCCTATTCATTACAAACATACAAACATACAAAAATAGGTACAAATCTTTCCTCTTTATAATATTAGTATAGATTATTCTTGTATAAGTCGTGTGGTTTTGTGTAATCACTGCGTTTTAGTCAAGTATGTGCCGGATCCGGACCGCTGCGCGCGTCGCTATTTGCTCTGTGAATTTTAAAATTCGCATGGACTTGAGTCAATACTTACTTACTGAGCGACATAAAGTTTTGTTTCAAGGACTATGTTGAAAAATAGCAGAGCGCAAATGTTTTAACTTAACTTACTCGTAGGTACTTTAGATCGAATTTAAACATAGCGTCCTACTTGTATCTCTACAATACACAATAACTTTTTTTAGTCATTAAAGAGATTATCTCACTGTGAATTTTTTAAAAGAATATCAGGTGACTGACTGACTGACTGACTGACATAGTGATCTATCAACGCACAGCCCAAACCACTGGACGCATCAGGCTGAAATTTGGCATGCAGGTAGATGTTATGACGTAGGCATCCGCTAAGAAAGGATTTTACGAAACTCTACCCCTAAGGGGGTAAGACGGGATCCACGCGTACAAAGTCGCGGGTGGCCGGTAGTTACAACATAATACCTACCTATTAACTTATTTATAACAATAGAAACTGTTTTCTTGTTCAATTTATGAGTTTTCACTAAGACACCAGTATGCGAATATCTGGTAGGCCAAATCCCCCATTTCCAACTGGTAAATTAAAGAGTCGTACTTCTGCAGTTGAGACCAAATGACCTTTTCCCACCTCTCGTTCCCAACGCTGCAACTCCTGTGTAGCCAGGATCTACGTACAGCTTGACCGCCATAAAAACCCAACCAGTGAAGGTCAAGTTTGTCCCGGGGGAAAGTTAAACTGTCATTGGACCCGCAACGAAATTAATCAGAAGAACATAGGAGGAGTTCGAAATAGGAGACCAAATGACCTGACTATTGGGGGAGCAGCTTTTGTCCAGCAGTGGACGTCATTTGGCTGAAACGAGAACCGTACTTTATGAACTGTCAAATGAATACGATTGCCTTACACAATCGCACTACTGATGATACTATGTAGTACGTATCCGGTGTTTTCTTTATGACATTAAGCTGACTTTACTTAGGCTGAGTTGCACCACTTTGACCGTAACTTTGTATGAATTTGACAGATTTTAAGTTAAAGTAAAATGGTGCAACCCAGTTTAAAGAATGTGTTTACTTTTGGCATTACAAAATAACGTAATAACCAGCGATGTATTCATAATGCAAGTCCCGAGACAAAACAGGCAAGTTTAAAGCCGGCGGAAGTTTGAGCCGGGCACACATCTGCCGCCTTGCAGCTGCAGCGACTTTGCTTTGCATACTGTTTTACTTAACTTATTAATGGGAATAATCAGCGGTGGTTATTTTTACTCCCGGAAAAACCGATAAATAAAAAAATTTGCCACAGCTGAGATATTAATGATTCTGAATAAATGCTTTGAAACTCGATAAGTAGCTGAAGGCATAGATTCAAGCTAATATTAAGGTCAAGTTTAGTATTGAGATCGTCAGTCCGTTGGACAGGATGTGACGCCGTGTGAAGCGCACGCCATGTGCTAACGTTATTAAATGTACCTATTTTTCTTTATACATGTTACGGCTAAAGATAGTTGTGAACATAAACTTAAGTTTAGCCGGCTAAACTTAAGTTTATCTTCGAGAAGCAGCTAAAGTTCGATAGCATGTTAGTTTGCGTCGTGATATTCCGTCTTTAGCCGGCTAATGTGCACATTAGCCAAAACGAAACGGCTAAAAATGTATTCGATGGGCGCGCCAGGCCGGCGGAAGGCTTGAGGGGGCGGTGGGGAGACAACGCGCGCGCAGTTTTATTTTGTTTTATTTTGTAATTTTAAATACCTACAGAAGATTCAATTGTAATGACCAAATGGCTCGCCTTATTATTTTATTTTAATGATTAGGTAGATATTGTTATAAGTGATTAATATTTTGTTATTGTAATAATTGTAATTTTGAATACCTACATAGGTACATAAAAGTATGTGTAATGAAAGTGATTATTTTTTAACACGTTCCGCCGCGGTAACGGCACATACAGTAAAGGTGGAATTCATTCATATTATGGCAGTACGGGTCTCGCCGTTTTCACGAAAATCAATCTAAAAATCACTACGGCAACAACCGTCGATTTTACATTAGAGTTTCATAGAGAGCAGACTTGTTGTTGCAAAATATTGTGAACAACAGTACGGGTATAGGTGTATGAAATATTTATGTGAAGATTGTTAGTGTCATATTGGACTGGAGTACAGCGTCGGAACGTGTTAATAAAGTTTTCGTGTCAAAATAGTAAACATTATTACATTGTTTCCTTTTCCATTTCCTTCTACATTTTTAGCCAAGGGCCTGCGGTTACACTTAAATTTAGCCGGCTAAAGATAGAAGAAACTAACATTAACACCTCGTCGAAGATAAATTTAAGTTTAGCCGGCTAATCTTAAGTTTATGTTCACACCTATCTTTAGCCGTAACATACATACATAACATAACAAAGTGACTCTACAGTACCTACTTTTGCAGGTAATAAAACGATTAATATTCAAACCGCTAAGCTAAGAGTTGAAAAGTGTTGGTTAAAAAGAATTTAAAAAGCACTTCATGAAATTGCTTCGAAACCTTAAACATCTTCAAAAACTCTCAACTGCGGCTGATTTTAGAACTAATTAAGTAAATAATATTTCACGATTCGCTGCTTTCAAATTGAAGCCCTTAAATTCAAATTAGTTGGTGAAATAAGTTGATTTTCGGAGAAATGGTTGTTTTAAGGGCCATAGAAGTTTTAATAGTGCATGCATTTTGATTAAGTTAAAAAGAAAGTTTTTAATAGACTTAATGGCTTGAATAAACACAAAGTAATTCTATAGATTTTTTTATGCATAACGAGGCAGGTATTTGACCGCAATAGCACCTGGTGTTAAGTGAGATGCAGTCTATGATAGTACATATTCTGCCCTGTAAGTGCCTATTCACTCACGCCCTGAAAAGGCCCGGATATAATTTTCGGGAAAGACAGCAGCACTTCTTAGCTGTTAGAATGAATTAATTAATTTGGCTTCTAATAAGGTCAGGTGACTGCGAAGGACATCTTTGTAATCGTGACTAAGGTGCTCACAGCTCCTCTCTCAGCATCCTGAGTGCTTTTGGGGTAGTTCCCACATAACTCATTGTCCATAGTTGTCCATAGGAACACTGCCCAGGGTATTAAAAGGGTGAAAATGGCGTTTACGCACTTCAATAATTGTCAAACATTTTTATTTCGTTTACTATACTACACTTTCACGGCATAGAACTCAGAAGAAAAATAAAATTTTCAGAAACTCAATTCTTCGATACAAGGTAGCGCAATCAAAGATCTTGGTTCTTCTATTCAAATGCATAAAGCGAATGTTATTCAAACTGCGTCCAGATTTCGCTTATTTTCATATTCGCTCGCCAATAATTTAAAATGCAAAATGCATTGGACGCGAGCGAACAGTATTTCCTGAATAGTTGCCAGGGGGGGTATTATGGACTCTGAAGGAGATTAGCAAGAGCTGAAATGTCGAACGCGAAAATGGGCATGTAATTTTTAAAAGGGTTACTTGGTAAGCTACTTTTAAAAATCGTGAATCTGGGGTTTTCAGAAATATCAAAAATTAATAACAATCTATGTTTAAAAAATTGCAAGTCTTGTAATATTTTGCCAAGCTAGTGAGACGAACATTTCGCCACTGCTGAGAAGACGTTTCGCAACAAACTCACAGTTATCCTATCTGCTGATTAAAAATTAAAATATAAGTAAGTAGTTAGTACAATTCAGAAGCAAGCTGAACTAACTGATGGGCTATGAGATGATATTATAATTTTTAATAGTTCATTAATGAAGTTGATATTAGGTGCCATAAATGGAACAAAAAAGTGCTACCAACGTGACGATTTTAATCTGCCGTTCCTTCGAAGCCAACTGGGACGGTGCAGCAACTGAGAGGCGTCCTTTATCGGCGCGGCCCGAAAGAAAGTTTACTGAAGCGAAAATATGACAATGAGATATTTAAACGATCTGGCTGCGGTTTGGTCGACTGTGAACTTTTTGAGTCGGTTCAATTTGCTTTGTGTTTTGTGGTGATATTAACGACAAAGCTAATCAACTCTCACGGCCCGGCACAAAAAGGTTGCTGGCGTTCTTACAAGTTGACTATTATTATCTTAATAGAATCGTAAGTAGTACGTAGGGTTAAGGAAATCTTTTCTGTTAAGAAACTTTATTTTGTGCCCCAAAGGGCATCTTATACTGCAAGATTTTAGTTACAATGTATTCCTAGCTACTTACTAAAAGTAGCTTTAACAGAAATCGGAGTCGTTGACTGTGCAGCAAAGACGGTTCATCAATAGAACGTCCTGACAAGAGAACTTTTCCGATAGGTATTCTATCAGAATCTTTATTTCGTATGTCGAAAGGTATGCTTCCGTTCAAGGTCTGTTTCCATTGACGGGACATATCAGTCATCTACTAAACATTTCTCCCGACAATTTGTGCCACTATTGACCCACTTCCCTACGTTTATATCCCACTATAAAGAAAGTAACTTGCACTAATTGAGTCAGCAATTAACCCTTAATGCGTACATAAAATAAGGCCATTATCCCTTGCATGCAGCACGCCTCCATTACACAAGCGGAAATAATATGAAATATGTTAATTGAAATAATTTGCCGCATCAGTTTTACATTATATTAAGTCGTGCGTGTGGTTAAATTAATTAATGACGTCAATTTGATGTATGACAAACAAACGCAATGATAAACTGTTGCTAGCTGAGTATGTTTAGATTGAAGCCCTCTTTCACCATAATTTAAATTATAGTTTACAACATGATCGGGTGTATAAGTGTTTGTTCCGAAATCGTACCTATTATAACCTACTACCACAGTCCTTCACGTGCTCGTGGTCGTCCTCCGTATCTACCTAGCAATCCAAAACTCAAACCTTACCTACAAATTGTGTTATTAAAATTCGCGCTGTATAATACTTATTCGTCAGTTTCTTCTTTATCGCAAACAGCTAATAAGCATTGGAATTAGTTTTCTGTCGATGTTCGTAAAATCCGTTTCAAACCAGTACCTATCTAATTCACTTTTACTAAGTATGAACTATCTTAAACTGATCATCATCATCACCAGAGCATTTAGTCGACACTACAAGAATACGCCTCTCTCATTCTACCAGAAGCTAATGAAAGATTTGTCTTACACTCCCCATGGTGGCCATACTGGTTAAAGAGGCTTGCGATTTTTACATTATAACTATGATCTCTATAATGCTTCAACCACACCAACGCGAAATAGCGAAATGACAGGTCGCGTGAACTGTCATGGGTCGCGCGACCTGTCATTGGCCTTTGATCGCGCCGGCGATGGCGATCTGCACGCGTTGGTGTTGAAGCTTTACTACATCTTGTTGCTATTTTAGTACAATACCTAGATACAATATTTACAAACTATTTTCGTACTTTAGAAAAACATGAAAGGGACTCGGCTTCTTAACAGTTACAAAGGCAGCGTTTATTACGTCCGTAATCGAATGATCACGAGTTTCTGAGCCGTACAAATCTGGTTGTTGTTTGAACATAATTGCGTTTGCTCCGTCAATATTGAGGTACGTGCCGCTGTGATATAATCGGGACAAATATATAGAGAGACAACAAGACATATACAACATATATTGAATGAGATTTGATGTAGGTATGACGAAGAAATCACATTCTAAAATGTAGATAAGAAAGAACATCAATCACTAGCGGCCGCCAGCGACTTCGCACGCATTCCGTATTAAGTTTCGTAGTTTCGTAAAATCCGTTCTTAGTGAGCACCTACGTTCTAAAAGGAACCCCCATGCAAAATTTGAGACTGCTAGCACTTGTAGTTTCTGAGATCGTGATGAGTGAGTCAGTCAGTGACTTTTCGCTTTTATAAAGATAGATTTAGGCATTAACTTTTTTCACAAAATACATACAAAATACATACGATTTAACCCGTGGTGCAAGGTCACCGCAAATGTTTGCGTATTTCTGTGTATTTTTTCGGCATGGAAGTTTTTCCTGATGCAAGTTTTGTTTTTTTAATAGAAGCTTCACATGTACACGTGCCATTTTAGCAGAAAACTTTCATGTGGGCTTGGTACACTACACTACACAGATGTAGTTTTAAGACTAGCCGACCCGGCGAACTTCGTTCGTAACGCCTGCTTTCATATGAAATAATGAAGGATTCTAACATTTAAATATTCGCGCGGGGTCCATTGGAATCCGAGCGAGTGTTAGTTTGTGTCATACTTCGGCAAATATTACACTTGCGCGACTGTGCGTTCTAGTAGCTTCCTAGCTCACCTGCACCTTCCTTCATAAGGGTTCCACTATCTACGGCGTTAAGCATACGTGCCGTACGGAGGTGTTTGGGGTCCAACAGACCCCGCACGACTTATAGTGTAGTGCAATATTGGCAAGAATAATTCATACATTTTTCTTCCTGAGGCAGTAAAAGTCGTTCTAAAGGCCGTTGTAGCCTATTTACTGGGTCTAACAATAGAAAAACAAAAAGGTTTCGGAGCTTATTCAATACAAACAATCAAATCTTTCCTCTTCACAATGTTATACTAGTGTAGATTTACAACATTGCGATGATTGCTTCAATTTTATTGTGAGAGCTCTGTTTAGATTGGCGCTAAGTAATTGGGACAGTTGGATAAATAATCTTGTAATTGATTTATCTTCCTCAATTCACAACTTTTAGCCCGCCTAGTTCCTTATTGCGGACGTCTATATTGACAACCTACCAGATAAAGTGTCAGACAAGTAATAAATATCAATTTATTGCCGCTCCACTTGAGTTCTTTATGGCTTGTCGAGCTTAAGATAAAGATAGATCCCTGTAATTGATAGCTGATATATTCATCTTTATATTAGAGAAAAAAGATTGAGATAAAATAAAACATACTTACCTATTGTCTACAAGACTGATCATCTACGTGTAGAATTAGGGTTAAAACGTTAAGGCAGCCCTGAATTATTATGAACTCTAATGACATTGAAGTTTAGAAATAGTTTAGAAAAATCCACATACAAATTACAGGTAGGTACTTCGTTCGTTTCAGCCGAAAGACGTCCACAGCTGGACATAGGCCTTCCACAAAGACCGGTCCTGCGCCGCTCGCATCCAGGCATCTCTCGCGACCTTCACCAAATCGTCGGTCCACCTAGTGGGAGGCCTGCCCACGCTACGTCTTCCGGCTCGTGGTCGGCCACTCAAGAACTTATAAATACAGGTACTTATTCGACTAGAATTCGTACCTATTATTGTACATAACAATTTAAGATATTACAATTTTATTTAGTATCGCGCATATACTACGTTATGTTATATGCAATTACAAGTGTATTGTTATTTGATGTATGTTGGGTGTATTCAAGTTATGTTCCTGTTACAACATAAAGCCATATTTTCTTATAACACGTTTTGTTTATGACGCACTAAAAGTATTGTATGGCCTATAATCGGGAAATATTGACGCCGTAATAAAATATGAGTGTCTTCACTGTAACGGCCATTATTTGGGAGTTTTGTAGGTTCAAATTGGAATTGAAACATAAATTCATGTCTGATTTGATTACTCACGTATCTGCCATGGCAGAGCCAACTGGCTTCAATATGTGATGGTTCTAGGGATATTTATTATGACTTGCTACTTAATAACCATTTTCGACGGTAAATTTGTAGTTTTTTTATTTCACTTATACGTGTAAAGTTAACAGGTAGCTCACTCATAAAGGTAGCAGGAAGGCGCTGTATGCAGGCCGCCACCAACCGGCCGTTGTGGAAATCATTGGGGGAGGCCTATGTTGAGCAGTGGACGTCCTATGGCTGAAATTATGATGATAATGACTTATACGGCGGTGTATTGTGAGCTTTCAAAGCTCATAGCTCGCAGCTGAGTGCTTTAAGTGGTAGGTATAAGACTTGGCGCTCCAGCGCACTAGAAACATTTTTTTATTTGAAGTAGAAATGGTTAAATTTTCTAGTTACTTTATAGTCCGATCAGAAAATATGACAAGGTGCACCCTTACTATCAAATCAATATCTATCTTTGTTATTGCTTTCTTTGTGTAGGGCTTGTTTTAAAATACATTTGTACCAACCTTGTACAAAACAATGTTTCATTCAAAAATGTCTAATATGCAAATGGTATGGCGTGTGAGTAATGCCGGCACATAACGGCGCGGCATCGTTTCGGATTACTGAAATAATACGCGGTAATTATACAAAACACACTAATTATAATGAAGATTGAGTGACGCTTTTACTTTGTCATTTTATGCAATTACACGCGTGAAAGGTCCAATTTTAGTGTAATGATAAATTGCTGTAATTTATACTCATTTACATACGTAATAATGTACGTAACGCGATAGCTGAAAGAATTTTTCAGGCTTAGTTAGCTTTATAACTTTGAAATAAAAAGCTGGAGGTAACATAGCCAGTTCCTCTGTGGTTGAGGATTCCTTCTACCTTCGGCCTCATCATTACTTTCCATCAGGTGAAATGCAGGCCAAGAGCTTTCTCGTTGTGGATTAAAAAAATATTTTTTGTGTTCGATACCATGTTAAATCTATTACGATTTGAGTCGAGAAAACTTACTTGGAGGATAATTCTATAAATATTATAGGTACAAATAGACCAACAGTTGTATAATTTCATGTTTTTAATGTGGGCTGATGGGTGGGTTTACAGACTTTTTGTTTGTAATCGTCAGAGTACTTTACTTTGACATTTTATGTTACGAAATAATAGTTTTAATGTCGACCCTGGCTTAATTATTGCACGTAACGACCCCCATGATTTACTTACTTAAAAAATGTCATAAAATATAAATTTTAAAAGTGATAAAAGTATAACACTGCTAATTTCAGGTCAGGGAAGCGTTTCGCGTGACACCGACCAATTAGCATTCATCAACTAATGGCTGGAATACGAGCTTACTTTAGTTTGTCGTGGCGCGTGAACTGTGAAGCTTCTGGAAAATTTTATGATTGTTTGTAATAATTGAGCTTTGGAGAAGACTCATGGTCAGGAAACTATGATAAAATGCTATTGATTTTTAGGCCAAATATACAAATATTTGAACCGATACATTTGCAACAAAAGAAGGGTTGATCAATACCTATATTTTATAATAAATAGGTACACGTTATGTTAGCAGAGTGTACCTATGTGAGCAAAAAAATGCAAGTACCTACTAGGAAAGTATTTTGTTACTAGGCTTTATAACAGTCATGTTAAGACTGCTGTAAATGATTTGCCTTTCATCATCATCATCATCATTTCAGCCATAAGACGTCCACTGCTGAACATTGGCCTCCCCTAATGCTTTCCTAATGATTTGCCTTTATCTGTAAATAAATCAATGTTCACAACACTTCCTTCATTTTATTCAATCATCATAAAACAAACCATAACAAACAAAGAACTAGTCTCTATTATCTGTTCATTATAGCTCAAAAACAATACCATCTCAGTCTTCAATCTTGCTCTATTCAGATCATCAAACCAAAGCGGTTGACTGTTCATGACGTATGCCAACACAAATCACGGAGGTGTGACGTTAGAGGCTGCCGCGGACAGCCGAGCGACAGTATTTTAAACGGAAAGTACCTGGCGCCACACTGGCGCATTCGCAAAATACTCGTGAATGATTTAGTTTGTAAAATAAACTAAATGAGCAAGTTAGTGCTATAAGTAGTGTGCTTAAGAGTAAAAAATGATTGTGGACTTATTTTTGTTGTGTCTGCAATTTAGTACCTACGTCATTTACCTGAGACTACATGTAGAGGATAGGTCAAACTACATCATATATTACGTTTTATGTGCTCTGTATAGGTTATGACTAATCGTAGCAACATGAAATGATTTTTTGGGCTTATTCCACTAGAGTTCTAATGTTTTTGTACTTATTCCACTGTCTAGTGCTAGATATGACCATATTACTTTTTATGTAACCAATCCCTAGATATCTCAGTTCAATTGGTTAAACTACACGCTTGGCAAGCGAAAGGTCGAGTTCAAATCCCTGAGGCAGTAATTTAAATGTCCTTCTGGCGCAGTCGGGTAAAAGAGCTGAAAAATTATGTTAGAAGTTCTATAAAATGACACATTCTAGAGTTTTATTACATGTATAATGGCTAGATAACACCCAAGTAACACGTTTTACCCCGAGCTCCCCGGGCGCTAGTCACCGCGGACACTTTTCCGATTCCTCCCCAAATACTGCGCGTAAGCACAATTTGGGCGGCTAAAATGACGCTACGGTTTCTTAAGACGCTTGAAAAATATAAATTTTTTATTCGAAAAAAGTGATAAAATATTTTTTTTTTTTATTTTTTTTATTCTCATTTTAAAGAGCTTTATCATAATTGACAATGTCGCTCCGTTCTTACCAAACTTTAGAATCTAACTTAATTACCTACTATCATGTGACTAATTATTATAAAAGTTATACATTGCAATAGCTTTTTCTGACATAGGTTCGGCAAGAACACTGTTAAATGTACCAATTTCTCTTAAATCAACCTTATGAAGCCGTAACAATTGTCTTCTAAGCTCTTCACTTCGGACACATTCCACCAGAGCGTGATATACGTCGTCGATACGGTCACAATCTTCACAGAGGGGTGTCGGAGACACACCCATAAGGAAAGTAAACTTTCTGGATGGGATATGTTGTTGTTGATAAAAAGTGATAAAATATTATGAGATTACAAATTCTGATTTTGTGGTACTCTAATGCAAATTGCCTTTGACTGCCGAGAAACTAGACAGTAGAAATTTTATTATTCGAGGCCGGTGAGTCACGTGGCATCCAAAGT
Organism: Ostrinia furnacalis; assembly: GCF_004193835.3. Classification (NCBI taxonomy): domain Eukaryota; kingdom Metazoa; phylum Arthropoda; class Insecta; order Lepidoptera; family Crambidae; genus Ostrinia; species Ostrinia furnacalis. Next base: position 869,418 of record NW_021132653.1, on the reverse strand, counting down.
ATAAAAACTACTATGTTACGGTACATAACATAAAATAATTTCATGTAGTTATTTCTACATCGCAGCTTATCTTTAATACAAAAATTCTAAGGCTCAGTTGTTTCTTCGCGGAACGGCGAAGGTCTTACTATGGAAAATGGAAATATTTTTATGAAGCAAAGGTACTTCAAAGACCCCCAAGTTTATCACGGCACAACTATTTTTATTAACTTTCAAATGCTACGCTTTTATGTTTATTTTAAAGAAAGCTGAAGTTATCGTTCCTCAAAAATACCGCTAGAATGTCTCAAAACTGTAAAGCGTCATTTTAGCCGGCCTCCCTTTCTGTATCCGAATTTGTTGTCGTCGCCATTCGTCAGCGTCATTATAACGACCTGTCAGCGACGTGCCGACGCACCTACAAATTATATCGGGTACAGACACGATGTATCGAATATCGGAGGGGCTCGATGTAGTTTGAGCTAAATTTACATGCAAAATTCTGAGTATACGTAATATTATTGTGAAAGCAGCGTCAAATAAATAGCACCTCCCGCGACAAGCACTTTCAAGCGTATGCATCCCCACTTCTCACCAATATTTGTACCATTTGAAAGCCATTTTAAACTTTATCTCATTAAAGGAAAGGTTTTTACCCCAAAAATGTGTCTTTAGAAGGATCCAGTGTCTCGGTGTTAACGCTTGAGCCAACTTTTATGGTTATAAAACTGTTAAATTGGGATTATTCGCTATGCATTTGTTAAAGAGTACACGTGAAATCATTATGTATTTGGTTTTATAACCACAAAAATTAGTCTAATTGGTCACAGAGGTGAGCCCCAACATTGGCTTTTTTCAAATCACATTTATGGTACCTGTTAATTGTTTAACAGAAAAACATTAAAAGTGTTTTTCTTTATTTATTGGGCTTTCAAATTCCTTAACACCATATTCAAATTCAAATTCAATAATTTATTTGCTAGAATACATAATTAATATTGGTGGAGCACCATGATTGTGTCAGAAGAAAATCTTTAAAGTTATAGTCGCGGGAGGTGCGATTTCTTTGATGCCGAGTGTATTTAGTTTTCACGCCTAAACCGCGCTGATGGATTTATTGTTATGAATAACAGATGAAGGTTATATTGCCTAGGTCTGAAGTGTAAAGCCTACCTTTTTGCGGTAATAAATATTTTAGAGTAGCATGAAAACTTGGTAGGAAATAAAAACCTAATTGGAGGTAATTTTTCGTTAAACTATTCTATTTGAATATGAATACGAGTAAAATAGGTATCTATTTTAGGTATAGACATTTAGTTTAAACATTTACACTTAAATCAACAAATTGAATAACACCTCAAAATAACCTTCTGAAGTTCACATTTTGCACGAGCAAGATTTTTGGATGCCTTAAAATGCTTTAAGTTTAAGAATTATCTACAGGAATTTGAAACATACGGTACACGAAGCTGAATAAAATATTATGAGACGAAAAGACGAAAATTGAAATAAAATTTTGTAAGCCTACCTTGATCAGCAGTGTCCATTTTACCCAAGGACTGAGCCGTAGAACTATTGTTGATGCACTAAACACTACACTCACAACACACTTTATGTCCAACATAATAATAAAGTGTCCAAACCAATAAATAAATTGGTTTCACTCTGAGAAACTTGCTATAAACCCGAAATAAGCGACTATCGTGCGCAAGCGCTGCCATAACCGGACTGAGCAGAGAGCTGAGTCGACCGTTGGAACAAACAAAATACGATCTACCTTCCAAAATTTTTAATATTGAAACACCAACGCATCTTCGTCGAACAGAATCGACGTTCCGGTTGAGTGATTTCGCATGCGAATTTGAACTTTATGAATACTAGAAAAAATTACCCACGAAATACAAATGCGTATGTACGCGAGCCCGCAAACCGAATGAGTGACTCACGGCGATACTAACCAAAGTGCGTGTTTACACTATACGTCTCGATCAATTTCCCGCATAGTGTAGGTACCTACTTGCGCTATTAAATGAAACACTAGAACTACTAAGATAATAATTACGAAATACAAAAGAGTACAAAATGGAATAAATTACTTGTACATTGTTTATAAATGATGTCATGACGATTATAGCGCCATAAATGGTATAGTTGCGAATAAATTGAAACAGTATTTGTAGTTGCGAAAAACAATCCTAAATACCTCTAGAAAGGGAAACAGGTGGAGTAGGCTTTATCTGAAGAGGTACTTCGAAACGGGTTTATCTTTGATTTTATTTGAACTGTCTGTTAGACGTAAAGAAACGGCGGGACCAATGACACTTTACCGCTTAAAGTAAGTTTTATTTTATGAATTGGAACGATTTGATTAATGGGGTGGGATTTATTGATAGAAGGTACTGAACTTATGGATAGAAGAAGTAGGTATTTCATCTTTTAATTAAGTAGGTATTTCATCTTTTAATTAATATTCAAACGTATTTTATCTTCGAGAAAAAACGTTTGAAAAATATCGAGACGGTAAAAAAATCACGATCTACGAGCTACAAGGTGACTCGAACCCAAATCCAAATTTTATTAATTAAGAAAAAAATAAGGCTACTCTTGTATAATATTTTCTTATCAAAATGTTACTAATAAAAGTCTGTACATTAACAAAACGGAAATTGTGTTAGTTACTTAATTACTTGTGTCTGTGAAAACATCCTGTGCCCTCTTAGCCTAGGCGCAGACCACCCACTTTTAGTTGGCCGATTGTTGGGCCCGATTCTAATTTTTATGAAGAATCGGCCGATACCAAATCGGTGAAATGTGCGCACTTTGATACATGATGATGATTCATACTGATGTATGACAGCCCGACCCAACTATCGGCCAAATAAAAATCAGTGGTGTACACCTAGGTTTAGTCTAAAGAAAACAGTCTGTACCCTCAATATTCAATACTTTATTGCTTTTCCACATTAGCACTTAGGTCTTACAACATGAGCAGAATAATGTGAACCCAATTAGGCCAATTAGGGCACAGCAACTTTTGGAAGGAGGAGAACGATCTTAGGAGTTTAAGGGCTGATTTTTCAATCGTTGGATAACTTTTAACAGGAAAATAAGATTGGTATATTGACATAATTATTATTACTTACGGGATTGCTACCAATTGCTTCCCGTATACCCGTAGACCAATAGGTCTGCCCATAACATCTCACCCGCAAGTTTCCTCAGTTACTCCGTGACCATGGCGCTTGCAAAAGTGACGAAATATCAGAAACTCAAAATTAAGGTGCATAGTAGCAATCCCGTCAGTATTAATATGATAGTGACCATGAAAGTTTAAAACAATATATTATATATTAAACCATATTATGGTATATTGACAGTTTTAGTATGGGAAATATGTCAAAATAACAAGTTTATTCTTCAGTTATAAGTTATCCAATGATTGAAAAATCGGCCCTAAATAGATTATCGATTGAGTATGGTGGAAACCCTCACAACTACCCTCTGGTGTCCAAAGACAACATTCTGTACCCTCTTGTATTTTATTCCCCGAGCAGTTAAGACCAACAGTTTTTACATCGTCTAACAATATTTGGGAGTTCGGGGCAAGTTTTAGACAAGTTCCGAAGTGGGTTAGAATTTACTAAGTTTTGGACACGCCGCGCGTGTTACGACGAAAAACTTTCTTGTACGTGTTCACACGTTTGCTATAAAATGGGTAACCAAGCGGAATCTATTTAGCTGTGCTCTTATGATTTATGTGATGGAGTGTACGTACGAAAGCAATTTACTATTCAATAACTACCCACCTATAATTTGTTACAGAACGTTGAGGCGTTGGTCAAAATGATATTTTTCGATTAGACCTGAGAAAGCGTCGCTTATTTCTTCTGGAAATGTCGCTACAAGGCAATATTGTGAATGTTCTTAATACTTATAGGTAAGAAAATCGAAATGCCTCCGGTCAAGTAGTACCTACAGTCAAGTTTAAAAAATATATAAGCGGTGTTCCCACATTATGAAAGTACTAGCTGTGCCCCGCGGTGTTACCCGCGGTAAAACGTAGCCTATGTGTTAATCCAGAGTGTCAGCTAACTCCATACAAAATATTAAAATCCCTCCAGCCGTTTAGACACGAAGAAGTAACACACATCACACTCACAAACTTTCGCCTTTATTAATATTAGTTAGTTTGATTAGCTTATTATTTCTTTTGTCATTTATAATTTTATTTAGTCTAGACTAATATTATAAATGCGAAAGTAACTCTGTCTGTCTGTCCGTCTGTCTGTCTGTCTGTCATGCTTGCACGCTTAAACCACTGAAGCGATTTTGATCAAAGTTGGCATAGAGATAGTTTGATTCCCGGGAAAGGACATAGGATAGTTTTTATCCCGGTTTTTGAAACAGGGACGCGCGCGATAAGGTTTTTCTGTGTCAGACAAAATTCCACGCGGGCGAAGCCGCGGGCGCAAAGCTAGTAAGGTATAAAAATAAAATCATACTCCGTAAAATGTGTATCTTTTATCTTTCGGTGCTAAAAGTACACGGAAATAAATATCTCAGCAATCAGAACAAGAACTTGCTAATTGCATCATGCGAGCAGAAATCCCATTTCCATCAACACATTGTGAAGTAATACAATAACAGTTCGGACGACGCGCGCCATTAAGCAATTAAGCGGAGCGAGCGGTGTAAGCGGAGCGGAGGAGTGCTCGCGACAGTGCGGATTAAAACAAGGAATTGCTCCACTTTTATGGCCTTGGCAGACATGCTACTTTTTTCAGGGTCGATCAGAGAAGTTGAGAGAACCAGATCGCGTCGCAGGTTATCAATAACTGAGCTACCTAAATAAACTCCAACAAACGTTACTTAAAAGTGAAAGGATATACGCCTTTGAGTAAGGTAGTGTCGGAGTAACGTAATGTCGAAATAATGTTTGTCGGAGTATAAATTTCCAGCCCAATAAATGCTTCAACCACTCCAACGCGTGCAGATCGCCATCGCCAGCGCGATCATAAGCCAATGATGTGGTTGAAACTTATGGGAACTAGGAAATAGCCAACAGATAAAGATGTCTGGAGATCGTGTGGAAAGCTGTATCTTCCTCTACGACCATCTTCTACCTCCACGTCGACTTCTCTGCCAAGAGCAAAACGACAGAAAAGAGTTATGATGAGAGTGAAGTAAATTGATGCTTAGCGAAGACTACTTTGAAAATTATAAATAACTTGAAAAAATCGAAACTTCCTAAGGCGGGTATTGAACGAGTTATTTATAATTTTCAAATTAGCTAAGATGCGACTCTTAACGCTAAAAATTAAATAGCGAAGACTACGTCTTAAAAACCTTGTCTATGGAAGACGGACCCATGACCAGTGGCAGTTGCTGGTTAAGGAATAGGTAGGTACATTTTCTTTTTCGGTTCTTCTTTGTTAGCAAGTTTAGGTTCAGAAGTGGTCATCTGATATCACGATTACGTCACTTGAGACGTGTTTCATAATGAGTTCAGTGATTTGGAAAAGTATGTTATCTGCGATGACCGGTCCTGTCTGCAATTACGAGTTGATTGTTACGTGCTAGGAATGTCCGGCAAAGTGAGATTCTGGAGAAGGTTAAGCAATCCTTTACAATAAATATCTACTAGATTTGTTTCCCTGTATTTAATCAAGACGTAGCTGGCTGACTGGGATTCCTCCAGCTCCACTAGCTTCATCACTGCTGTCAGTCTCTGTCGTTGGTGAATGTTTTCACTGTGTATCTTAGAGCGAAATTAAACGACCACTAAAACTTATAATCTTGGTCGATTGATGTCAAAACAATTTCGATTACATGACTTCTTTTTTCATTATAAAAAATATTGTTTCACTTCAACAACCTATAAAATGGGATTCAAATTCAAATTCAAATGCCCATAAGCTTTTATTCCGTGTTATCCACAGAGAAGCTATTGTTTTTTCGCTCCGGGCATACAAGGTCAATACTTCGTTCCCTAAACATACATTTCCTCATAATCTTATGCTCTAACTGAGAAATAATTCAGCAGGTTCATTCCAATTCAGGTTCATACCAAAAATTTACAAGATTCGTCAGTCTTTGAATTGATGAGAGGAAGTTGATATGACATCCATTTACGGCATAGAACAAGTTATAGATATTGTCCTGTAACAATTTATATCCGAAGCAAGGAACTGCTTTATTTTTGAAGAATCAGATGGGTGGGGTAATGCCTATAATGCATCCTGAATTGCATTCTAAAGAACGTCTAAATCACATTTTTTTAATTTTCTATGACCTACATTTTCCTTTTATATAGAAGTCTACTGTTTTTAACCATATTATGCTGAACTCTTTTCCCTGAGGATTCTTTGAAAATTCGTACCGTTTCTTTTAACATTTCACGTTCAAAGTGAGCCCAAAACCAACTTCCTAATTACTCGGGGAATATTTTTAAATTTTCATTCCAGAGACATTATGGAGGCGGCCATTTTGCGACTTTTTCGAACAGCCGAAAGCTGGTTTGAATTTTGAACTCAACGGTTTTTGGTGTATTATTTTCACCCACGAATTTTAGTCTAATAAGGTTTTGGCAGCTTTTTTTAATATTATATTTAGTCTTCTGCATTCAAACAGGCACTGAATTCACAGTTATGGGATCCATCATGAAGCAAAGAGATGTAGCGTAGACATATCAAATACTTATTACGTTCAGCATCTAACGTAAAAGGAATCTTACAATAATAATTGCAATAAAGATGAAGAGACTCATAATGAAGTCTAAATAAACACAAGAAAACCAAAAAATCATCTATTTTGTAACCATATTCTCAAGACAGCAATAACCGAATACATCCCGATTCCTGTTTGCGAAGCTTATCAATCCGATAAGTTGGCCAGCATTCGGAATAATTGTTTTATTTGCATTGGACAGCCTTCGAGTCTTCCCGTGGGTCCCAGGGGAGCCTCAACCCTTCCGACGAGATAAATCCGACAGATTCCTGGAACGGCCGGGATTTGTTTGAGGGGACCCTGGAAAATTTCGGGATGAAGCAATTTTTTAAGTGTATCGACTCGGAAACTAGGATTCTTGGTAAAAATATTACAAAAGTCAATTCTTTTTTTATTCCAAATTCTTATTTTCAGGACCATAAGATTAATACTATAATAAAATTGTGATCTAGTACAAGAACGTAACAAGTAACTTTAGAGAGTTTATAAACAAGGATCTCAAAAGTGGCCTTATTTTTATGCCAAAAAGTAATAGCGATTCATATATTAAGTAGATTGGTTTGCAGTCTATGTGATTCTAAAGTAGTCTCAATGTATTAATTTCTAATTGTACTAGTTTTAATGAGTCAATAGTACAGCTTTTGAATACATAATTATCACTTATCTTTGCATGTGCTTGGACGAATGTACCTACCTATGTATAATTTACAAATCAAGGACATCTAAACTCTACCTTACAGATGATAGGTAAGACACAAGAATCGCAAAAATAACAACTCGTGTGGAACAGGTGACGGACTTTTAAGTGAGGGTTTTCACATAAATCAGGTTTTGACGTGTCTTTTGATTTACATATTTGTTTAAGATAATTACTAACCGGAATTGAGGGCGTGGGAATAGAGAAAACTGAATTAAAGTTGTACGGAGTCATCCATTTTACTTTATGGTAATGAACAAAAGTTGTGTGTTGTACTCGTGTGTGTGTTATTTCTACTTTAATATGGTAAACTAGTTCTTTGATATTCATTATTTAATTTAGAAATTATTGTGTCCAAAGTTCTCGAGTGCGGAAAAGTTCTCGAGTGGCGACCACGAGCCGGAAGACGTAATGTGGGCCTGCCCACAAGCCTGCCTCCCACTAGGTGGACCGACGATCTAGGGAAGGTTGCGGGAGGTACCTGGATGCGGGCGGCGCAGGGCCGGTCTTTGAGGAAATCCTTTGGGAAGACCTTTGACCAGCAGTGGACGTCATTCGGCTGAAACGAACGAACGAACGAATGTGTCCAATTACCGGTCCGGGAAGGTAGAGTGGAATAAGACTACCTTCATTGCCGTGTAGATGTCGTGAACATGAAAGGTGACTACTCGTAAGTGACAAATATGTGAGAAAATCACATAGTCACCCCACACCGTCAGCTAAGGGCGTGTAAACCAACTTAGATTCCCAGTTAGTGGAGATTATTTTCCCAGAACTCGATATTAGTGCTTTACAATTATTTCTTTTTTTAATCCATTTGACGAGCGGTTCGTTAAATAACCGCTCGTCAAATACGGATTAAAAAGAAAATCTCATCAAAATCCCAAGCATTCTGGAAGTGTTAATTAGTATAAAACGGGACAAGACTGTGGTCAGCAATGTTGTAACCGATACCGGGGTGTAATCCTCAGATCAGCTGTCCGAGCAAGCGGTTTACGGGTCGCTCGAAATAAAACGAGCGCTCGTTAATCGTTCGACGTCCGCAAATAAGCCCTTTGACTCATCCTGTGATCCGGTTAGAACCGGTTTGTGTAGGGTTGGAGAATCGTGATTTGTATCTGTGATTTCATAATTAATAATTTCTAGAAATAGATCAGTAGCAAGTAGGATCAAACTGTATGTCGAAACAGGTTTACCAAAGTTTGTGTTGTCACAAAAGAAACAAATTAGTCTCTTAACTGTTTTTTTTTTGTAGTAACATTGCAAAAATTACCATCAAAACTTAAATGAAATGACAGCCAAGCGTTAGGTATAATGTTTTAAAATTAGTTTTAATATTTTTAATTTTTCAAGTTGGATTGGATCATACACCCTGCAGCCTGCTACATTATCATGGATGACCATGACCATGAGTTGATCATTACAAGCTAGGCAGGTGAACGTTTGCGTTTGATAGAAAGGGGTTAGAGATAATATGTGTTCGTACATTAATTCAATGTCGCCCGTATTCACAAACAGTACTATGAGTTCTCACAGTTCGCGTGGATGCACAGGGTGACACACGAACCAATAACAGAGCTCTATTAAACGCTGTGCGTTCGATATGCTGCTTCACTTAAGCATCGTTTGTGAATACGCGCGTGTTAAAGCGATTCTCTAATTGCATGTGGCAGCCCTAACAAGCTGTCCTGTTTAGAGCCAAGAGCGCTTGATAATGCGCAGTGTACTAATGAAAATGGCCGCCGCTCTAACACAATTTGTGCTGCAAATGGACAACGACTAAAGCTTCGACAGCCCTGTGTGTGAGAACGTTCGCGAATTTGTGTAGATGAGTTTAACGGACAAGTGAGAATAAAAAATGTCACACCATCCAAAATTAGAGTCAGTATTTTAGCTCTAATTCTTTTCCTTATGATTGCAATTTACAGATGACAGCACTTCGATCTTTCTTATTTTAAGTTTTCTGAATAGTTTTGTGTTCCAAATCTAAAAAATAAAAATCAATTAGGAGGAAGAAAATTCGTCAACTTAACTTTTTAGCACTCATCGAATAGTTAGTCAGTTGCTGCTTTTACACTGTCAATGTGAAATGAAAATCATTCATTTTTCATCCCCACCCCACTGTTTGGTGTGTGTTCACATTGACTTGACTTCGCTAATTGCCGCGCAGTGTAAAAGCAGCAAGTGAAATATTATGACGAATTGGTTTTCGCGATCGCTTCCTCTATGCTAAGAACTTCCTTATTATATTAAAACCTATGCATTTTTATCAAATTAAAACCGACATCTAACATTCGATGTCTACAGGCAGATATTTTTTTTAGTGTGTGTGATAAAAAGAACAGTAATTATGTACTTAACGAACATTAATCACAATATACAGCGTGTTTGGTGAAAGGTTAGACAAGTCTGTATACAATATCTTCTGTGTCATTGTAGCGCTGGACGCAGGCCGCTGCCAAGAGGGTAACATGAAAAGCATTGGGGAGGCCTATGTTCAGCAGTGGACGTCCTATGGCTGAGATGATGATGATGATTGTAGCCTAGCGTGATTGGATTACACGTGCCCGTTTGAGTGGCAAACGGCATACACCTCTGGTTTGCTTCCCACTCGAACGCAACTATCCCGACGGACTATGGTCCTAATTTGGTTAGTATGGATGACGGCATACCAAGCTCAGCCGTGTGGAGTCTTATGAGATTGTAATAAATGCGGTTTTACAAGTAAAATGTCAGGTACATGTTACTGGTAATATTGCAAACTTGAATTAACCGGATTTTAGTAAGGTGGACGTTTCTGTAATTTACTTGCTGAAAATTGTTGAAGTCAATCCTTTGTTTCTTATTATAATACTGAAAAACGCCTTGCTTTAGGCATGTTTTGAACCTTTGAGAACTAATACTTACTTAATATGTCAATTTAAAGGTATATGGATATATTAATGCATTAATATCATCTGATACGTAGTTTGAATTATTATGAGCAGTTCAGAACTTAGAGCTCCGTTAAACCCGATCTAAGACGTCTCGGAGAAACGTAATAGAACATAGGATATCTGCTTACTTAATAAACCCACTGTATCTATAACGTTCAATGACGGTTGCACCAATAACAATAAATACCTTAACTCGGTGTGAACACGGCTATAACCGAAAAACCCCCCATGAAAACACGTTAATTTGCCTCAAGCTAAAAGCTTTTGTACCTGAATGTACCAAGAATTTACTCTGCGAAACCCGACTTTGTGTTCATAAACTTAAGGTTGTACCGGTTTAATACAAAACCTAAAACAGCGCTGAAGCGATCTTGGTCCTTTTAGAATAATAAATGGAATTAGGCAGTGGATGCAAATTCCGTGGAAACAAAATGGCGGCCTTTAGCTGGTCGTTAATGAAAGTATCAGCGATTCGTTTGCTATCTGGGAATTCGTTTTATTAAGTACAAATTGGAGATAAATACGAGATCCAGGTGGAATCAAGATCGGAGACGGATTAAGCGAGTGAATTCGGATAACTTTCGACTAGCGTCCATTACCTTCGCAGTATAACAAATCAAGAATACTTAGGAAGGTATTATTTGATGTTTATTCTAATCAAGTTATAAAAAAGGCTGAAAAATAGTGATTGAATCTTTCGCTGCTTCTTCTAGGCACAGATAGTGATGTCAATGTCATTAAGTTTGTAAAGATTTGTTTATTTAATAGCCTCATTTTCCTTGCCTTGGTCAGAACATCTCTGGTGAGACGCAGCCTAAACCTTAAAAGTATAAAAAAATATGTTGGGACTTGTAAAAAGGTTTTTAAAAGCCGATTTACTGAGAATAAATAATGTGACTTATTAAATTCTTGAAAAAGCTTAAATAATAATAAGCACTTTTATAGTATGACACTTGAACTTCAAAGTGTAAGCCACAAATGTGTAAAAGCTTTACCTAAAACATCGCGTCATTTTTCTACTTAAAAAGATGAAAGCGCCAACCCACTTCTGGAAACTATGGCGGCGATTGGGTCGACAATGCGCCACGCACAATGGTCCATCAAGCGATTGGAGGCACGGGCCTTGAGAGGGACGCGTAGTTTCTATTCTATTGCGATACACGATAGCGTTAGATCTAAGATAAAGAATTTTCAGGTAGGTATTCTTACATCACCAAAGGAATTTATACAATTTTTTTTACCACAGGGATTTATTTATTTATTTATATTATTATGAAGACCAGGGTTTACATAATTGATTATTTTACAATTAATAACACTTGATAACCACTTATAGGTCCCCACAGGGATTTATAATTTTTTTTTGTTTTTACAAAAGTACTTTTGTAACGAAGATCATGTCTATTTTTACAGCTGACTGAAATGTGAAGTTTTGTTATAATGTAACAACATTTAAAGTGCCCCGACGAGAAATGCCTAATCGCTACATACTTATTTTTTATGATTTACTTAGTATTTAAATAGTATGAATTAAAATTAACCCATAAAAATATTCCTCCGTAAAAACTTCGAACTAAAATTCTAAAAACAATTTGTAAAGCTTCAAGAATTGGTGACTTGTGGTTAAAACTGACTACAAGGGCTGCTGTAGAAGCGAGTTCGGATGCACGGTACTGACGGGATTTATGTCATAAAGATTAACATTTTAATCCCAGAGTCATATATCTTTAAAGTATGTGTATTCGTACTTGCAGCTTTGTAGATGATATTAAGTTAAAATAAATTCTTTTCAAATACATAAACTTCCTAAATCTTCAAAATCGAGAACATAAATCATCCCTTTTGCCTTTCGGTAAATTGAAGCAAGTTCCTCGTCTTGTAAATTACCTGACGATTATAGTTCTAGAACTTTCAAAGCTTTTTAAATTAAACCTATCTCGTTTCTATTAACACATACGTTAGCCAAATCCAACCTCGTCTAAGATGCAAAAGCGTTTTATATCTGGCGACAGCACAATAAACGGGCAGCCAATTTCGACACAACTCATTGGACCTTATCTGACCGCGGGACACCCACCACGACACATCCCTACACGACCCTATTCCATTCCATTGTAACCATCAACAAGTTTGTATAGGGAAACAGAAACACAATTCCTAGCAGCGCGGTAATGGTTGGGATTGAATAGAGTGGTTGGAGCGATGTTTCTGACAGGAAGAAATTGCTTCGCCAAAGCGGTCATAACTACGCAACAATCGTCGACATAATGTTGTATTCTTATTTTCGTTTCTTAATAGGGAAGAAAATAACTTTTTGGGGTGAGGGCTTCGGGTTTATAAATGGCACATACGATCTCAGATAAAATGTTTTCAGCTTGTCCCTCCGACGTTAAATGGACTTAGATTGCGAGAAATTGGAGTTTATTTGAGAAATTAAAGGAAAAGGTCTTAGCGATGAGGGAATCTCGTAGTTTTCTTTGTAAGAGCAGTCTAATAAGTTAATGGCTACCTACACGAAAAGCTTTTTGCGGCTGATAAATGTTGTTTCTTACATTTTACAGATTTTTTTGAGTGCGTGTTGATGAGCTTAAGTTGTACATGACAACTTTAATAAGTTGCTGTATGACTGCCTGTAATGTCGACAATACATCAGACTAGAGGTACCTACATTTTGTTGCAAAATCACATCTTTACAACTAAATAAAAGCTTGATGTGCCATGCATCATTTACCTAAGTGCAGTCCGAACTGACCACGCATCCTTGTCACCGAACTTTTCGGTCCTGAAGACGGACGTCTCAGAGACTTAATCTTGGTTCCATAGCAGTCGTAGAAGATTCATTGCGACCGCATGAACCCAACTCGGCCACCTATTGACAAACGACTCTTGCTTCGGATTAGAAGCGAGATTTATTATCTCTGAAGGCGACTAAACGGTTCTAGTACTGTACCACGAATGTTACTGCAGTGCACGTCGTCTAATAGGTGTCTGATTTTATTGGTGATTAGGTAATTTTTATCGGGTTTGGCCTCATCAAATTAATCTTAAATACACCCGATTCAGCAAAGAATACAACTTGACTTAAATGCACTGCCATTGTTAACTTCACTGGGGCCATCTGAGATCAAAAGCTGGCTATATTGTGTTTTTTTGAGGATGCTAAATAACGATGACAAAAGAATCGAAGAATAGCAATCTCCTCCTCCGGTACTGAATATGCTATTCCCAAACTACGATTATAGACTAGCGAGCGCATTTTCCTCAAGTTTTCTCCAATTAACTTGCATATGCCAGTAGAAAATGCCAATTACATCTAAAAAGCATAACCGGTCCGCCGAGCAACTGATTTAAAAGGGCATTAATTAAAAACCCATTCGGCAGCAAATTCATAAACGAATGTCGCGTTAAAATGACCGTTTTGTAGCTCGTAGCTATCCCAACAAAAAGCTAGCTCGTATTCGTTTTGACTTAATTAAAAATTCGTCAAGCGTGAAATTTCATTTCCAACTCTGTTGCACCTACCGCGAAATTTACGAATGTCATTGCGGGAAAAGAGCTATTGTAGGTCCCGGAGCAGGTAGTTCAAATGAAATATGAGATAAGAAGATCCATTTTGGTGCTTTCTTTAAAATAATAGGGGTTAACAATCTTCTGGTTGAAAGAGAGACAATATCTATGTACGCACACAGTTGCAGTGAATTATTTTACTTTGGTTATCAGACAATTTCATTATTACTTCCAATTTAAACTTAAATGATGAAGCTAAATAAAACTTATTTTAGACCTTCAACAAATCGTCTGCCTCAGGCACGGCTTTCACCAAGGTGGAGCGGAGAAATGTTTTGAACAACCAATCAGAAGTCATTCAGATTGAATGAAATTAGATAGAATGAAATCTGATTGGTTATTCAAAACATTTCTCCGCTCCAATTTGATGGAAACTGGGCCTCAGATCAGATGGCAATAGAACCCATGATAATGTCCATCTAACGCATTGGTTCCCAAACTTATTTGAGACGCGCCCCCTTTCGACCATCCAAAAAATTCCGCGCCCCCCTCCTCCAGTCGAGATTATTTATAGATCGTATCGAGCAGTCTGGAATGCATTCTCTCAGCGGTCCCAGGTTTTTTATACTTAAGTACACAGATGGCCCGCACCCCCTTTTTCCCCACCAGGGGAGGCGCAAAGCCCTTTTTCTTTTTTGGGGACTTTGGGAACCAATGATCTAACGAAAAAAAATCATGAAGAAGTTAAGCAAAAGAAGAAACAGACACAGTTTGTTACAACGATTTAAAAACATTAATTTTATTTAAAAAGAGTGCGCTTCTTATATTCGCATTTGCTTTTTTCGAATACCCGTTTAAGAACAGAATCCCGGCGGGAATAATATTATAATGCAAATGGAATTGCACATTCGCGGACAATAATTTTGTTCTAATGCCTGGCAACCCTGGCCTGCAGGAAGGTACTGAGAATTAAGTTACAGTAGTTTCTCTGTGGAAACTGTACTGCTAATAAAATTATTAAGAACACTGCTGGGTATGGTACGGGCAGACTCAAAGGTGTTAACATTTTTATTTTTATTGTTTTAAATGAAATACGCCTTCTATAATAATTTAAGTTCATGAAAGTTTTTTGTTTCAGAATTGCGACGTTTCTTTTTAGCTATTTTGGCCCAAGATAAACATAAGGACGGATGGTGCAAAAAAAAAGTAAAAGTATTAAAAAGAGCGGTTCTCTTTCGTAATATCTTTTCATTAGCACCTTTTGGGTACAAGCCTTGAAAAAGATACTGACTGATTTAATAAAATTAGCTTATTAGGTACATTCATCAAGTCCAGACAATAGCCAAATAAAACAGTAAAACAATAAATTAAGACTTTCCGAATATGTCTTTAATTTATATTTATAAAAGCGAAAGGTCACTGACTGACTGACTCTCTCACTCACTCCTCACGAAATCTCAGAAACTACAAGTGCTAGAAGTCTCAAATTTAGCATGGGGATTCCTTTTAGAACGTAGGTGCTCACTAAGACGGGATTTTGCCAATTTCAATCCCTAAGTGGGTAAAATGGGATCCACGCGTACAAAGTCGCGGGCGGCCGCTATTTTTTAATATAGATAGAGTATAGTTCGTAACGCTCAAAGTAGCCAAAAAGTTCGCTACGTCTTTGTTACAATGAGGGCTATCGTTTTTATACTTAACAGTTGGCACCCCTGGCGATTGACAGGACCTTGCTCTACAGTGGCGCCATTTTGATGAGTGCTAATGCGATTAGTCCTCCTACCACTTTAGCGCTCACCAGTCAGCGCCACTGTCTTCGCTACTAGCAAGTGACAGGACCTTACTCTACAGTGGCGCCAACTGGTGAGCGCTAAAACGATAGCCCTCATTGGATTAAGGTTGTGTTGTCAACTTTTTGGCCAAGTTTAGATGTCACATGTCACATGTCACGAACTATTTGACACTGACTGCTAGAAACCAACCCCAGAGCTCATCCCTAGAAACCGTTGCAACTTTTCATCTGCGGTCTGCCTTTCGTCCAGCCCCGGCAAATAAACTACACACGATTTAGTTCGCGCACTTTACGAGTTTCGGCGCCGGGTCCGCCTCAATTAGCCGAACAGTGCATTTTGACATTCGCTATAGATAAACTTTGTAGGTTTGTTGCATTTTAACTTCAGTCGAATTTTAGTATCGTTTTGCGTAGAGGATAGCATGATTTTACTCTTTCTAATCATACGCCCATATTCACAAACTTTACTATGAGGTCTCATAGTGCGCGTGGATGTACAGGGTGACACATGAACCAATCACAGAGCTCTATTCAACGCTGTGCGTTCGATTTGCTGCTTACACCACATACGCAAGATATAACATAACATAAGCAAGCATCGTTTGTGAATACAGGCGTGAGTCATTAATATAATTAAAACCTTTAATTTTGGTTCGAATTTTCCCACATAAAGGTAATCATTAAATAGAAAAGGTTTTCTTATGCGAAAAAATTGGTGATTCTTTAACACAATGTTTTACGAAAAGCTACCTGTAGGGACAAGGGACAACTACAGGATATGTGGGACGTCCCTGACAAGTGACGGCGTTATCTACCAAAACATCCTTAGTATCCCAACCCGCCGCTCACTATCGGAGGGATACACAAAACATAAAACTATCTATTTTCGGGTTTCATCGTTCGTTCGTTTCAGCCGAAAGAAGTGACAAAGGCCTCCCCCAAGGATTTCCACAAAGACCGGTCCTGCGCCGCTCGCATCCAGGTAACTCCCGAGATCGTCGGTCCACCTAGTGGGAGGCCTACCCACGCTATGTCTTCCGGCTCGTGGTCGCCACTCAAGAACTTTCCTGCCTCAGCGGTCAACAACAACAACTCTACGAGCTATTGTGCCCCGCCCTCTGCCACTTGATTTTAGCAATTCTTCGGGTTTCATACAATTTTGAAAAACAGGACATTTATTAATGTAACTCTCATGTGGTAGTCATACATGCCTGATGTAAAAACATAATGAAAATAAGTACTAGTTTATAGATAAAGTGATACCGATAGTATTTTAGTTCCGACTATTCGTGCCAAAAGGCAACACTCCATTCGCAGCTGAGTGCTAAAGGCTTCTATCCACCTTGGCTGTAAGCGATATCTACGAAACCTAAAGCTAAGACACTTTGTTACTCATATGTATTAATTTACGGCTTAGCTTTCCACCATAACTCGAAATCATACTAGCGTATCCTACTTTAAATCCTAAAAGTTTTGTCAGTACAAAAAAAACACTGTAAACTAGTGAAATTATCGTTGAACAGATAATCGTGTTTATATTGCAAAGATAAAGAAATAATAACTTTCGTTATTTTTCACTAAGTTTCTCGTATGTTCTAAAATCTAAGTCTTAGGGATTGATGGTGAAAAGGAGCATTACCCATCTTCACTCTAAAAAACGATAGTTTTCCATTCAAGCAGCGCTTAAGCGTAACTATTAATTTACTAAGAGCTTAAAAAAATCTAAATATTTCGTTCTTTTGATCATCGTAACTCGCATAGTCTTACTGGACAACTACCCTCGCCCGCGGGCCTCAAACTACCCGCAGGCGTGAACTATCGCCGCGCGCGCGGCTAATGAGTCGTGAGCGCTGGGACTTCCCCGCCCTAAACGCGAGCGAACTAGTTCCAGATAAATTGCTGTGAGCTAGGCAACCTAACATTATCTGTATTTAGATAGTAACTACCACTACAACCTTTGTTCTTGATTAAATGGATAGTAATCCTACTAACATTATAAATGCGAAAGTTTGTGTGGATGTACTTATGTTTGTTACTCTTTCACGCAAAACTACTGAACGGATTTTGATGAAACTTCACAGTATTAATGTTTATAACTCAGAATAACACGTAGGCTATAATTTATGACGATCTGTGACAAACTGAATTTCACCTGGGTGAGGCCGCGAGCAAAAGCTAGTGCAAGATAATAATTTTATGAATGTGAAAGTTTGTGAGGATGGATGGAGGACACTTTGACGCGAAAATAACTGAACGAATTTGGATGAATGATCCATTCATTCAGTAATTGTTTATACACACCAGAAATACTCATAATTTATATCGATTTTGAGTATCAAGTAGGTTGGTCTTTTTGTGATAAACTGATTTTCACGCGGGCAAAGCTGCGGACTACTTACCTACAGGTAGTATACAATTCAAGTTACGTATCTATAAAAGGAAAGATTTCAAGTACCTTAGTAGTGATGTGAGTAGTGAAACAAACCTTCAAACTTCTTAATTCATTAGTAAAGGTCAAACTTCAGCAAGGCAGACGACACGCGAGAGCTATGTTTTGAAGTATCCACACACTTGCCCATTAGGGACCCTTTATGATGTTGTAAAGCTTTCAAAAGGCGAACTTCCATAGAATAACAAGAAACTTTACTTAGGTACATTATTCNTCGTTACTTCTTCACATCAGCCGGGATATCTTTTTAAATACTGGTGTGATTTAAATGAATTTGGTATCAATTTAAAGATAAAAGTTTAATCTTTAAAATGGTGTCACTTTTTTTGTTCCTAACAAATTCGTTAGTACACAAGTTCGCGTGGAAACAACTTCATGTAAGTGATTCCATACTTTTGCTCGCGAGTGTAGAATGGAGTATTGGTGTCTACCAATTGTGACCCCAGTTAAAACTTTCTACAATCTAACGAACTTACTTGAACGATTCTTAGAATACCTATCTCAATATTCGAATTGTTTTTTCCAGTAAATATCGAGAATAACTTTATAGAATGGTGGCTTAACACCCATGGGAAATATTTGATACTAAGAACTATTATGATTGCTTGCGTTTGCAATGCATTTTAAAGATAGTTGAAATCGCCTGACAAATAATTTTTAGTAATTAATTTTGAACTGATTAGGCGACCAATCAAATGCAGGCTAACTAATAAGCAGTCTAACTAATAAGCAGTCTACTGTGTAGAATAGTTAGTTGGTAGTAGTATCAAGTAGTTAATAATGCTATCTGAGGTGATATAAGTACTTAACAGGCTTAGTTTAGAAGCTTTATTAATGGTTACCTTATACTTAGTGCACCTTGAACATAATAGCACAAAGCATTACAAATTTGCCGTAATTTCAACACCATTATCCAAAACCTATAATAACCTGCGCCCAACTTTTGCGTAACTCCAACAAAATTCGATCAGAAGTACCTAAATACCGCCAAGAAGACCTATCTGCAGACTTGCATCCCTAGTCTTTGACGTACGGGCCCCATATTTCATTATTATAGTTGGACAACTAAAAAAATATTAACTGAAAATTTTGACGTAAATGTCGTACATAAATAAATGTTAATTATTGTCTATTTTTCGTAACTACATAATGATTAATACACAATTAATATTTTTGATAATTGGAGAGCTGTTAATAGTCATTTCATCTTTTACGTAAGTAGGTACTTTTCTGCCCTTTATGTGTTGTTATGGCAACATTCAGAAATGATTAAAGTAAGGTTAGCTTGGCGTGGGAGTGTAGATAATAGAATCAAAAAGTTAGAAAATACAGTAACAAAATTATATTCGGTGGACGTACTGCGTAGGTTGATTGTGATTAAATAAGAAAGGTAAGATAACAAAAGTTTAATTTCATACAATTGTATTAAGTATTAAGATAAGAAATTGAATTTTCCACCTAAAATATTTGTAAAGCTCAAGCATCTTGAAAAATTAAAACAATACTTAGCACTTGTTGAAATGAAATGATTTATGTAATTCTAATTTGACTTCGAGTAGTTTTGTTAAGCTTTAGACAATATGGCGCTGCGTAAATGGTTCAGCTATATTTCTTTACTAGCGGCCGCCCGCGACTTCATACGCGTGGTTCCCGTTTTACCCCCTTAGGGGTGGAGTTTCGTAAAATACTTTCTTTGCGGATGCCTACGTCATAACATCTACCTGCATGCCATATTTCAGCCTGATCCGTCCAGTGGTTTGGGCTGTGCGTTGATAGATCACTATGTCAGGCAGTCACCTTTGAGTTATATTTAGATGTATTTAGTTTAAACTCATGGCCACCCTACTCTGCATTAACGGCAGATATAAACCAGCGGCAAAGTGCAGCTTTTATCGCAACAGCCGCGGGCGACGGCAACTGTGCGCGACTGTACTATTACATTATGGTCGACAAGTTTGCTGCAAACCTTGTTTTGCCACACTCTACACTGTGTGTTACATTCAGCGTCAAATAGTTTTGACAAACAAAATGGCCAAAAAGTTCGCAACACAAAAGAAAGAAAGAAAAATATGTATTTGGTAGGTACTAAATGATACACAAAAGGTTGTCTTGTCAACTTTTTGGCCACTTTGGGTTGTTGTTGTTGTTTCAGCCAAATGACGTCCACTGCTGGACAAAGGCCTCCCCCAAGGTTTTCCACAATGAACGGTGCTGCGCTGCCCGCATCCAGGCTCTTCCCGCGACCTTTACCAGATCGTCCGATCCGTAGGAGAACCAAAGTAACCGACATAGCTCGCAGAATTGCTAAAATCAAGTGGCAGTGGGCGGGGCACATAGCTCGTAGAGACGATGGCCGTTGGGGCAGGAAAGTTCTCGAGTGGCGACCACTTTGGGTGTTAAGAACTATTTGTTGCTGATTGTATAACATACACACAATATACAGGGTGTCCCAAAAAGTAGTGTCAAGCCGAAGCCCAGATCTAGAGCATCACTAGGGCTATCCAAATCACCCCCATGAATGTTCCGCGAGTTATGATTGTTTAAAATTTCTGTGCTTAGGCACTTTTTTGGTCACTGTGGCGCAAATAGTCAGGTTACATGCCTGATTTTTTTATTATTATTAGATGAATACTAGGCCTAGCTGATTCTGAAGTATTTACATCCATAAAACGAAACTAAACACGTTAAAATGCTGAATGTTTTAATAAAAATCGTAACTTGAAAACTATCAAAAGTCGCAGTGATTCAGCTTGACTACTTTTTGGGACACCCTGTATAGTCGCAGCCTCACTTGTGGAGTACAAACACACAAGTAGGGTAATCAGGTCAGGTGACAATAGCAAGGGTTTCGGCATCTCACATCCGTTCGAGAGGGCGCTAGTTGAAGCCCCGTCAAGCGTTGGAGTATTGTGGTGAACCCAATGCTGACGAGCATTGTATATCAGCTTGTAGCTGGGAATGTGATGTTTGAAACTGATATTAATGTCCAAAACTAAAGGAATCTTTACACACGATCGCATATTTTCGGCAATGATGATGTCAATGATTGTTAGAGAGTTATCAATTTGATAGTACACTGTATAGTATTTAGAAGATGATTAGGTTTCAGTATAAACTTTCAGCTTTGGTTTCTGTTAAATACATTATAGAAATATTCATTTACACAAAACCTTTTTTATTCATGACTTATTGGTACAATCTAATATGCATCAAAAGAAAAATATAACTTAGTCTTTCATTCATTCTTTTTCATATTATTTGAATTGATAAAAGAGCGATATTAAACGTCATAAATTTGTGAAATAAGCAAAGGAATTGTAATTTGAGCACGGCATAAAATGAGGGAAAAATGTAGAAGCAACATCAAGACTAATATGTGGGTACCTATACTATGAATAATTTGCGGCTTAGTGCAAAACCAATAGACAATTTTACTATTTTTGTTAGTTAAAATATAAGCGGTTGGTTTCCATGGCCAAAAATAAATCTGTGGCTTAACTTATTCCCCTTAGGCCCGATTCGACCAAACGTTTATCTGAGAATAACTCTTGGTATAACTGGCACATTGACAGTTTCAGTATGGGAAATATGTCAAAACTGACGACTTATTCTGAGATTAATAATTTACTCTTGTTTGGTCGAATCCACCCTTAGTTTTGTCGGCAACTATGACGATAACCGGTGATTTTTGTATGGAGTTTGACAGATTTTTGACGTTTGTCACAGTTAAAGTAAGATGGTGCAACCCAACCTTATTGTTTAAAATAAAAACTGCGATATTTCCCAGGCTGCCTCTACGTTTTTTCTCTCACCCAACACACATGTATGCAATACTTGTATGATCTCATTCCTTGAAGAACGTTCTGCAATTTGCTCGTAATAGACTGTTAGGCGCTCATGCATTATTCAGATCTGAGATTGGCTGAGATGGCTATGATTAGGACGAGTAATTTGACATGTACATTATGCCTTTTGTGCTTTTCAGATCTTTTGACTAATCAAAGAGTCTAGACAAATGAAAAATGCAGTTTTGACATTTACATTTTCGATCTCTTGTTCACCTAAAAAATGAAGGGATTCTAATAAGCAGTGCCACTATAACTCTAATACCATCAGCATTTTTTAAGTTAGGTTGTAATCAAAAGTAAACTATAAAAATAGAAAGTGACAACAACAAAAATAACAGAAAAACATAGAGCTTAATAAGTTAAAAAAATAAAATACACACGGAAAGCTACTTTTTATTCTTGGGCAGAACATAGCAGACTTGGTATCGGCGGGAAACATTCTCAAATTTTGTTTGTAGCAAGCATATTTCTGAATTACTCTTTTTTACCTCTACGTAAAAGAAACTGGCAAAAGAAGATACTGTTATTCAAACTCTGGTTACCTAACCAACCTAATGATAAGCTTTAACCACAACCATAAAACTCAGCTTAACCCCTAGACACGAATACCTAAGTGTGGCTCATCTGTCGTGCATCTGCAGTTGAATTAGTAACGCGCCGAGTGCATCTGCGGCCGGCGTTGCAAGACGGATTGCACATGCACTATGCATCACGCCGGACGGCTCGTCACTCGGTTAGTTTGCGGGCTGATTGCGTGGTTATGATTGATGATTATTACCCCGGAAACTCAAGGGTTAATAGACGGTATGTCGAAAACTTCATTAGTTGGTTTAGATTTGGAGCAGGAGACTCTGAGTTAAGAACATAGTAGACTTTTTGTCATAGATTGACAATTTGCCTTCATAATGTGATTTAAGTTCATTATGTAAAAGGTCTAGCGGAATCTAGCGATTAATTTTTTCTTCAGATTTGTGCTGCAATTTTTACATATTTCTGGCAAATGACTACTTTCATTTAACATAATTCTAAATAGATATTAATTTGATAAAATGAATACACTTTTTTTCAGAAGACAAGCAAAAAAAAAAGAAAGAAATAATAATACAAAAGATAAGGCATAATTTAGGAGGTCTTATCGCTATAATTATGTTGTTTGTTGTTGTTAATAAATACTTTTTACCCATATCTTCCTAGTGATCGATTAGTTGATCGGTTCACTTTTTATTTTTTTCTAAGTAAAACGGAACGCATTGATTTTTATTTTTTATATGTTGGTAAACTTGATGCCAATAGCTGTCAAAATATATTTTTGACGTTTAACAATTGGCGCCAATTTCAGTGTAGTTCGAGTGTAATTGCGGCAATTTTTAACCAAAAAAATGTCTCGTCGTAAAATGTAAGTATTTTTATCACATTATTTTATTATTCATGTATTGTTATTATTTCATACTTATTATAGTGTGTGTATCAATGTTGTAATATGTCACAATGAATGTAAATTGAATATGGGTAGATAAGCGGATGTTTTNAGTTAGTATAGGTTTGTTTCACACAACATAAATATTATACAAAAACAAGGGTACTTCAATAAATAAATAAAAACAGATTACCGACATATTAAAATAAAAAGTCTAGTCGTAGTCTAGGGCAAAGCAGCTCTCATCGTCCAGTGCGGCGGTGCTGCCGGTATGATGCGGACGTATGTCATGTGGTGTCGCCACAGCTATAATAGGTGCTATTTTGATTTAAACATAATCTATATCTATAAAAGGGAAAGGTCACTGACTGACTGACTGACTCACTCAGTCATCACGAAATCTCAGAAACTACAAGTGCGAGGGAGGGAGTCACAAATTTTACATGGGGCTTCCTTTTAGAACAGTGGTTCTTAACCTTTAAGTCACGAGGGACCATTTTACTAAATTTCTGTCTTGTCAGGGACTACTTAGATTTTTTTTCAAAATCCTATGTAAGGAGAGGTCGATTTCTCGCCCACTGTGCGCCGTTTGCGTTGTGTTGACTCATCACGTCACGTCACTTGTTTATTACGATGTCTTCGTGGACCACTTGGAATGCCTCCAGGGACCACCAGTGGTCCGCGGACCACCGGTTAAGAACCACTGTTTTAGAACGTAGGTGCTCACTAAGCGGGACCCACGCGTACGAAGTCGCGGGCAGCCGCTAGTTATACATATAGTCTGATCTGCTGTCGACTCTACATTTTGATTTCTTGTTCGTACTTGTCGCGATAAATACGAAATGTTCATAAATATTCGCGAAATTAATCACCCCCCATCTCGATGTCAGCTGTTTACCGCCAGACTCCTATAAACAAAGATGGCAAACGGAAACCCATAAGCTATGGCTAAAAGTAAACGGCTTGTCAACTTAGTTCTTCATGAGTAGCGAGAATAAGTTATATTATATCATAATGTGAGTTAAAATATTGTTTTTATTAATATAATTTGTATTTGACACTATAACATTTCATAGCAGTTAGCAACTTCTTCATATAAGCATTTAGGTGGTTACCTACTACAAATATGCGTTAAAAATTGTTTACAAAACTTTGTATGTAAAATAAACAAGAACTTGCTGTTTTTAGAATGATTTATGGTCTTCAGAATGGCAGATTTACTTGTAAAATATTTAGCTTATTTGAAAGTTCACGTATTTAAAGATAATAAAAGCTGTTCTACTTGAACTTTGGTCAAGGCTTTTTGCTAAGGTGCTTAAGCCCCGCCCGGTCACAAAGCAGATTTTCCCAAAACGTCCCCCGGGACCCGCTAAAATCTGATTGATTGTACAAACTGCAAACACGTTAATTGTACGCGGAAATGTTTGGAATTCCGCTAAAGATGTTGAATTGTGATATTATTGTTTTGTCAAATAAATTCGATTGACAAGAAAAGCTTAATTATATTAGAGTTGTGTTCCAGTTGTAGGTATTTTTTGGGTAATTCTGTTCCTCATAATCAAGGGAATTTTTGTCATAATATAATCACCTACATAGTAAACATATATTTTTAAAACTAACCTAAACTTAGTTCTGGGATCCAAGATTAAGAGACGGTTTACACACATAATGTTTGATTACTTCATCATCATCATTTCAGTCACAGGACGTCCACTGATGAACACAGGCCTCCCCCAATTATTTCCACTTCGCCAGGTTAGTAACGGCCTGCATCCAGCGCCTTCTTGAAATCTCTAAGTACCTTTGAGTTTAATTACTTAACATACATGAACAGGTGCAGTGTTTGAGAACTCTGAAGGAGTGAAAATGGTCCAACTTATAGATATTATGTAGAAACCATTGCTCATAAATAAAATTTCATATATTTTAGGTTTCTGAATATTTTTTATGTATCTAGCAATAATGCAACTAACTTCAACCACTTACTCCTAACTTTATCCAAGTTTGAAGGAAGCCCATCAGTCACCACAAGCCTGAAAAGTTTTCGACCGATATAATTGTCAAATAAACTGATCTGTCAAACGAACCTCACTCCATCTCGGCCGGAACCGGATGTAGGCTTTGTTGTGACCATCCATCATCGCTGCAGTGACATTGGCAGAAGATGACGCTTAATTAAGCAACCACTTCATTTGTCATGAAAACACAAATTTTGGTTTAGTTCTAGGCCTCGTACCTACTTTGAATTTTACAAAGGCTTCAATGTCGTCATAAAATATCATGAAAGTTTTTTATTGGTTAGAAATTGCCTTTATATAAAATGTAAAACCTAATTTTGTTATCTGCAAGGTGCATTAAGGAACTTATACTGATACTTTGTTATTGAAAGTCTCTTCTTATTTCGTTAGGTATGTAAGTAGTTTTTGCGTGAAAGATATTTCAAATTAAATATTTTATTTATGCTAATCCTAAAAAACCTTGGAGGAGGCCTTTGTCCAGCAGTGGACGTCATTCGGCTGAAACGAACGAACGAACGAAAGGTACCTACTTGTCTTCAAAAGAGACACGCTTGATAAAATAAAATTATTATTAGTTATTACCTAGAACCTGACAATTTTTTAGTTTTTACTTCAATATAAGTCTATTAGTTCAACGTCAAAGTGAAATTACTAGGAAAAACATTGCCAATTTAACTTTACCTTGTTTCCTTTCAGAGAATCTTATTCTCGAACAGTTTTTTGAAGTCATTACTTTTTTCTATAGAATTTCATGAACAAGTGACACAATTATTTTCCAGGTTCAATTAGGGAGACACGAACTTGTCAAGTAACTTTAGTTGTAACATTTATTTGATTCTAGACTTCAAAAAATAAAAGTAGGAAAATCTGTAAATATGAGTAAGCTTTAATATGGTATTTGGTTTTTGGTAAACAGTGTGATGTAGTTGTTAGTTTATGGCGATATTGTAACTTTTTGATCAAAACTAATCACAAAAATTTACATTATATTCGCTTTCTCCAATACACACCACTGGTTCCGAACCGAATCCTCAACTTTCTCATCAAAAATCTGTCTGCAACTTTGTGAATTCATCCATCTTATTTAACAGATATTGCCTTATGATGCGCTTGCCAAAACGCAGTCTGTTCAAAAAATTGCTAACTATTTATCAGTTACTCAATGTGACCAGCCCGGTGAAAACCGATAAAATTTTCATCAGACGCTCTGCGATCTCATAGATTTTGATAGCTATTGTACGGCATATGACCCAGAAGCTGGCAACACGATGACCTCGACAATTTGGCTTACATTTCATACCTAAATTCCTGGCCAAGACAGGCCTGCCCCGGTCAACATGTTCCTACAAGTTCCAGCTGCAGAACTTAACTAGATCAAATACTAGCAGGTTCTGATCCTAAAGTTAAACTGGGTTGGAATTAGAATGCAAGGTGCATAAACTTCAATATCGATAAAATTTATTATTGTCATTTTTCGATGTTAGTAAAAAGTCCGTTTCTAACGCTAATGTTATCGAAACTTAATATTAATATTTTTAATTTGATGAATGATTAAAACGAAACTAACCTCATGTATCTATAATTATTTTTAACAAAAGGTACTAAAATGAAGTATTGGATATACGTAACATTGTTGTCTGGGTACTATGAGATAAACAAATAAAACGTAGGTAATTCAAACTCTGCTCACTAGATACAGGCAGTAAGATAACTGACACAGGCTCACGTAGAGCTAGTGAGAATAATATGGGTCTAATAATGTTTAAGGCTTGGTATTTCTGCTAAAGTAGGTATTTCGCGCTGTCAAAATCTGCGCGCGCAATACTTCGCCGAAGACAGCGCGCCAAAGAGCTCTCGCGGCTACACAGTATAGAAATACGCAGTTGGTTAGGTTAGGTTGACTTCCTTCCGTTCAAGCGTCACACTCACAGCACTTTCTAATACAAATCATATCCAAGTGATACAAATTAAAACAACTTTCAAAATTTTTGAGAATATATTTTAGAATCGAATAAATATAGAATATAACTGCCAAAGTAAACACGGTTCAAAGAGGCGTGGCGTCACCCGACCTTCCGGAAGTTCCGCGCCGGCTAAAAGAATTCCAAGAGTCACCCAACCTATCGGTAGATCCTCGGGAGCTTGAGCGATTGGAAAAACATTTCATGATCAGTTACTCGTAGTAGCGATTATTTAGAGCTTGGATAATAAATTATAGTTGTTGCAATTCACAAAGCTTTGCATGTGGTTAATTACATTAATCAGTACACGCATCAATTTTGTTCAATCTTTTTGTTTATTAATAAATAAAAATATCATACTAAAATTGCATACATATTATTTGTTTGTATTGGTCTGGGTGTTTTCTTTCCATAATTTATGTATAACGTATGTACCGGGCTCTGTATCGAAAATCACTATGAGCAATGAGCATCACACACTGTTACCTGGAGTGCATTACTGCAGCAAATTTTTTATAAATGTTGTGCTTTAGAGAGTCGAGAGTATAGCAGATAATTAGTCCATCGTGAGCAGAAATTTGACCACTAATAGCAAAATTCGTTCAAATTATAGTTTTAAAGTTATTGGCTAGAAGATTATTTTATCTTGCAGCTTAGACCTTTAGCTACAGACCTTAGACAGGATTTTTGAAACATTCTTACGCATGGTGGAGGAAGGGACGCTCTAGAGTAGTGGTTCTTAACCGTTGGTCCGCGGACCACTGGTGGTCCCTGGAGGCATTCCAAGTGGTCCACGATGTGCACTTGCACACCTTGGTCAAAACCACTTTTAACTATTTTTTGCAGTCAAACTGGTTTTGACCGATTATGAGGTGGTCCCTGACAAGACAGAAATTTGGTAAAATGGTCCCTCATGACTTAAAGGTTAAGAACCACTGCTCTAGAGACTCAAAACTACAAGGATACACATGAACTCCAGTTTTAAATCCGTTGATATCTGCTGCATCTGCCATGTTTTGGCTATAAGATTCTTCTATCTTACGGCTTAGACCTTTAGCTACAGACCTTAGACAGTATTTTTGTGAAAATTCTTACGCATGGTGGAGGAAGGGACGCTCTAGACACTCAAGTCTACAAGGAGTCACATCAACTCCAGTTTTAAATCCGTTGACATCTGCTGCATCTGCCATCTTTTTGGGTAGAAGATTCTTCCATCTTGCAGCGTAGACCTTTAGCTACAGACCTTAGACAGTATTTTTTTGAAAATTCTTACGCATGGTGGAGTAAGGGATGCTCTAGACACTCAAGTCTTCAAGGAGTCACATGAACTCCAGTTTTAAATCCGTTGACATCTGCTGCATCTGCCATCTTTTTGGCTAGAAGATTCTTCTATCTTACAGCTTAGACCTTTAGCTACAGACCTTAGACAGTATTTTTATTATTTATTTGTGTCAGTGTGCTCTTCTAAAGAGTGTAAGACGATTGTATGTAGGTACTATTAAAATATAATTTTAACTCATTGGTTTTGTCTCATATTTGAGGAATGTACTATGTATCATGAGTAGAGTCTTCGTTTAAAAGGATGCGAACGATTTAAATTTCAATAGGTAGACAAAATTGATAATTCTTAATTATCAAAAATTTAAGCTTTCTCCAGTAACACTGATATTATTATACTGTGACTCATCAAAGTCATCATTGTCAAAAATATTGACAAATCGCAAACTGTCACGGCCAAAAAACTGACACGCGTCCATCCTCCGTAAGCGCCACCGCGCGACTGATTGAGATTGTCCAAGCCGTCATCGACGATTTTTTCCACATTTTTTAACATTGTAACTAAATAAGACGCAATATAAAAATTTCATCCGTTAAAAGCCCTCAAGTTATTTCTGAACTTCAGTTTAGTAAAAGATTTAGAACCTCAAATCGCTTATTTTAAAAATAAAACCATATATAGAAAACGAATAGAGGTAACTTTGGGAATATATTCTATCGAGTCAACTTCATCAAATCGTGTTTCCATCCGTTAATAGCCCTAGAAAATATCCTCAACTATGCCCAATAAAAATCTTAGCCTTTAATTTTACTGTTTAGTACCTCAAAAATGAAAAATGAAAACCTCATTTTCGCCATTTTCTCTGCTACCCGGCCTTAATTTTTTTTTAAACGTATTGTCAACATCGATATTTTAATGTCGTTGCATCCCTAGTTCTAGGTTTAAAACTAAGGAGAATTTGGATAGAACCGAAGTCGCTGTTCGCTGTTGCATATTGCGAATTTGCGACGCTTTGCCATTTGCCTGGATTGGGTAATATGATTTTGGGTTGACAAATACGAATTACATTATAGGCATTGCGGCTTTAAAGTAAACTGTGCACGATATTAATTTCTTATCTCTTTTATTTCGCAATTGGCGAGTATTTAATTAATTTAGATGTAGGCCATTTTTAGGGCACTTACCTATACACTTCTCAAATAGCTTGCCGTACTACCGTTTCAAGGCAATATCGGCTGGTGCTCCCATGAGTGTTGGTACATATTATACATACTGTGTGGCCTTAGCCTGACTTCATTGGGATCATCTAAATATATATAACTCAAAGGTAAGGACTAAGTGACTGACATAGTGATCTATCAACGCACAGCCCAAACCACTGGACGAATCAGGCTGTTTGGCATGCAGGTAGATGTTATGACATAGGCATCCGCTAAGAAAGGATTTTACGAAACTCCACCCCTAAGGTGGTAAAACGGGATCCACGCGTACGAAGTCGCGGGCGGCCTCTAGTTAAACAATATTTTTATCAAAACCTTCCACATCAAACTAAACTCTACATTTAAAAAATAAACTTTTCAAAGCAAAAATACCAGCTAAAGATGAATATTACAGTCTCGATTCATAACCCGCTAATATTACTTCAGTTTAAAGAATACCAAGCATTCTTATACTCAAGATACTACGCCATCGCGCATAGCCCGACTCGAGTCTGATTCGATGTCATGATAAAATATTCGCTTCATAAATCGGTTTTCTTCGGAGAGCAAAGACTCTACTTTCAAACAACTTGATACATTCGACTACATCCGTCTCTTTCACTCACCATAAAATAGTAACGTGAGTGACAGAGATAGATCGAGCCAAGAGCAGGAAATTCGTTTGGAAAGCTTCGAAATAGAGCCTCGGGTTAAATAAAATTTATTGCTCCTCGGAACAAATTTACTAGTTTTATTACGCGGATACCTTCGGACTGTAAAATGGGTGTGTTTTGGTTAAGGGCACGTTGATTTATTAGTAAACATAAATGCAAATGCAATTAAAATAACCATGATGAAAATTTTATGATAAGAAGATACATCTTCCTCATCAATAATTTACGCCTGGGTAGTATAGCAGTCAGAAAGATTGAAATTCTTATGCGAGTTGCTTTACAATACGTACTTAATAGCAAGTGAAAATTTTCACTGACATCATTCAAATCAAATTAATGTGAATCACAGCTTCTTATCAATTTTGGTACTTTACTTATTTTTTTTTATTTCTAAAAGATGTCACATGTACAATTTATTTTGGCGGTCTCTGCACTAAGCTAGAAAGCTTGTATTTATTACTTTATTGCACATTATTACATAGTATAGAAGACGAACTGTATGTTAAGATATTTAAATGGTGGTAAATAACTATAGTACTTACATATTGCTGCTACACCAAAGGTCAAAGAGTGTCATTAAAACTTGTCAAAACCAAAACATGCAAATAAATAACCGACCCTTAACGGACTTGTTATCAGTTGGGTTCTTAGAGGCAGCCCTTATCTGCCCAGGTAAGTATCGGAACAAAAATACCCAGAGGCTTCTAACTCCTGAAGTTCGGAAAAGTTCTCATCGTTGGGAATAGTCAAGATTTCTGATAATTGGTGAATACTTATTTGGGGTTCGCCCGAAAAGGAGGGGCGAATTGCCCGGTGGACCTCACTGTTTTGCTTGATAACACGACTTGGAATCGTGGCTAGAGGAAATTATACGGCTTGTACATGAGATTAAGACAGGAAATAGTCAAGTAGGCTATGTATTCAAAATTGAGCAGTGATTTTTCATGTAAATCAACTCATATATGCGCTAAAGCAGTACATACATCACTTTTTAATAAGCTGTGACTTATTGCCATTTGCACCGTAAGTAATTCGACTTATAAAACGTAAATAATTAAACAAGTTAGACAAACTGTATCAGGTTGATGATACTCGTAAGGGAAAAATATAAAAATTACATTTTTAAACATGTCGTATTCAATTGCTGACGAGGAAAATATGACGTTAGACAAAAATTAAGTATCTATGTGCTCGATGCTAGACTTAATTCACTGCTCTTGTAAACAACATCAATCCTGAACCCCATCGGCTAAACGTTCTACAGCTTACAAGAAACAAATCAGAATCATCTAACGCCGGTCTTTTAGACCACTACTTCTAGGTAAAATAAAGTGCACTATAAATTTTCTGCCTTCTGTAGTTATTTATTCTTTGCTCAAATACACTTGACCACAAACAAACATCCGAGCGAGTTGCAAAACGTTTAAACATTTCGCGTTGGTTATTCATTCAGTCCAAAGGGAAAGTTTGACGTTATTTTTGTGTTACAGTTTTGTTATTTTTGCCTAGACACAGCTGTAATATTTACACTGGTATTTCACTACAAGTGAGGGCGATAAAAAGTTTTTAACTCAATTTTAGTTCTAGTTATATTTAAATTTATTCATTTTATTTTCAAACTAGATGCTTTCATACTTCGTGGGCATCTGAACTGGTTTGCGATATAAACTAAAACGTACCACGCCTGTTGCAGTAGCAAGTTTGAATCTTAATGGGGGACATTTTTAATAATATTAATATTGGTAAGGATGTTTCAATAAGCATTATATGTCACAAATACATTAACAACTAAGATACTTATAGTAAAAGTCAGCAGATTGTAATTTAAAACATTCTTAAAATCGAAGTTTCACCCATACTTAAACATTCTAAACTTTGTAACAATCTTATAAAATTTTCATCCCTGAATGATATAGTAGCTAACAAAAGTAGAGTCGAACTCAACAATAAGATTTCTATTGCTCTCCCTCGAACTCCAAAGCGTTGAAATAACCCACGTTTCTACAAAATAACAGAAAACATTATCCAACACTATCAAAGATTCTTTTGAGAGTCAATAATCTGCTGACGGCACCCAATCCCGACCAATTTTGAACTCTGTCTACAGGCTATAAGAACAGTAATATCGCTGGCACGTGTTGCCACAATTTTCACTTTTAGCCAGCAATTTTTGTATGAAAGTATTGGATTGGAACTGAAATGGATTTCATATTATTTTGTTAGAGGAACGTCTGCGTACATACGCTCAAATTCTGGAATTGTAGCACTATTTGGATATTAAGGATAAGTCCCAAGTAGTACATAGAGAGAATATCAATTTCATATTCAGTAGACAGCCTACAATACCTATAACAAAATAAGTAAACTGAATAAGCGTGATAAATCGAATTGCTATTAAATAAAAAGTTGATCTATTAGAAAGCGAATAATAATATTATAGTTAACTAGCGGCCGCCCGCGACTTCGTACGCGTGGATCCTGTTTTACCCCCTTAGGGGTGGAGTTTCGAAAAATCCTTTCTTAGCGGATGCCTACGTCATAACATCTACCTGCACGCTAAATTTCAGCCCGATCCGTCTAGTGGTTTGGGCCGTGCGTTGATAGATCACTATGTCAGTCAGTCAGTCAGTCAGTCAGTCAGTCAGTCAGTCAGTCAGACAGTAACTCTTATATATTTAGATATCATTTCGACTTAGTGTTTTGTGTCTTCCCACTAGACGTCTTACCCAATATATTTTCCAATTACGCCCGTATTCATAAACGATGCTTGCTTAAGTGAAGCAGCAAATCGAACGCACAGCGTTGAATAGAGCTCTGTGATTGGTTCGTGTGTCACCCTGTGCATCCACGCGCACTGTGAGACCTCATAGTTATGTTTATGAGTACGGGCGTTAGTGTTTTGTCTGTTTCCACTAGACATCCTACCCAATATGAAGTTCATATCGAGTTACAGCTGACATACACTATTGACCTACATAGAGTTTGCACCCGACGCGGTCTGCAGCAGGGATGTTATGGATATGAAGTTTCGGTTATGGATACGGTTACGGATATGAAATCATTTCGGATTATCCAAAAGTTTCGGATAATTTCGGTTACGGATATTAGAATTTTAAAAATGTAAAATTCAATTAACAAGAGGCTGCGCGACCCACATAGCCACTTTATTTACTATGACGGCACCTATGATAAAGGTAAAACAGGCGGGGATGTCAGACGGTGCCAGGGAATGCCAGATATGTAACAAATATTAAATAACATTAATATTTAGACGCCGCCTTTATCCGAAACTATCCGAAACTTTTGAATTGGCTTCGGTTACGGTTACGGATATTTTTTTATTTCGGATATCCGATAGTTTCGGTTACGGTTACGGAACATCCCTAGTCTGCAGCGCTGCACTCTGGCAGCTGACGCTAACGCCTGTATCGAGTTACTCTGACACCTTTGTAGCACAACATCCTTGGGATACAGTTTAATTTGCAACCTCGCCAATTAGGACTCGACAATCGTCCATTTTGCAGAATTGACTGTTCATAAATTGAATTTTAATTTTTTTTAAAGTTATCATAACCAGTCTTTTTGGAAAATAAAGTATAGGCACTAAAAGACTGCCTTGTTTCACCTAATTTGTGTTGCTTGTAATAAGAAAAATGCAGACAATGTGATTACGCCAATTCTTTTTAGACATAAGCAAAAGCCAATAAATTGTCCTCGAATAGTGGTTGACCAAATATTACCTACAAATGCTATAAAAAGGGCCTAAAGTAGGTAAATACTTTTTTCTTGGCCGAATGTAGGTTAAATTCATAGTACAGAGAATCGGAAAAAATTCCAAAAATGTAAATAAGCGCTTTTGAAAGGCAGTAAGCAGTGCCATAAAGGAAACTGGGGAGCGCTGGAATTAAGTGAAAATGTACAGGATCGGCTGGAACGGCACTAAAGGGCATTAGACACAAAACAGATCGCGACGAAAAAAGTCTAGCGCGCCAATAGGAATGTATCGAATTCCAATATTAGGGTAGGGCTGGGATTGTGGCTTGCGGAGGCAATATCGATAGCAAGTCTGTTTTCTATATAATGATCTTTCAATACAGAAAAAATACTTATTTTACCGTTAAAACACCTTTATTCTGGCCATAGATGTCCTATTTAATTTGCAAATAATGATAAGCTTTCACAGACATCGATCTACAATACTAATTTTTATCCTTTTAAAGGAAACTGGGTTTTGATTAGAAACTGTTTAAATTGGGTTCACCACAATAGTCAAAAGCGGCTGAGGTTTTGAAAATTTTGTGTTAGACCTTTTAAAACAAATCTCGAAAAAGGCTCTTAAGATGAAATGAAAACCATTCTAACAACATTCTGGCAGTAGATAAATATTTAGGGCATAATTGTCGAACCAATATTTTCGCCCCAACACTACTCCGGTTGAAATTATTTGAAAGCTTGTGTGAAGTCGCCCGTACCCTGAGCGAATAAATTGAATATTTTTCCTTTTGTTTGGTGTATCACTAAATTGTTTACAGGCCTTTGTGTTGTTGGAGGCCGATGCCTTCGAGTGAACATCGGGGCTCGGTTTGAGGAGACCTTGCATTGTAATGATTACTTGTTTAGGAAGTTGGTATTTTTTTTAATGTATACTCCTAAACAGGCAGCAACAAGGCCCTAACCAGTCTCTATGATCAGAAAATAGTGATTATAGCAAACCTAGTATATTTAAGAGAATGGACCACCTAATGAGGACCATACCTGTTAACAAGTTTAAAAAAAAGTTCTAGGAACATAAGAATATTTAACCAATTCTTTGAAATCGTGTCTCTCTCAATAGATATTTCATGGAAAAAGGCCTTCATCGATTCTTTTATAGTACAGCGCTTGTACCTTTACGATTATTTTATAAGTTACTATAATCTTTTTAGTATTATTTACACATAGGTAGGTACGAGTAAGTACTTCTCCTAACATATTAATACAATTTGAGCCTTTGTTCTTATCTTCCTTATTTAAATACACCACAGACATGATATCATAATACAAATGTATTGTTTCAAATTCCCTCTTAAAAATTCACGACATAGTAACAAATATTTTCAGCTACAACGTAAGCGAACCCGGCTCACTACGACCGCACGTCCGCGATCAAAAGAACTGTCACTTGTAGACCTTTGTGAACAAACACACAACTGATCTTTCGCTTTGATATCAGTTTTAGGCTGCCTGTCTACAGGAGCGGAGCTAGGTAGCGGAGCGGAGCGAGGGAGTAATGCGGAGCGGAGTTACAAACAATAATAGTGTCTGAGTTTCTTGCGCTGCTTCTTCTCAGCTGAAGCCTAAATTATTGTGACGCAGCAGTGGTAGTTTTAGAGTCTTCTTACCGAAAATATAAAAATTTTAAGATTGTATCTATCCACCGAAGCGGAGCGAGGCACAGTGGGGCAAGTATTACAGAACGGAGTTGCGGACTGTGTTTTTCCACACGTATAGCTAGGCTGCAAGCATGCGACGAGTCGCTTGTTTTCCCCGCTTCATTTTCCCACTCTGCTTCTCCGCTCCGCTTCCCCATTAAATTTCTCGGGTTTGTATGAATTTATAAACTAGCTCGCAACTGGACACGCCAACGTGGACAGGGGTCTATTGAAGCGGAGCGGAGATTTGATGGATTTCTGCCTCGCTCAATACTCCGCACTCGCTCTGCCCTTATGGACAGGCAGCCTTAAAATGGCGTTTGTTAACGGGTTTTAATTTTAGAAAACAAAGCTTCACAAAGCTTCCTTTGATATCGTAGTTTCAATAAATCTAACTTTCCTAGTGGTGGAAAGTTGGATTTATTGAAACAACCGCGTTCTATTTCCAGGAAGGAGCCTGAATTGGCGAAGAAGAACTTATAGAGCTTCCCAGCCAGGCTCTATTAAGAACTTTGGTCATCCTGGCTTATTAACTTGTTATACAGGGTTATTACGTGATTGTGTAGCCCACGCAGTTTTCAATATTAAAATAAAACGTAAATGGATACTAATTTTTTTATGTAAAATAATGTAATGATCAAACCAAAAAGTATCCTTTGTACACTGACGAATTTGATCCAACTTTTATCTACCTAAATTCATGAAATATTTTCTAATATCATTTTCAAAAATGGCCGTCCGTTGTCGGTATGAGCGAGCCCCTGTTTTCCAATTATTGCGACCGGTTAATTAAACAATCTTGTATCCACCGCCCTCCGGTTAATGATGATGAGGGGCAGATGTGCCACTCCTTTGATAAGGGATAAAAAGCCACGCTGGCTGAGTCTTTTGTTTCCAAGCCAAATAATGGAAAGACCACATGACAAAAAAAATAGCTCGCGAAAGGATGTCCATTATTGTCCATAGATTCAACAATGCAACGCCTTGACCAATTTTACCAATTCTTTTTTTAAGTGTTCGTTGAAGGCCAAGGATGGTTTTTACGGCGAGCAAAATTCGAATAATTTCCGACAGTTTTCTCGGAAATATCCCGGGCGAAGCCGCGGGCGGAAATTAGTTACTTAATAAAAGTGCCTTGAAAAGGACTATTATTTGTATCAGCTTCTCTATAAATATTATTCGATTATAGTAAGTTATTTAATTTGTCCACACAAATAAAAATATTTTGGATTTAATTTTTTATTTAATTTTCACTATCCAGAATTGATCTGTTATTTATGAATTGGATAAAGGCCTAACATATCCATCAAAGCTCGGAATTAGGTATAATGTTCTGCCTTCCTTTACCATTTACTAACCATGTCGGAATTAATGCATACTTTCCAGGAAACGACGTTTCAAAGCGAGTGTGTTCTTAGAATCAGCGTGTTTGCTTTATTGTGGGAATATTAATGTAGTGTCTGCTCTAAGTATGAAAACTTCAGCTTTCCTTTGAGGCATATTAGCTACGTAGCTGTTTACCTTAATTTGAAATAAACACGTTCCCGTGTATGATAAATATTTAAATAGGACTGCTTTAGTTACTGCATGTTGTGTAGTGTATGGTGGTAGATTTTTTGGAAAGTTTTGTTTTGAAATATTTTTTTAAAAGCGTTAGAAGTATCGCGAAGAAAAATTTAGGGTGTAATAAGAACCTTTGTATTGTTTATTCAAAACTGTCTTCCCACCTTAGAGCTCTTTCAAATTAAACGTTTCGAGCCGGACGGTTGTCGTGCGTATGCAAGTCCGCACACTTGCTATTGGTACTTGTCAATTCTATTCCAACATAATTATCATACAATTTTCTACAAACGGACGACAACCGTCCGTCCCAAAACGTCTAATTTCAAAGAGCCTTTAGCTATCTTTATTGCTACATTTAGGTAAAATATTATTAGGGCCAGGCATTAAGACGTGCCCCATCTGCGAATTAGTCTTTGACCGGTGCGAATTTATGAAATTTCCATCGGCCTCACCTTAATACAGCGCGTAATTAAATTAGCCCTCACTTACGCGGCGCCGCTACACTCACGCGAGTGTTTGGAATTGAACTAATACTACACACTATACGAATATACTCGTACTACATCAAATATTTAAATTGTGCCTACAGTAGGTTCCATAAAATTCATCTATCTTTTTTTTTCAATTGACTAAACCTCCTGATGAAGCTCAGAGTGCCACGAAGCGATTCTACGTATCAATTCTTACATAGTAGGTATCATCATTAGAGTCTAGTAGAGAATAATTTCAAAATTACAGATTATTTTTTATCACTTTATGTTGACTGATATTGTAGTATAGGTAGTAGAGTTTCATCAAATATATTTCTTGTTTTTGTGTTTGAAATGATAACAACCATCCGTCACAAAGCTTCACAATATTTTTACGTAATATCATTTTTATTTAATTCTGAAAAATGCGAGGATCGATTCAATAATTTATACGCTAAGTAAAATCTATGTCCATCTGTTGCGACAAATTAGTCACAGCCCAATCGACTAGACAGCATAATCGATCAGCTCATGTAACTGAATTAATGTCATTTAAAACAGACTTTCCAAACTTTCAGCCATAATTCAGCCAGAGCCGATAAATAACAGTTTGGTTGCGATTTGTGCACTACGTAATTACTGGTGAATGAATTATTGCAGTTATTAGTCGTGTGAACTGTGCTGCTGATTGGGGGACACGATTTATATGGGAAATGTCGGTACATGTTGATTTAGTTGCAGACGATAGTTTAGAAACATATCGAATTTGTGAATAATTAGTCTAGAACAGATTGAAATAACTTATTTATCTAAGCTGGTTTTCTATATTCAATCCTAGGTTATCCAAATCCGTCCGTTATCAATATTATGTTTTTAGTCAAAATATCTGCGGCTTTCGATGTTTTTACATCTTTATATTGATTATAAGACTATATAAAACAATATTAAAGTGTAAACGCATCGAATTTCGAAAAAATTGTGGATATTTAATTTAAAACTAAATGAAATTTGACAGTTGAAATCTGGATTTGGACAGGGATTGAATATGGGAAACGGGTGTTAAGTGCGTTGTCACATTTTTCATGCAGAAATCGAGAATTTGGCAGATTTCGAAATGATTTTAGTCATATAATTTATTGTTATAGCTTCTTTTGACTTATATCATCGTAATTATCATACGTTTTTACGGAATGTCTATTGACAAAATCTCGTTCAAATTGGATTTTTGCCTACGAAAACAGCGAATTTCGAAAGCCCGATTTCCAAGTAACTCGCGAAGGCACAACTTTGAACTAATATTACAAGAAAAAAAATGGCACGCTCGTTTTCATACATTTCATTCTATTTATTTAACCTATCCATATTTATGTGCGGAAACGTCACAAAATCAGAATAAATTTTAATTTTTCCATCCTGCATCATAAAAACTAAAAAGTCAAAAGTAAAATTTAAATAGTAAATATTTTTCATAAACAAGCTTTTGATGCTGTAAAAAGAATAAAATAAAACATAAATTATTTCAAACCCATCAACTTATTACTTTACTCAATTTAAAGATTAAAAACTTGTCGCGGGATTTATTAGTGTAAAAATACATTAATTACGTAACTTGATTTTGCTAAAAGTCTGATCTGAGAAAAAATCAAATAGGTAAATTATACATTATTTCTTTATTATTATGTATGATGTACTGTCTTAGGTACGACGATACAACTACGGATTAAGATCGTTTAGTCGACGCAGCGTTGAAATTGTACAGATAAATGCAGTTTGCGCACTCACTACGCGACGTCAAGCAATAAAAACCTAAAATTCGAACGCCAACTTTTTGCTACAACGCTCTTAACCACTAAACTAAAAGTGAGATAAAATTAGATAGAAACATTTTTTATAAGTTCTTCATCAGAAAATTTTAATTACAAAAAAATTGCACTTTATGAATAGCACGTAAACGTAAAGTACCAAACTATTAAGGTTGCCTAATTAATATTTCTTAGGCATAGTTTCATTTAGTTCTCAAATGATGGATCGTGGATTTGAATTGGTCTTTCTATTGTATAAAATTTTTATGATGAATAGTTGCTTGTTCCATCGTTAAATGAATAAATTACCTACATTTTTTAACTTTTCCAGAGAGAAACTAATTTACAACATTTGCGAAATATTGGTCCGGAGAATACAGTAGTACCTACTGTCGTACCATAATCGTACCTTTCACATCTAAATAAGTAAGATGCCGCAGAGCTTAACTCAATGTGAAATCGTTTTTGGGAACATTAGGTAAGTAAATACGCTCGTCAATACGCTAAAGGTATTCTCTAACTATCTAGTGCCTCACTATCTCCCAGAACTTGTCCGCAAAAGCCCAGTGTAACTTTCAAATTGTCGTTAGACAGATAAAAGGCATCGTTGGCCAATAAACGCAATGTTATCGGGGATTCCCGGTATTTTTCCCGGGAATTAATTGCAAAAGTTGGTGAAAAGGGTGCTTTCCCGATTAGTCACATGACTGGGTCTTAATATTGCCTTTTATTAGATGCGCACTTGAGCTTGCCCCGTCAGATATGAAAAAGGGATGGAAAAGGATAGTAACAAATTGCTGGTTTTTACGATTTTTGGTAGACGTGTTTTTTATTCACAAAGAGGATGCTCTTGGCCTGCATC
Organism: Ostrinia furnacalis; assembly: GCF_004193835.3. Taxonomy (NCBI): domain Eukaryota; kingdom Metazoa; phylum Arthropoda; class Insecta; order Lepidoptera; family Crambidae; genus Ostrinia; species Ostrinia furnacalis. The sequence continues at coordinate 828,828 of NW_021132653.1, read as the reverse complement.
TCACTTGATGGAAGGAAAGTGAAGATCAGGCGGAAGTCAGCAACAAGTTTTACCCGAAATAAACCTCAAGTGGTTACAGAGGAATTAGTTTCAAAATTATAAAAAATCGAACTGCCTAAGGCTCCTTCACGACCTTTCGTTTGCCGGGCGACTTCTTCCATCTGAGTTACTTAGACACTGGATGAACCCTTCAAAAATTTTAAGTGTAATAGGTACGCTGTTTACACCATTGGAGTGCTAAGTATGTTCGCGCCTTGCAGACGATGGAATTTTATAAATAAAACTCGGAAACTGCTTATTTTGTTGTATTTTTGAGACGTTTTGATGTTGCTACATTATCCCTAAGTAACATAGACTAACGCAAACTGAAATTCACGCAAGTGAAACCGTTGTTACAGCTGGTGTAAAGATATTAAATTACAAGTTACTAGAAATATATTCTGAGCCACTAGTCTTACATAAGTCTTACACTTTACAAGATTAGGTTCGATTCCTCGAGTCCCGGGAGTCCGGGGCACGCGTCTGCTCCAGAAAAAGTAACGTTGGAATTTGAATTGTTAATTCTCGAAATCGACCGTGTACTGTGCGTGACTGGGCCGCCGGTTCGGATCTCGGAGATAGAACGTTTTTCTGCGTACTGATGCGGTGAATAATCGCCTGTTAGGTATGATGTACAAGGCTTAGCAAACGCTGAACAGCGAATAAAATACTAATATTTAAAAAAAAGAAGGGTATAAAATAAATGTTAGTTTAGAATATGTAGAAAGTAGACGTAAACCTACTGAACTGTATTTGAAACTAACAGTAGAAAGCTACCTTATTCTTGAGTGATAATCTAGGTAGGTCTACATCTTTTTGTGGCTGGCTAAAATTCACGAGGACAATGTCATGGGCCTTTTAGATAGATTTTTCTTTTAGTATTTTGACGACAAGGTTCCCCAAAGTGAGAGATCTTCATTAGGTTTGAATTTTTTCATGTGAAATCACAATAGGTATAATTATTTTCCAACTCGTTGCCTACCCGTGCCAATTCAAGAATCTTTGAAGCAATCGAATCCAATCTTGAATTCGTGCACGAAAACAAATCATGTGCGAAATTGATTTCTACTACCGCTTTTACATACCGTAAAAGGGGAATTAATATAGACTAGGACCTTAATTTGTTTGATGATTCACAATTTACTTTTCAGGAATCTAAATTCTTCAGTCCTAAAAATATTATTTCTGAAATCCTATAGTACCTAGGGATAGATTTTATTTAGAGAGTCTTTGATAAAGTTATTTCATGATATAATTAAACGTTTGTAACTATATGAATAGTACTTATCTAAAATTGTATTTTAAAAGCCTAACCTTGTCCTATGTCTGCTTGACGAGTATCTAACTTAAATTGTCGGCAGTTATTTCAAAAAATTAGAATACCTATTAGGGTCCCCAAGTCCCATTCGTACCTATACCTACGTTTGTTATCTTTAATTAAGGCTGCAAACAAACGTTAAATTGCCACACATTAAATTCAAGACGTGTCGTTAAATAATTTATTACGAACGAAGCCACTGTTTAATTATAACGAACGCTGTCTGGAGTAATTATGTTGTGACGAGTTGACGCAGCCTGCTGTGGTCGCAGCCCCGAGAGAAAGGCCAGGCCATTATTGTGTATGTACAGCAAATGGGAGGTAAGATCCGAACGGCCAAGTCATTGTGGTGTGTTAAGACCTGGCCATTTTTTTGGCCGGGTTCGGCCGCATACGCTGTAGCCCGGCCACAAAAAAAATCTTTATCTGGTGAAATACAGCGGTAATGTTATTTTTTTTGAGTACAGAAAAGTACGCACCTTTTTGCCACCTTTTTTGGCACCGTAACCGGGCCAGGTCGTAACACACGTCATTCTGTACTACAAATGGGTGGACAAAGTAGACATAACTAGCTGATAAACAACATGACAAGTATTAAAGGTTACCACTAATTATTAGAAGTTACATGGGATTATGTGGGGCTCTCCCTGCTAGAAGAGCGGGGTCTACCGGAAAAACTAAAACCAACAGCCTTAAAGAGCTAGCAGGAGATATTTTTCCGATAAATAAAATAAACCTAATATCAATCATAATGATCATCTTCGTGAGCTAGATAGACCAAACCAAGTCAGTTGAACATAGAAACGTATAATTTCACAAGTACTAATGTACTGGCTGATATATCCCGACAATCTGCTGCGGTTAAAGCCTTTGTATATAGAGTGTTATGTATTATGTATTTCTATAGCGAGCAAACACTAAATGTGTGCAGGCACCGACTGGAGGGAAAATTAAATAACCATTGATTTATGGATTCAAGTAATTGGAAATCGGTTTTACGACTTAAAATTAAAGTCTGAGAACTAGACTTGATGAAAAATGAAATACCGGCTGGAATTGGGTTTTGATTTACAAAAGCAATAACGAAGTAGAAATTAAAATCGTGCGGCATTTACATCTTTTTACTTTCGGCCTTTTATATTTAGCACTAGGTATTACCGGTGGTTTCATCTGGCGTCGATCTCAGATGTTAATACATACTAAAATATTTTACATATAAATACTTCTGTGGCTATAATTTTACTATTATTAGATTCTTAGGAACTATAATAAATTCAAATTCAAGTTAAGATTCAGCCATTCAGATTTGATTGTTTGAAATTAATATTAAGACCAGCCTGGAAACTCTATGTTTGAGTATAGACATCACATAAGCGTTGTTAATTTGGGGTTAAGATTGGTAATTTGATATTAGGGCTATAATAGCGAGTAATGTACAATAGGATTAATCGCAGTTGAAAGTCGCCTAGCTATTCTAGGTTTAGTATTTCATCTAATTAAGTGGCAATAATCCGGTTCCTGTAGTTCATATTAGAGCCAGATAATTAGTCTGATGTTAGGACCACAGGCTGCCATGACACTTATGATTAGAACAAGAACCATTCGTATTATACTTTAACATGGATCTGGGTACAAAAGAAAGAAAGAAAAATTGTTGATTAGGTCCAAAATCATCAGTAACACAGATGTGAGTAGGATACAACTTGACGACATTTACACGACATTTAGGTACTTTCGCATTGTGTTTGGAATCTCGCTATTCAATCAATGGATCTTGCTAAGAATTATCGATAAATTAACTACGAGAAATATATTATAAAATTGTTTACTGAATAACTAGCTTTCCGCCCGCAGCTCCGCCCGCGTAGAATTTTGTCTGTCACAGAAAAACTTTATCGCGCGCGTCCGTGTTTCAAAAACTGGGATAAAAACTATTCTATGTCCTTTCCCAGGACTCAAACGATATCTATGCCAAATTTCATCAAAATCGGTTCAGTGGTTTAGGTTTGAAAGCAAGACAGACAGAGTTACTTTCGCATTTATAATATTAGTAAGTATAGATAATGATAATTTATACGAGAAAAGTATTTTTTTTTTCAGTCACAAAAAATACTTGGACTTTCGTGATGGTGTAAGATAAATATAATATCTATCCTCACAAATTTATCTGAATAAAATAAGTAGCTTTTGTGTAAAGTCAAGGCGACTGTGTGCCAGCAGCCTTAGGTTATTTCATTGCCTAACTGCTCTAGGTGTACTATTTCATAGAATATACTGTTATAACCTCCTTCTATATTAACCAGTGAGAACAGGCTGAGGCGCTGCGGCCGCTCTGTTCCGACGATCGTAATTAGAAACTATTTGTTTATTTATCGCAGTAAATAATTAAACGTTGAGTACTTTGGTGAGGCTTATGTCAATGTAAACAGTGAGATTATGAGAGCACGAATTTACGAATTTACACTTTAATAGATTCAAACTTGATATTCAGTCATCCACGTGAAACTATATGATTGAGTTTTATCAAAATTTGAGTTCAAAAAGTTTTAAAAAGCGCTTTTCTTACGGCTGCTTAGGGACAATAAAGGGGCCAGTGCTGAGAAGAAGCAGCACAAGATAAATTCTTAATAATAATTAACACTTACCTAAACTCGTCTTAATTTTTAACTGAGATGAATTACTTATTTTTAATTGGATTTTTTAAAATTTTGTATTATGAACGAAAAGCTACATATTGATACCATTATTCACAAACGATGCTTGCTTAAGTGAAGCGGCAAATCGAACGCACAGCGTTGAATAGAGCTCTGTGATTGGTTCGCGTGTCACCATGTGCGTCCACGCGCACTGTGAGACCTCATACTTAGCAATGATTGTGAATACGGGGGTGAGTATTTGAACAGCGATTTTTATTAACAAAGCTTTCGTTATGTAACGGAATCTTTTTAGTATCCTAGACGAATCGCATGATTTCGCGACATGCGATTAGGAGCTCCGCTCGCGTGTCCTCCCGGATGCCTCTCCCTGCGACACGGCGGGCGACGATTTTTCCGTGATATTACTCTATTGCTTACGCCTAGGGCTGCCTCTTGGAAATTATAATATTCTAATTGCATTCAATATACAAAAATGTTATTACTTTCTTTAAATTAAGCAATTTTTGGGCTCTGCAATGATGAACTTACGGATTCATCTACATTTATCTAGGTATTCATCTGAATCAATCCGCAGCATTATACCGTCAGTAAAACAAAAAGAAAACCTTTAGATGACGTCATGATTTGGACGAAGGAACAATTACAATAAGCAGTTTTACGCCCGTATTTACAAACATTACTATGAGGTCTCACAGTGCGCGTGGACGCACAGGGTGACACACGAACCAATCATAGAGCTCAATTCAACCCTGTACGTTCGATTTGCTGCTTCACTTAAACAAGCATCTTTTGTGAATACGGGCGTAAGACATTCTGAAGGGATTACAATTTAAACAAATGACCGACAATATTTAGGTAAGCATGAAGGTAGCGGTTGGAAAAGATGACATCATGACTTTATCCAGAAGTGGACGGCCAAGGTAAAAAAAAATAAGTCACTTTAACAATGTAACCACACACACTGGTTCTTGTATTAAATTTGATTACATTACTTTGTATATTGGAAAACTTTTTCCAGTAAATTATGGTACAAAAGTGGCAGCCCTGTCGAGTTATGAGTAGGTGTGGTGTTTTGATTTATTCAAACTAATACGTGTAGGTAGGAAATTGCGAAAGTGGAGAGTAAATTGAATGTGACATTTATTCTGTCTGCTCGTTTTTATTCCGCGGTTTCCGCTGTTTTATTTGCTTTCGCACGAGATTGTTTTGATTTGCAAACATTTGATGTTTATTTTATTTAGATTGGCTTAATTCAATTTCGATAGTAATAAAAATATTTTGGCGTATTTATGTAGAAACACAAACATTTTGGCGCGAGTAAAACTCGTGGTTTATATGAATTTATGATGTTCGCATGTGAATCAATCAAATAAATTGTGAATCTCGTAGCTTAACACTAACGTCATAATTTATTTTAACTTTTTATAGTAGCATAAAAGTGGAAAGTAGGTTCGTTCGTTTCAGCCAAATGACGTCCACTGCCAGACAAAGACCTCCCCAAGAAATTCCATAAGGAAAGTAGGTACATTTGTTAAAATATTTATTAACCTAGATCTTTATTTGTGTGAGTCTGGCGCCAACAGATACTAATTTACATAATAAAATAATACTTATTTATTAGTCAACAATGCGCCTTTGTATGATGGGTTCAAATAAATAATTCAAATGCCTCATATCGTTTGTATTATCATTAGGTACTTAATTACGATTTATCTTATGACCATTACTATGATGACGAAATCCATAAGTTAGGTATTCGGATAATAACCATCAGCCCGCTTAGTAGCGATTCCATTAATAATCTATCAGTTGGTAATTTGCGCCTGCATATGATTAGACGATATATTAGCTCAATACTCAAGTAGGTTACATCGATATAGCATATTAATGTACTGCATGTTGTCGAAATTGGGAAAGTATATGTTCGGAGGATGTGCTGTAGCTATAATAATGATGATAATATTGTCTGAGAGCAATGTTTCATGAACAATTAAATATCTTTTTCATATTATTCATTTAAAACTACTTGTTCAATCATTCAAAATAGGCCAAGTCACAAACAAGAGCTCTGTAAGGGCACGGTGCAAATTAGTTACAGAACTAGACATTATTTCTGGGAGAGTATTGTTTTCATCTGAGTTTTAATGACCAATGATCGTATTGCTTGCTTTTAATTACAGATTTATTTACAGCCCAATCAGTGAAGAGGTGCAAATGGAGTGATCTTGCTTCCGTTTTTGTTACATACCCTACAGGTCCCCTTAAGGTTATGGAAACACAGAGGCTGGCAAGTAATTCAATTACTAGACAGTGTAGATAAAGGTTGCAGCCAGCTTTCAGAAGCAATAGCAACCTTACTATATGCTTTTCCACCAAAGATATGCGAGATAAATAAGCTGCAGGAATGTGTAGCGAGCGCTCTATCCAGACTATGCCAGCGAAGTCAGAGATTCCAAGCTATTGATAGCTGACCTCGAAAAGTATTTTTAAGATATTGATAGGACCGTCTATCTAGTAAAAAAGGTACAAAAAAGTATAGTGCAAAGGTATTGAGCCACGACAATAAATGTCTACTCTTTTATAATTTTAAAACAAAGCAAAAACCAGCCGCCAACAAAAGGGGTAGAATATTTTATGGTATCCTAACCACCGAAATTATCTTAATATTTTCATTATTCGCCCCTTAGTCGTCTTTTATTTTTCGACCGTATTTTTAATTTCATCGCTCCACTTTTCATCGCACTGCTCCTTTCACCCTTTCGTTTCACCCTAAGCGTTTCACCTTTTCATTTTCACCCCGTTATGCTTTCGCCCCGATACGCCCTTCACACCATAACCGTTAGATATGAGTTTATTGGGGTTAGATGTTTGACGGCGATACTTTTGGGATACTTTCCATTATGATATTCTGAAAATTATTTACAGAACTAAATATTTTAAGGTACACTATTATAGTTTCATTGAAATTATTTTCCAAGAAATGTCTACAGTATCTGAGAGTTTCAATGAACATTATTACTTCCAAGAAAATAATGTCACGCAAAGTAAAATCTTAAAGGAAGTTCACCAAAAACATATTAGACACTAAAAATTACTAATAATGTCATTCATTGACAAAATGATCTACAGAGCAATCATACGTTATCTCCAAAAAAGAAATCCTATTTCTACCATAACACGAAAGAAGTGTTGTTGATTGATGTAAAAAGAAGCAGGTCACAACACGAGTTATTCGGCAAAAACCATTCATGGCGGACAATAACCACGCATTTACAAAAATAGAAAGGAAAATCCGCACCCAAGATAATGACGTAATAGAGCGTTGATCAGAAATCTCATTCAATAAGATATACTATAGGCTGGTTTTAGAATCACGCTGACGCACGCTGACCGTCAGCGCTGATAGCCGAAATGTATGGAGGGTCGGCGCCAAGCGATCAGCGTCACTCAGAAACGTTCCCTTCAATTACATACATTTTGATTTGTCAGCGCCGACGATCAGCGAGCGGTCAGCGCTATTCTAAAACCAGCCATAATCCGGGCCTTTTCAAGGCGAGAGTGAATAGGCACTTACAGCGCAGATATTTACCATTCTAGACTGCATGTTACTTCACATTAGATGCGGTTGTGGTCAAATAACTGCTTTGTTCTGCATAAAAAAAAAACAATATTTTAAACAACTTTGAGGATGTCAAGAATTGTGATGACAGAGCAATCAGGTCTTATAATGAAGAACAGCCTAGGACCTTAGTAAGAAACTTTATTAATTAACTATAGCTGACCCAATTATGACAAATCATAAGCTTTTGGCGGCTCATAGAGTTAAGACTTGCGAGCTACCATCTTAAAAGTACCTATACAAAAGACTGAGATATATGATAGTATCAGATGCTCTTAGAGATAGATCTCTGTCATAAGTCAAAGTTCACACGCGTGAATTCGTTAGAAAAAAACGTGAAATTATTGATGAACCTTCTTTATCTACCTTTATTGTGAAAGAAAATATACCTGACACAAGATAATGACCAAGTGGTATAGAAAAAACGAATGTGTGGGTCTCGAGGGCTGTGAGTAATCTGTTGTTATGGATACGACATTTTGTATTATTGATACAAAATTCCTCGTGAAATAGTTTTATTACGAGTATTTTGTACAATTATTTTATTGTATTTTAATGGTAAGTGTTGCACAATAATATTAATTGAATTTGGATTATCGAATAACAAAATATTGGTCTATTTTTTGACACAGCATTGAATTTTCCGATAAAATATTAGCCTAGAATTTTTTGACACAGCAACGGAGTCACGTACCTGCGTTTGAAATACTATACCTAGAATTTAGGCCAAAATCTAGGCACAAAAGCCCAGTAACAAAAAGGGACCTCCCCGCCCTACGATAATGACTACCGCTCAAGTGTTATAAAGAAAAGTGCCGGGAAAAACGTGTTGTACGGGCCAAGGGCGCGCTCCAGACAAAACACTGCCTAAAGTTGCGCTCTGTGGAGTGTAGTTGCATTGGTACCTATATTTTTTAGTTCTAGTTATAATAGCTTATTATATAATACATAATTATTTCGAAATGCCTGCTGGTGGCGTTTATTGACTTACATACCTACATAGAATTTAAAACACATACTCTTCAAACGTCTGTTTAAGCTTCATTAAAATTATAATAAACGGTGTTCATTGTGTTTTTACTGTCTTTGAAAAGACAAAGATTGCCGGGCACCTGCTTTGAGCTACGGAGATTCAAAGAAAAATTAACTATAGATTATTTAATTATTTTTTATTTTGTAAATAGTTTTTATCATTAGTAATTTTTAAATTTTAGTTTTTAAGTCATTTTAAGTTAATGTACCTATTATTATAAAATTTATTCTCTAATAAACCCAGAATTAAACTATAAGTATTAACACTAAGTATTAAACTAATTGTAAACTATAGATAGTGTTAATTAATTAGTTTTAAGATGAATCACTAAATCATTAAATTTAGGCGGTTACCAAAAGATAAATGTTCACCATTTTGTCGAGATGGCTTCCAGTTTCAAAGGTTTTAAAAGCTGTTAAAATCTGGTTACAATTTTAAATGTATTCAAATAACTCAAGTGCTCCAGTGTGAACTGCCACCCAACGCAAAAAATCTGGTCAATTTCCCTCAGGAGCGGACAAAGCGCCGGGAATGAGTGAAAAGACGCATTAATAAGGAAAATTACGGCTTTGTGTCCGCTCGGAGATGTGACCCGAGCTAGTTTGTACGAAGTTTCTAGTACTGTTCGCGACAGTACCTTTAAGTAATTTAGAATTTTAGAAAGATACTAATTTGCAATCACTGGTATTAGCAAGCTGAAGTGACAATGGGCAGGGCACATAGTACGCAGATAACGGCCGATGGGGCAGCAAGGTTCTGGAGTGAAGGCCGAGTACCGGAAAACGCAGCGTGAGACGTCCACCCACAAGGTGGACCGACGACATCATAAAGGTAGCAGGGAAGCGCTGGACGCGGGCCGCTACCAATCGATCAACATAAGCATTGGGAGAGACCTATGTTCAGCAGTGGACATCCTATGGCTGAAATGATGATGATGATGATGACTTATTTGCAATAATGACAGAGCATTTTAAAACCAGAAGTACCTAATACAATAGTTAAAAAAGTACAGGCAGTTATCCTAGGAGCGATCACTTTCGGACAGCTCCGGGAGAGGATGGTAGTTTTATTTAAAACTTTAAGACTCTCTCTCTAAATTTAAAGAAAAGACATACTAAAAAGATCGGCTCTCAAACATTAAGTGACTTTTCCCTTTTAAGTAGAAAGATTTTTATCCACCTGACTTTACCCGCATACGACCGCTACGAACTTAACTTTATTTTGTCTTAGGTTTTGTTTCTGCATCAATTTGCGGTACACTCAACACGGTATTTATAGGTAGGTATTATGTTAAATTAGATAAAAAATGTTTTTTCTTGTAACTAAGTTGCAAAACTTCTATCTCTTGAAAAGAATAACATAAAATACGGGGGTACGGCTCACTAAGGTGAATCTCCAATGATAATGCTCATGTGAGAAAATCACCTGAATACGTTTAAATATTGGATGATGCACAATTAAAATTTTTTAATTCCGAGCCCTTTTATCTCATACATTTGTATGTTGTTTCAAACTTTCATGATCACAATATGAATTAATAATGTAGACGTATGTAGTACCTACGTAACGTAACGTAATGTAGGTAGATGAAGATTAACTTGGGTAAAAAAAACTTAGAGCAGAAACCTCGATCGATATAGGTACGTAGTCATTGTGTGCTGTGAAAAAACTCGTTACATTTTAACTAGAGTTACCTACCTAATGCAAAAGTGCTAAACTAAAAACTTTTCCTCGAAAATTTCGTATACACTTTGTATTCGATTCCTTTTGCTCTATAAACCCGCCTCGATTAACAATGTTGACTCAGTATTCACCTGATCGGGTAAATTCGCTAAATGTTATTGACTTTCCCACGAATATTACCTATGATAATACGAAGTTAATAGGGATTAAACAAATTGATTTTAAATTATTTAGAAAAATACGCTTTTGCTCAAGTTTAAAACTGAGGTATTTTTGAATTATCGCAAGCCAATTATTATCTTTTGGATAATATTTTTAATCGTGAGTAGTTCAGTTAACCAAAGATTCTTGAAAAAGAACTAGGTCCCTACCTACTACTAGGTACCTATATTTTTATAGAACCCAACTGAGGGATACCCGCTGTTGTGACAAATTAAAATGTTTTGTGTACCTTCTAGGTCATTATTCAATATTTTCAAGATTAACGGTTAAGGTGGAATTTGTCATTGTACCATAAAATATACCTTCAAATACGAATTTAATGTTAACGACCTACAAATAAAAAACACGTAAAATAGCATCATAAAGTAGTTATGGAGGTACCTACCTCCAACACTTGAAGAAAATATTCTTATTGTAAAACAGATTTCAGGTAAAACAGATTCACGTTATAAAAATAGCACCTACCTTACGCGTAGAACTCAGCAAAAAATCAGGATACCAGCTTTCTCCAACCTCCACTCCTGGGCTCCATCCTCCACCCAGAATATGAACTTATTCACATCACACCACATACTACTTATAGTCCGCGAGCCGAAAACAGATTTTCATGTCCAAGTCTCTCTAAAGTTTATTACAAAGCAAACCACCACACGAAACTATGATTACTCAGAAATCACAATTTGTCAAACCAATCAAGATAAGTCACTAACAACCACGTCAAATGTTAAGAAGTCTATTCCAATTTCAAAATTTAGTAATATTTCAAAAATGTCTCGTGGTAATTTTTATTTTTCACTCGCTAAACTAATAAACTACGAGCCACACCCGTGAGCAGGAACTGTTTTATTTAAAAGTAGGTAGTATACTTTTATTTTACCGTTCAAATACCCGATTTCATTTTCTGGTTTCTATTACAAAGAGTTTTGGCCGCGTTCACGAAAAAAATATTTTTTTTTTTTTTTTTTTTATCCACAACGAGGAAGCTCTTGGCCTGTATCTCACCTGATGGTAAGTGATGATCAGGCCGAAGGTGGAAGCGAGCTTCACCCGGAATCCTCAACCACGGAGGAACTGGCTATCTTACCTCTAACTGGCGGAACACAACAATGCTGTTAACATTGTTGTTATGGCGACTGACTTAGGTAAGATGGTGGTAGCTAGCCAGGCGGACTAAGAACAAGCCCTACCACCAACCAAACCGAACAGAAAAATCTGCCCCCACTGGGAATCGAACCCGGGACCTCTGCGTCTGAAGCAGGTGGTCTAACCACTAGACCACAGAGGCGGTTAATATTCTGTTATCTGTGGTATGTGGATTATTTTAAAAATTAATTACGTGACGAGATGGCTTTTAAGCCATTGGAAAAAAAATATTGCCCAGTTTAAATTTGGAACGCATAGTTTATTTATAAGTCATAGCTTGTTGGAAAGGATATTCAATTTTTGAAATAAAAATAGTATTTTATTGTTACTTGTCTGAAGGATTAATTATTTCGTAATTCCTTTTATACATTTTGATAACTTTATTACAAAAAATATAATTAGTAATTAGAAGGTTTTTAATTAATCTTCTTGACAATGTTTTTATACAGGTAATAATATTATACCTAGTAGGTACCTACTTATGGCTAGCATCGCAATCAAAAGCCTTAAAGATTACCAAGAAGAAATTCGATACAATTTCTTTGAAACAATAATGTGGGATAGGTAAGTAGTCGGTATTGAGGAAAACAGAAGAACACAGGTCGAATTACTTACGCTTTAAGTAGGTAGTTACAAATTGTCAATGAGTGACTGTTCAATCTATACTAAAGTTTACAATGCTGTTCGTACGTTTCAGCCAAATGATGTCCACTGCTGGACAAAGGCTGTAGGTAGATAATACATTTCAAATTTTTCTAGCTAGCTTGCTAGTGGCGAAGACAGTGGCGCCAACTGGTGAGTGCTAAAACGGTAAGACTATCATATTTGCGCTCACCAGGATCACGGTAATACTATCTATACAGTATTCCAACTCGGCAATATTTATGAAATAAATGTCAACAGCCCCGCGGTACGTCACGGTATGACAACATGCGATAGGGCTGCTCACCTATAGTACCCATTCTAATTACATCTGTCTACTTAGAATTTCTATTAGTTTTGTGATTGTAATTTTTTTTTTATTTAGACAAACAAAATACTTTGTGAATGGAATAGGATAAAAATGCTTGTTGTTTTGTGATTAGTAGATTTAATTTAAAAAAAATATAGGTACTAAAATAATTTTGAATCTACTAATCATAATGAGTACTTAATGACCTGTTACTTTAATTTCAGGGGGGCGAAGTCGTGGGCCAAAGCTGGTTTTTTACAATATAATTTTCATTTCAAATAATACTGACTGAAAATGACCATTTCTGACAGTTAATGACTAGTTTTTGACAAATTTGATCGTTTAAGACGGTCAGTCAAATTCCATCACCTTAGTCATTTTCAACGGTAGGCCATCGACGTCCGTTCGGCACTTTCGTGACACCCCTAACTTTTGGATTTCGACCACGTCCCGAGATTTGAAATTCGAAGGAAAGCTCGCGTTTCGTCGGTTTATATGAAGTTACAATACTGTATGATATTATTACCGTGCCAGGATGGCGCCACTGTAAAAAGAAGTATCATGTCAATCGCCAGTGGTGCCAACTGATAAGTGTAAAAACGATAGACCTCATTGCGATGACGCATGCCACCTAAGTTTATAAAGCAAACCCGGTCTATCGCATCCAGTTTCTTATTCCCATCTTCGTTTACAAGGCAAAATTGTTTTTTACAAGCTTTATATTGACTTCACTTGTTAGTATGTGTGGGACAAATCTTGCAACTGAATTTAAGACCAGTTCTCCTCAACCGATTGAGCTGAAATTTGGTATACTTATGTAAGTACGATGACAATGCAATATTATGGTACCATTGAGCTGGTCTGATGATGGAGTCGGGAGGTGGCCATAGGAACTCCGAAACAAAACGGCGGAAACTCATCGAGTTTGGGTTCGTTGGATTAGTCTTTTCGAGCACTTTAGTGTTAGATAATGTTCAGGGTCCTGAGATTAAGATATAACTAAAAAGTGTAAAATAAAATTATAATAAAAATAAACTTTTTTAAAAACAAGCTTTTATTCTGAATTTCGAAAGCTTGTAGCGCAAACAGAGAAAAAGAGGAATTAATTTAATGCGCGATACAAGCTTTCGAAATTCAGAATAAAAGCTTGTTTTTAAAAAAGTTTATTTTTATTATAATTTTTTACTGTCTGTTGGGCTGTAAAATTTACTTCACGTGTCGCTCCAGAATGCGACCCCAAAGATTTACGGTCGAGGCATGACGCGACGTGTTCCGAAGCCCGAGCTCATTATTTAACCGGGATCATTCTTCAGAGACACTCTTCCGGAGTTTGTTTTTGAACTTTCAGAACATTTTTTGGGGTGATGGACATTTTAAATGGCTGTTATGGGCTAAGAAATGTAGAGGTGGATTTTGATGCGTGTTCAGGCGCGTGCCTGTGCGGTTTCTAACAGCAAAACAACGATCTCGTGAAAGTGTTTGTGTCGACACATAGGCGCGTCCATAGATTTTTATTCTTGTATAATGTAGGTAGTTCACTTGCCATCCAACTCTCACGCTGTAAAAGTATCTCTGAATAGATTTACTCTAATTTCATCAAAAACCTAGTTTTATTGCTGCTACCATACTGTGCCTAAACACAATACAATGCGGGATTTGCAGCAGATCGCTGTTTGGCTCTTCTAGTGCTACGTGTGTTTTTATTTGCAAAATAAGTAAGCGTCATGACCAGCTTACCAGAAGTTAAGTACCATGGCGACTGAAAAAATCTTTAATTAGTTCGTTTCTTTCTTTTATCATACTTACTTATGAACTTACTTCTTGTTCGATGTCCACTTGTATCTTTATTAATTTGTTTCCTTGATTTTTAAGTATTTTCCGGTGTTCATTTCTTCTCAAACTTCGTAGTGGCGATACAGCTACAGCCATCGAATTGATGATAGAACAAAACAAAGTTAATAGTAGGTAACTATGTAGTTCTACTACAGAAATAATGCACAAATTACACTATCACCTATTCTAACAATACGATCCTAAAATTGACTCACCTTTGTCTATACCTACCTGTGCCTTTTTTGACTTTTTATGAGAATGTTCAGTCAAAAATAAATATAGAAACATCATTACAAGTAATAATTCGATAACAAAAATGTAAGGAACAGAAGTTGATATTAATCGAACAAAGGAAACGTCTTCTCTTGTAAAACTTTATTTTTGCCCAACAAAGAAAACGTAAGGCACGAAGATATTTTAAGGAAATATTTTTCTAAAGAAAAACATACGAAAACCTTAAATCAACTCTTTTAATATTTCGAGTTTTCCGACCGAAAGAGATTCTCCTGTAATTTGGGAGTCATCGATTTGTTCGATGTTATGACAATGTTTCGTGTACTGTCTGGTGATTGTTGTATCGCGCTCTTGTTCAAACAATTGTTTCAATAATTCGTTAGTGACACTTTTATTACTTTTGATTTTCGTAATATTATGAAGGTCTTGTCAATTTACTACCTCACACTTCAGATCTACTCGTATTACTTCAGAGCGATTTATAGCCTAATAAATCTGACTAAATATTGAGAACTATGATTGAGAAGAATAAGTATAATGTTGTAGCAGTGCTTTCAACTATGTAAGTAATAGGTACCTCCACATATTTTTTCCACCATTATCGAAAATGAAGATTGACCTATTATACCTCAAAGATTTTTCACTAAATTAGTGACTAGAATTTTCATTAATTTCGGTAAGTATTTACTTCATGACTTGTGTTTAAAATTATACCTACCATGTCTTCCAATTCCTTATTTGTTATTCTCAATCATATCCTTCAAAAACACTATTTATGTAATAGTGAATTGCAATTATATCATAATTAGTACCAACTTCTTGTAAATGAGATTATTTCAGCCACAATATTTGATTAGTCTTTACTACGTCTTTCGTGGCTTTACAAGCTTAATTAAACATTATCTATGTAAACAAAACTTGTCTAGACTTAACCAAACCACAGCGTTAATAACCTAACAAATATTATGTAACTGTTTAAACTTTATACCACACTTTCTTACGAAATAAGACCGCTATTCTAGCGCAACTGTTGTATTTACCGTTTACATAGTATTTCATTACCGTCCTCAGAACTTATATCACCAAAGGAAAATAAAAGTAATATAAAAATATTCGCATTTTTTTATTTAGTAGTGACATTCAGACATCATCAGTTATGTACAATAGAGGTTATATTTATTTCTTTTAATGATAGGTAAAACAACGAGGCATACTTTCACAATAATATTAAATCATGTAAGATAAAGCTTGTACCTAGCTGAATAAAAAAAATAGCGATTAGATTATAATAGTTCATGAGTGAATAATATCATCATTATCATCTTAAAATCGGTAGCGCAACATCCTGAGGTTTAAAAAATGAATGAGAATCCATTATGTCACGGATAAAATTTTAAACCATTTTTTTGTAACCGAAACAAAGTAAGTAGAAAGTTCTTTTCGTAGCGGAACGTAATTTGGGGGCGTTTTCGGAATCTTCTTCATACCGCGCGGCTTAGCTGTGAAAATTTCATCAGTTCGGGTAAGCTTTCCGCTGCCACAGTCAAAATAAGAGTCAGAAAGTCATCTTTACTGTACACCACATCAGGCTTGATACCGACGACCTGACAAAGGTAGCAGGAAGGCGCTGGATGCAGGCCGCTACCAACCGTGCGATGTGAAAGTCATTGGGGGAGGCTATGTTCAGCAGTGGACGTCCTGTGGCTGAAATGATGATGATGATGATGATGACATCAGGCTTTACGCTTTTGTTACAAAATCGTACCTATTGCAAGTACATAAGGTGGGTTTACCAGTGGTTATCTTGTCATCTACACAACACGAGACAACGCAGTAGGGCGGGTGGAAGATGGCGCTCCAATACCATACACACATTTTTACTCTTGCTTATTCGAGTTCTTCTTGAAATTAATTGTTCCATTTTCATCTTTTACTGCATCATACTCTGTCAAAGCATAAAAAATAAAAGTTAAACTCGGATAGATTTGGAATACAGCGAGTGACTTATTTGGCAATAAATATATTTTTGAAAAATCTTTGCAGTAGTTGAGTTTATTTTTTTACATTCTCCTAGACTGTGTCCAAAAGGCTCTTACGCAATACAATCGTGTTCTAACAAATAAAGCTGATTGTTATAACTTAGCCGATTTTATTGCCCGGCGTTTTCATAAAACCGGAGTTCCCCTTAGTTTAGAATCTGTCGGGTTTTTATTACCGACCCGAATGACTTTAGTAGCAAATTTTTTTTCCCACCCAAAGT
This sequence comes from Ostrinia furnacalis, assembly GCF_004193835.3. NCBI lineage: Eukaryota > Metazoa > Arthropoda > Insecta > Lepidoptera > Crambidae > Ostrinia > Ostrinia furnacalis. Next base: position 811,835 of record NW_021132653.1, on the reverse strand, counting down.
TATTATGGTTCGATGTGATTCATTTGGTAAGGTCGAGAACATTCTGATATACTTTTGATTTACGTTGTTAAAGCTTAAAAATAATAGTAATTTTATTTAAACTGCGATATTTTTTTATCATTAGAAATACATTAAGAAAAATAATTCACATTAAAATTACATAACCTACAGAAAAGAGGTAAAGTAGGTATTGTATCTCCTTCCTGTCTACCTCATATCAATGAAGGTACAGGTAAAAATAACAGACCGTTATCTAAAACCGCCCTACGTCGGTTCCAGCCGCCCAACTTTCCTGCGATTCAGCGGGCGGGCGGGCTTCCCACGTAACTTGAAAACGTTTGATTTGAGCAAACACTGACTATGACTGTTAGACACTGGATGAAAATGTTCTAAACTTCTTTTCGAAAAATAACAGAAAAGTCTGAACCATTCAGATGAAGAGAGCAAACTATTCGTGTATCTTTAAGTCGAATTTATTTAAGAATAAATGAATAATCGTGCGGCTCTGTTAAAAATATGAACTTCTTATACAAAGATACTAGAAAAAAATATTGCAAAACTGACGCTGGGCAAGCAAAGTCCTAGATTCGTTTTCCACCTGAGGCAATCGAGTAAGTATTTCAAGTTATAAATTAATTGAGGATTGTATGTGTTAGCATCAGGTGACCTAACATGATTATGTTACTTCTTGTTCATAAAAAATATTACGGCTTAAAAATAATTAATGGTATGTGACCTTCAGGTCTTTCCTGATAATGAATGGTTTATTTTAAAAGGGAAAATCTTTTTACTTTTTGCCCAAAATTTTAAAAATTATTTTCATTTTACCTGGAACGCAAACTTAATAAGAGCATGAACCATTTCTCATTTTACTTAATTAGAAAATTTTCGTTAAAAAGGTCATTATTTAATTATGAAAAAAAGAAGGCACGGTATTAAATGAAGATGTAGCATTTAATAAGTTAAATTTAATAAAGTTGGATCTACGAAATGAAGTTATAAAATTAAATAACTTCTATTTCACAAAGTGGTTTACGTAGATTCTTAGAAAAAGAAATGAAAAATCAGTAGCAGCAAACTTCCGCATTTTTCATTTACATTCTAATAGAATCGTTATGGTAACTATTGGTAACGTATGCAGAGTTCGTTTTCGCGTACGACTGAGTCCAATTTTCCTCGGATCCGAGGAAAATCTGGGGCATTAAGAGAAGTCTTACAATTTCTTAACATCGATATTGCGGGGTCAACGAGCGAAGACGAAATTATAAGAGCTTACACAACGATAACTTTGTTTTAAGTGCTTAATCTTCTTATTTTAATATTCTCCTACTTATGAAAGTTATCTTTATTTTGCATTCTAAAGTAATGATATTTAATATTATTGAGAAAGTATGCCATCGCTATAGCAATTGACAACTTTACTGAAAATAATTTTGAAAACTTAACACAAACTTATTTTGCGTCACTTAGTAGACCGATAACTAAAATATTATTTTTACACAATTCGGTAAGAGCCAAACTTATTAGGTACTTTAAATCAGCTTTTCTTATTGACGTAAAAATGAGGGCTTACCTACCAAAAACAAAATTCATTAAATTATTTGTTACTAGAACTCTCGTCTTCATTATTAAAACCCATGTAGATACAGTTTATACATAAATCATAAATGTTAAAAGTGCAATTCTGTAGGTACAATATTTATAAGAAGAAAAATGTCTTTCAAGGTCTTATTTAGAACCAGTGGGGTCCAATTTTAGTAAAAAGTCCGAGGTATGTTGGTGACATGTTAAATTTGAAACAAATTGGTGTGAAAATGAATTACTTTTTATCCACCAAAAACAATTTGAGAATTATTTTATATTGAAATTGGTAGAGTAACACAAGAAAAAAATATTATTTCTATCTTTCATCTATGTTTTTAAGACAAAATAAATCAAGCTGTAGTTACAAGTTCAGAATAAACAGTTTCAGTCTTAATATTAAAATTTTTCAAATAAATACTTTTTAGCAAAATTAACATAGGCCGTTATGAATCGCTAATAACTCAACCTATTATAAAAGATAATAATGCTCAATAACGTAAATATTGCTAGTAATAATAATTAGTTTCAATGTTTTGAGTTTCAAGACTAATAGAAAGTTAACAATTTTATTTTTAATTAAACATGTGCAAATTAAGGATTACACAGTGACATTAGGATAACTTAGAATAAACGTTGGCATCGCAAAAGATCTATTTCCCATAAAAATGCTATTTACAACCGTGAATATCAATACCTAGGACTGATAACTTCAGAAAAGGGGCCGTCCATATATTACGTCATTCTAAATTAGGGGGGGGGGGTTGGTCTGCGGATGACGGTANTCAATTTTGGGGGAAGGGGGGGGGGGTCATTAAGAAATGACGCTAGGATGATTGTAGGGGGGGGGGGTCTAAAATCTGAAAAAATCGATGACGTAATTTATGGACGGCCCCAAAGAAAAGTGGCACTGTTTTATTTTTTACCTTTTATCTTAAAACAAGGGCCAGAAGTTGACATTTTTCAGTCTTACATACACTGTAACCTATTCGTTTTAAGGTGGTTCTATGCCAGATGTGCCGAGCACAAGCTGAGCGCAAGCTGAGCCGTTCTAGCCAAACGTTCGCTCCACGCTACACGAATTCTGGCTCGGCTCGTGCTCCGCTCATGCTCGGCTCGTCTAACGTAGACCCACCTTTGGATGTGACGTTGCGTTTATTTCTCAAAGTACACAATCATCAATAAATTAAATTAGCTCGCCTTTAACTTTAGTAGCTTGTTGGCACATCGATATTTACACACAAACATATTTTATATCACACTGCATCGTATATTATATCTTATAACAACATATTATCTCGAATAATCGTTGTCATACAATCGATTTTAACTGGCATATTATTTACATAATAATTTCGTTTTTATGATTTTTTGATTATTTATACCAAATTCAATAATTCAACTTGTTTAATGGAACTTAATTACATATTAGAAAATGAAAATATTTCAACAACAAATATAAAAAACAATATTTACACGTTTTTGATAAATTCATACCTAAATTGTTTTCAACAAATAACTGAACGTTTAAAACAATGTCCCTTGTATCTATCCTTACCCTAGCTTAGTTGATAATAATTTATGTGCATTTAAAACAAAAATATAGACACATTTAGTCTTATAATATTATTAAAAACACTCTCACAGCGCCACGTTGTGCAGAAAATGTAATTATTTAACTTTAACCGTCACTTGTTTTATTTATTTGTTGTTCTATTTCACTGAAGGCACTTGTCTACTCGCCAACGCGAGCAACGTCCACAGAGTCAGTTCTGTTTGAAGCCTGTACCCACTATTGCTTGCGACTGCATCTGGAACAAAACGAAGCATTTTTACTGTTGCTATATTATTTTTCTACATTCGTGTCGCAAACGGTTTGTCAGCCAGTTCGCGTACTAGACCATCTTATCTTTTTACTAACTCTGTGCTGTTATATCGTGGGGGCTTCAATTAATAATGCCATAAATAACTGCAATCATAACTCTAGTGTAAATCTTAATAAATAGGCCGATGTATGACATGATTCAATTGTATTTCATACCTGTGATATAACTAATAAATTCTAATTCTGAACTGACTGTACCTAAACCCTCAAGAAATGAACTCCCTTTTCGTTGATACGCCTGAAACCAAAAAACTAACATAAAATAATAAGTGTCCTCTCTGGAAATCGAACGCAGGACCTCCTAATAGACGGAGCCCAACTGTCTAACAAGTATCTACCTCTACTGTATCGTGTTCATATTTGATGATTTATAAAAATCTAAACTTGAACTTAAAGAATCAAAACTTCTTTCATAAACCAACAGTCCAACATCTAAAATTATTGCAACCTAATCTCTCTTTTCCATACATTCCAGAATCCCAATCGATCCCCAACATGTAGTTACGAACGTTGGAAAAACTTTCCGTCGTTTAAAACTCATTTATGTAATAAATTCCACATTCTTTCTCCCCCTTCATTCCTTTTAGTTCCTGATTTAAGTCACGCTATCCCTTTCGCTCGTGCTAGCATTAGTTTTTGTCCCGCTCTGGCTAATGTAGCCGGATTTTCTATGCATTGATTTTGAATGGAATCTTTTAAAGGAAAATCTATTTTAAGTAGAACTGTGTAAAGTAAGTAACGGTTCAAAGAGGATTACCACTGTATTTAATAGGAAGGTTTGTGTAGTGGTAAATCTCTGAAATAGGTATTTTTCCAAGAAGGAAAAGAAATCACAAGATTTTCCTTGTTTAGTGCTCTTCACACATATTTTTTGATACTCGTATATGTTTCTGAACACACGATAACAAAATTAATCCGAAAGTAAGTTAGTTTTAGGTACCTATGTGTCGTAAGCACGTTACATAAGCTTCAGAATCAATTTTTAATTAATTTCAGAATACCTACCTAGAATCTAGATTAAACTTTGGTGAAGGACGTAGGCAGGTACGCTTTTAGGGAAAACAGTTTGATACGGGTACTAACTCAAAAAGTCCGTGTCATTGTTACGCCAAACAAATTTACGGCTGGCGTTATTTTAGGACTGGAACTTTTGATTGTGATAAAACTCATTCTGTTACAGAAAAATCTGCGTGAGACAACCCGCGGCAAGGAAATAGTCAATTTTATTATTGTTGCAAAAAATATTATAACTTTATTATTTCTCTCATTCATCATATAACAAGCAAATTAAGCCAGTATACACAAACATTACAGTGCGCATGGACGCACAGGGTGACACATGAAACAATCACAGAGCTCTATTCAACGCTGTGCGATTTGCTGCTTCACTTATGCAAGTGTCGTTAAGGGCGTAAGTCAAATCAGTGAGCATTGGACACTGTAGATCTCTTAATTATTAAAATTTTCTAGCGTCAAGAGTCGTCTTGTCTCCGTTTTGTATTGATACAATTCAAATTCAAATGTCTGTCTGTAAACCCCGCCATACTTGTTTGCTCGCCGGCGCAGAACCACTTTCAGTCATAAGCGAGAGGGTAACGCGTATTTCCTTATACCTTTACTTACGTTAGGACCCTCCCACTTTGATCCTCGCGGCGTTGTCACGTCATACGCCCCGGGCCCAGATCAAATAAATTTTCATAAATAATATTATACTGTCCTTTTTAATAATTTAATTTAATAAGAATTTTTGTGGCACAAAAATAAAATGTTTACGATCAATCGAAAGGTAAGGTCTTGGTACGCCTCGATCGATTACTAAGGCTGGGTTGCACCACCTAACTTTTGACCGTAACTATAACGATAACCGGTGTATTTGTATGGAGTTTGAAAGATTTTTGACGTTTGTCAAAGTTAAAGTAAGATGGTGCAACCCAGCCTAAAAAGAAGAAGAGTGGGTACCTAATATTATTAACTCGTGATGTGACGCAAAATAAAAACTGTCACAGACAGTAACAGAAACAATAGATTGTCTATTAATACCAAAAAAATTCCCACAATTTTTTTTATATTATTTTTGTTTGTTCGTTACTCAACTGCATTTGCGATTTTGCTCATTAAAATCATCGCCCATCACGTAAATTTTAACAATAAATAAATGAGCAAGAAGACGTCATCATGTCCTCAAAAACAAAAGAGCATCTCCTCAAGATGCGAAGCGCCTCCAATAAGTCCTGTCACGAGTCCTGTAATGGAGCATGAGCCCGCGGATTACTCAATAAAGCATATTAGTCTAAATTACGTCGGAAAAAACCTCCGGAGCGAGTGATGCTGTCGTAAACTGGGCGGACGCGGCCAAGCGGGAGATGAGTGGGACTTGGGGTCCGTATGCAGTTTTTAATGCTTTTTTTATAGATCGAAGACGCGCCCACCAATTTGTGGGAGTTTGATCCGAGCAATCCGAGCGACATTATGGTAGTGTGCGTGTGCTCATGGATATTTAGCGTGTACCGATAACACTCAAACATTAGCGGAAGAATGGTGGGACGCGTCTTCGTGGATGAAACTATTTATAGACGCTGGTGACACAAAATCTAATAATGTTAGTGGCGCTTTTTTCCGTGGGAAAATGCTTTGCACACGACCATACTTTCCACTAGCCGTCCCTGGGGTCAGGCAGTGGGTTATGTGGGATGGTATCCATATGAGCCAATGAAACGGAGCCACGAGCTATTATCCTAACCTGGACATTCGTCCGTAGCTCAGGGTGGTGACTTAGTGTACACTTAGACCTGCCGCTTAGAAATAAATGATAGCACAAGAAATAAAGAAAAAAATGGTTTGTGATAACGTTTGATTTAGAAAATAACCGGCAAATGCTTACCTATCGTCCTGTTGTGCAGATATATCAGATACATTATATGTCAAGTTCATGAATCTGGGCATGGTCATCATTTAAAACACAGCAGCACGTCAAAATGTCAGACACCATGGCAGAGTCACTATATCCCTGGCTAGATAATTCAAAATTATTAAAGTAACGTTACCGTCACTTCAAGTCTTGTTATTAATGAATTCGTCAGGGTTCTTTTACGATTACGGACCCCTAATAAAATGGCGCCCTCACTGCCGTTTATCCCGGTCTCCGCTGAGCCTGCTGCTAGAATATATCAGGGTTTATACTCGTTCCTAATATTATTTAAACGGCAAATATATTTTGGCGCGAGCGAGATTTCTTGAAAGCTTCCATGAAAAGGATTTCAGCCCGAAGTGCGTTCAAAATGCTATCCACTCGACTTTCCTCAAAAATTGTTTCGTTTTTGGTTAGGTTTTTAGAAACAACGAAAGCTACGGAAATGAATTTCATTTCCCTTCCAAACGTAAAGGTAAAACCAGAAACTGTAATTCCAGGTAAGAGCTGCATTTGTTTAGCACAAACACTAAGGGAATTCTGGGTAGACCAATTTTTATACTCTTGCTTTGGGATCACTAAGGCGACTGAGCTAAACATGCGATAATCAGGCCTCAAAAACCAGTGTAGAGAGAGTGCCGTGCTCCTGCAGTGGAGGCTAAAGGACCTGATGATCAGGCTTTTGGTAACATAAAGCTGAAATGATACTTACTATTCTTACTAAACATATACGACGATATATGGGGCCGACTAGCCACGTACAGCCGCACAGACATGCTGCGAGCGTGCGGCGGGCGCGTGGCGAGCGTGGCGCGGCACCGCAGCGACAGGTAGCCGCGGTGCGTGGGGTAGTCGTCCGGGAACACGTGCAGTGTCCGCCACGATGCTCGAAGGCCTTCCCCGTCCGCGCCGGACACGTGTGTCGTGCCGGTTATGACGGGGTCCTGGGGAAGAGACGAACGATATGAATAAAGAAAAATCTCGGACAGACAGACAGACATATCGCTCACCTAGCAGTATAATGACACATCTACATTTTTCTTATTTTACAGAAATGAGGGTCAAAGATTTTACAAATGTTTGAAACGAAGTTATGAGTTCATTTTACATTTTATCATGGATTTTATGGTTTTAGCAACTAGTATAGACCTTAATAGATACTTAGGGATAAAAAAATCCAGTTCAGGTTTCCAGGAGTTACTTCATAGCAGTCAAAGAAGAAGAAGAACCATGCAATTGTGCCGTTATACTTTTTGACAACTACCAAAAATGACATATATGCCCCAAATCCATAGTTAAACAGGGTGAGCGATATCTAATATAAGGGTTCCTTGTCAGGACTACTGAACCCTAAATAACGTTTATTATCTAATGAAAATTCCCGTTTATCTCTGGATTTTGGGTTGGAAGCATTGGAGCATTAAAGGTAACAACAAAAAATCCTCAATTCTAATTTTTAATTCTTCTTTCTTTATGGTTATTCTGGGGACACCATGAGAAAGGAACTTGTTGTGTCCCAAGCTCGCTTTGTGGTGTTGTGCTAATAACATTAAAATTGCACTAACATTTCACGTACCATAATAGATAGGCTTGCTAGGGAGTTATGTTACTATTGAAGGAATATCACTGAAAAAAGGTTTTCTCGATACTGAAGTCTATAAACATGTTATCTACCGCTTTCAAGTAAAATGAAGTCCTTATAATATATTACTTTAGAACTCCTTTCCCTTTCCCTTGCATCCTCCAAAAGGAACTAATTGAAAATGCCTTTACAACCGAGGAATCTTGAGAGTAGCCACTGATTCTTATTCCCGGATACTTTGGTAATTTGAAAGCTTTTGGTGAATTAATCATGTTGATGATAAGTATTTTATATTAAGGCTTGGTATTTCTGCTAAAGTAGGTATTTCGCGCTGTCAAAATCTGCGCGCGCAATTCTTCGCCGAAGACAGCGCGCCAAAGAGCTCTCGCGGCTACACAGTATAGAAATACGCAGTTTAGAAATACGCAGTTGGTTAGGTTAAGTTGACTTCCTTCCGTTCAAGCGTCACACTCACAGCACTTTCTAATACAAATCATATCCAAGTGATACAAATTAAAACAACTTTCAAAATTTTTGGGAATATATTTTAGAATCGAATGAATATAGAATATAACTGCCAAAGTAAACACGGTTCAAAGAGGCGTGGCGTCACCCGACCTTCCGGAAGTTCCGCGCCGGCTAAAAGAATTTCAAGATTACGTCACCCGACCTATCGGTAGATCCTCGGGAGCTTGAGCGATTGGAAAAACATTTTATGATCAGTTACTCGTAGTAGCGATTATTTAGAGCTTGGATAATAAATTATAGTTGTATTATTATACTGTGACTCATCAAAGTCATCATTGTCAAAAATATTGACAAATCGCGAACTGTCACGGCCAAAAAACTGACACGCGTCCGTCCTCCGTAAGCGCCACCGCGCGACTGATTGAGATTGTCCAAGCCGTCATGGACGATTTTTTCCACATTTTTTAACATAGTAACTAAATAAGACGCAATATAAAAATTTCATCCGTTAAAAGCCCTCAAGTTATTTCTGAACTTTAGTTTAGTAAAAGATTCAGAATCTCAAATCGCTTATTTTAAAAATAAAACCATTATTAGAAAACGAATAGAGGTAACTTTGGGAATTTATTCTATCGAGTCAACTTCATCAAATCGTGTTTCCATCCGTTAATAGCCCTAGAAAATATCCTCAACTATGCCCAATAAAAATCATAGCCTTTTATTTTACTGTTTAGTACCTCAAAAATGAAAAATGAAAACCTCATTTTCGCCATTTTCTCTGTTACCCGGCCTTAATTTATTTATCGTCCGACCAGGGTCTTTGGGCGGATTATAATTAAATAATTTTCGTTTTAAAATGTGCTTTGTAACAACCGCGCGACCACGAAGTCTTGTCTTGCTTGTTTTGCTGCGTGAAATTTAGAAGTTACTGTAGAATAAAATTAAATAAATATCAAATTGCCTTCTAATTTGTGATCAAATTAGTCAATAAGTCAATAATTTCTAAATGTGAAGTTGCCACAAAGTGGTAAGTATTTGGCCACAATCATCACTGAATTTCAGTGTAGATGCAGTCTAGGGTGGTACTTACCTTTCCAGTAAATGTCTAACTGACTGCTACTCTCACCGTGAAGAGCTGATCATAGGAATCATAGTATTTGGGAAAGATATCAGCAGGTAGTGCAGTTACTGAATTTCAGTCTCTAACTGCTTTTAACCCTTAGTCATTGGCAAACCCTTCGCGAATAATAAATCGATTTTACATCGCTTCTTATTACGTTTTAACATTATGACCAAAATGAGGGTAATGATAAAGCCTCCGACATTAATAGTAATTATGAATGGGACCGGTTCGGCCATGATTGCCTTACTGAATGGATTAATTTCCGCTACGGCCTTCCTCAGCTGAAGGCTTGCTTGCTATGAAATTAATGATTTTGATGGTAACCATTTTTTATTAATACCTTTTGGGAGCTTGAAACTGGATTATGGATTACTGATGTTGGCAGCACTGATCAGTTTATTTATCCAAATTAAAACTCTAGAAATTCTTAGTGGATTATTATAGAAAAATAACTCGTCATGAAAATGAAAATAAGAATAGAGAGACATTCATAATTAAAAGAGGTCTCTTTAATTGCAATTAGGTATTTAAAATGATCTTGTTGCACTAAGGTCAAAGGACAGTGCTTAACCTCGCTGCTGTACTTGGTCAGGTTCTATAGAGTTTATTAGTAACAGTAGGCAGAACAACGGTCAAGTGGCCAGTTCATTTCAGTAAGTGCCCAAACAAACCTTTGTTTAATGTTTTTTATTTGGTCAGAAGTGCCTCATTGCCATAGGAAACAGATAAACGTCGTTATTGTAATGAAGGCAGTTTCCCTCAAAGTTACCCATAATTCGGGGAAAAGGGGAAAATCACACAATAAGAATTCCCGTTGGCAAACAACGAAACAATCTGTATGTGCTGCGGAACTGGCGCTAATGAACGTCCGACACGCACTTGGATATTTTCCTTCCCCTTGCTGTACTCTACCCTCTGAAAATGGGGTTTAAAATCTTAAAAATAGCTTTAAACTCATGGGTGCTATATACACGTTGAAGATACGCGTGTACGTGGATGTTATGAAAAAATCGATCGGGTGGTTGACCACAGGCAATAGGATAGGTGTATTAAATGTAATTATTGACGTTTGTCAAAGTTAAAGTAAGATGGTGCAACCCAGCCTAAATAAATATCAAAGAAGGTAATACTGTAATCCTTTTGTTCAACTTGCAATTTTGCCTTTTATGCTTTTATTCAATCTAAGAGTTACTTACTGTTTAAGCTTTAAAGTAGTTAAGAGAATTTGAACTACACGACGGACGCTTCGTCACTCGTAGACGTATCGCCTTAATGGCCATGTACGAGCACGATCGTACATCCTGCTGCACCGTCAGCATCGACCGCCGGGCGACCCATGAACCCTCAGCGTGCACCGTCGGCACTCTACACCGACGGCACACTAGCAAATACGTTTCATTGTGTACAGTAAATAACTTATGTATAAATAGCAATAGAATCATAACAATAAATAGATATCAACCGTCCGTCGTTGTGTCTCATTTCCCCCCGCTGCGGCCAAGACACCCTTAGCCGTCGCTATGATCAGTCCGGTGAGTCTGCCGGGCTGGCAGCGGGTCCCCGCCGTCTACCTGCCGTCCTAACGCTGCTGCCCTGGGCAACCTGGGAGCAGCTTCCTTCCTATCAAATCCTTATTATGTCTAAGTATCTATTGTTAGGCAGGGCTAGGGCTCTAGGGACTTAGTGTCTTAGGGAATAGGGACCCTAGGCTCACTAGGGAGTTAGTTCCCTTCCTGACCGCATATCCCGGGCACGAGAGCGGTGCCTTACAACCACTGCCTCTCGCCCGTACAGGCCATTAGCTACTAAATTAAATATACCTGGCTTAAAAGACGTTTAAAAGCAGTCTAGGATAGAGATACGGTTTTATTACATTTTCATATGACCTGACGTGCAAACTGTTTCTTACGGCAACGTCCTTTTAGCAAATTTAATGAAATATTTGAGATTCCATGTTAGATAGCTGCTCGAAATATATTAGATCTTGTTTGATTATAATATTTAATATGCGTGGCACTTTGACGAGAGATATATTAAAAGTAAAAAAGGAATTTAATTTGAATCGGATCGAAGAACAAAAGTTCGTTTTCTAATTTCAGGCTAGCCCAACGAAACGTAAGAGAAATTTTGTAATGAGATTTGGATTTTGTAGTAGATTGATTGTCTAATGAAATTGCTATAGAAGTCTTGTTCAAGTTAAAACGATTATTACTAAATTTTAGAACATAAACTTTAAATGGATTAAACGAGTTTTCCAGCGAATTGTAGGTCTTAATTGCTTACGTATCAGTAAACGTGGTCATTACAGATGGCAATGGCTGGGAAAAAAATGGAAAATCGTGTATGCTTTTAGAGGACTGAGATAATAATTATTTCTGTATGTACACAATCTAACCCCAGTATAAGTCTTGTTTTTAATTAAAAAATAACGACTTTTAATGATGTCGAATTCAGAATTCAAGTTTGAATTTTGTATAAGTACATGCCAACTGTCCTTACACTTTGTAAGAGCCTTATTCGACGTCGAATCGAAATAACGAATAAACAAACATTAATTGGAAGACGAAAAGCATTCGAGTCGGAAAGGAGAGCCATTCTCATTAGTGACCTAACGACATCTTGAATAATTTAAACACATTTTAATTGACGGATTTCGTTTCAAAACATTGGAAATCGCTTAGTCTAATTTTGTTTTTGATTGCGTTGAGCTTGGCCGTCTAAATACAGATTTGTTAATTTAACATTTGGGTCCAATCTGCTTTTATGATGAAATACGATCAATTATCTGTTCAACTTTTATAGCCTAAATATTTTGGAAAAGTATTTTCAATGGAAGAAAACTTATAGCAGGTCTGTCAACTTTATTGTCCTTAATAGGATTATAAAGAGCAGACTTGAAAGCTTCTAAGGTCTAGCTCCAGTTATAACAATTCATACAGGTAACAAAAAAACTGGGTCTCATCGAACCTACCGCCATTGTTTTGATCGAGGCCACTCACTGTACAGATCATGACTTGAAAATCGCAAATTACGCAGAAAGTGGCTTGCAAAAGTGCTGTGTTGTTTTCGGGGATTTATTCGGAATGGCGAAAATCGTTACTTCAGTGACGTGTAAAAATTAAAGTGCCCAGGGGTAGGTAGTGTTGGGTATGCCAAGTACGTAACTATTCTATCTATCGATTATCATATTGGATAGGTGCGTGATATGAGTTGGTATTTAAAGCCAAAATACTTTTGATAAGTGTGTGAATACAGCCTGTATTTCATGCATGGTACCTACTCCCATCGTAGTAAGTCAATGTAGGTGAGCCTCAGAAGACTTATCGACAAGTACTTCTATAGATCTAAAACTTTTACATCTAACTCTACCAATACGTGACAAGTTCACGTATAAAATTTATACCTAGCAACATCTCAATAGATAGGACATAATTCTCATTCAAGTAACAAACATTTGGTAAGCATAAACAAACCTCCTCTTTCTTTCCCTCGCAGGTAAAGACAACTACTGCTTATAACATTAATTTCTTTTTGATTTACGTATCTTTACAGTTGTCGTCAAATCCTATCGATACCTACTAGGTACTAGTTTTTTTCAATAACGACAACACTATCCATGAATAAAGGCCAGTCTACAAAGGGGGTCACGCGCCCTGAGTTTAGGGATCGCAGGACCTTTCTCTAACTTTGACATTCAAATTTGGCAATGTAGTCGCAAGTCTTTCAATAATCGAAGAATGTTAATTATGTGGTCAGCCTTCTAATTAAAATGTCTGTTATCAGACTTTTTTTGGACTCGTCGAAGAGATGTAGGCGGTATTCAGGCCAAAATGTGGTTGAAAATTCCTCAAATAAAAGCAAATTAGTTTATCTGAAAATTCACTGGCTTGAGTAGAAATTGACACAACGTGAAAGTTCACGTTTTGAAACCTGGCAGCTGGAATCCGGGAAAAATTTCCTATCGATCAAAAAAAAATACAACCGCCATTCAAGACCTGACCCTGTCTTGACCTTTACAAAAACGCTTTGCAGTTCGCTGCCGTAAACATAATGGGCGCGTCAAAATGTTATTAAAAACGAATTCAATAGGTGTGCCGCACAATGGCTGTGGTTAAGGATTCAGTTCCAACGCTGTGTTGTGTTTTTGTTCGTTCGACCACTTGTGTAACTTAGTGCTGTGATAGGAGCGATGTGTTTTCGGCAATTTTTGGCCGATTTAAATCAAACTTTTAGGTATATTATTGGTGACTCAAGAGTCGTAGTAATAACAATTGCATGCGTACTTCTAAGCCTAAGACTATTCTTAGCTTGTACTTATATTAATAACTATTTCGTTATGGTAAGATTGAATGTGCAGTGCTGAGCGTATTGCACTAGTATTCAGTTGTTTCTGAAAATTGCTACGTGAAGCTGGTAGAGCAACCCAATGGTATATCAATTAAACATTAAGGCACCTCTTTATTTCATTGCTCTTTTTGCTTGATGTGCAAACATGGGTAAAAAGAAGGCAGTTGATGTTACCTTTTTAATTTGGCTGATACTCAAAAAAAAAACTTTAACGGATACATCCCTAGTGCGGCGCTTTGAAACCGTTGAAATTTTATTCGTTGTTTTTCGCAGCGAGCGCCCGAATGCCGTTTTAAAGTATTATAGTTACTGCTGACTTCTCATTCTGGTCACACAACCGCTTTGCTATTCTCTAATAGCAGTGTTCATTTATATTTTGTTTCATTTATAGACAAGACTTTAATTCCCTAAGCAGAAAACCGCGTTGCGCTTATTGGTATACCTGAAATATTATTTTTTATACCTTTAGGAGTTTTTAAACATAATTAGCTGATCTAGAATTATATTAAAACTTTGATTATAAGAATCACAACGTTATGAAATAAATAAGGAAATGTTTTCTTATTATTATTATTTCCCTTGGAGTGTCGAAATTTCAATTTAACAGGAGTGGAAAATAAGCAATGTGACACTTCAAAGGTAAATTAGTTTTTTCAACCTGAAAAACTTGGGTATTGAGAAATTGGGTATTGGTCAATGAAATATTAAGGTTTTCAATATTTTGAATATTTATTTGATGTTATTGCCTGTTTGATCTTGTGATCTACAAGTCCCGGTGAATTTGGTACAACACTAATGGAAGTAGCGAATTCGAATCCCGTGTATATCAAAGCTATTAGGTACCATTACGTAATTGGTGTCGAACGGTATACAATTTACATTATTAAAAACACCTCTGAATATATCTGGTCATCAGTAATACCTAAGTATTTGTCCCGGTATTCAAACCTCCAAATACAGTTAGCCGTTATCCGTTACAAATTAACCATTAATTGTGCCGACGCCAAACACACTACGAAAAGGCTTTGTATTCATATATGGTAGTTTAGCTTAACCATGTTTGCTTCGTTAGGTCTTTCACAAAAAAAGCTTATTTCGACCGCAATTTTAATCAAAGATGGTATCGGATAACAGGTGTTTTTTATTCACCCCTACTATGTATGTTTATTCACACAATACTTAAACACACAAGAAGATATGGCCCCACATATCCCGCCCGAGACTAGACGGTATCGGGCGATTTATTTTATTACGAAATTCCCGGGAAACAACTTTTTTATATGCAATAATATTCCCGTAGCATGTCGCAGCATCATGGTGCGAGGGCGTGACCTCACTAACGGATATTTTAGATGAGTTAAGGAAATTATGATTTTTTAGTTATGTCTTAAAGATTGTGATGATAGATGCGCCTCACATGCTTCAAGTCGGAAATTGACAAAACTTTACGATGTTCATATTTTTTTTTGTAAAATAAATTGCTGTAGATTAGTGTAGATACCTCAGAACCTCAGAGCCTACCAATATGAATATCGAAATAGCACATACTTTAGCAAAGTAACTTTTCATCGAAACAACGAGAACAAAGAAGGAGTTGAAAGCTATCAATTTATAAAATCTTTTTTTTGTATGTAACAAAAAAAAACACAGTGAGAGTGCGAGCCTCTTTGTATTGCTATTTTTTAATTATACCTTTTTATAGCTTATTTTAGTTAGTAATGTGTTCGAAGCCTTAAAGTATGAGGGTTTTGCGCACACCTTTTGTTGGCGTGATGTGGTTATATTGAAAGGTTTCGGTGGGCATCGAGATTACTTCTTTTGTGGCTAGGGAGTGTGAAAGGGTAACTGCAATGGCGAGGGCATTTTGAAGATATGACACGCGTTAAAGGTAGGCACTCGTATGTAGGTGTATTATTAGTTCTGGAGTGATAATTCACATTGGAACTAAACAATTGAAATCCAACATCATACCTACTGTTAACGTTCGTTATAATTTTTCCTTAAATAAATAAATAATTTTTCCTTAAAAAACGTAAACAAAAGCCAACTAAACTGTATTATTTCATTTAATATGAGTTTCTAAATAAAGTTCAAATACTTAATTAACATTACTAAAGAACACATTGTCTGATAACTTAGAGACAATCTAAGTTAATCTTCTAATATTTGTTTTTGATGTTAATAACTAAAGAAGCTTCTTATTAAGTCTTAAATGAACCACAATAATGTAGCTTTGTTTGAAAACTAGTAATATTAAAATTCAGTAAGGGCAAAGGAGGGCAGTCATCCCAGCATTTTTAAGACAAGCTCAAATTTAGCGCCGGGAAAGAAAAGGAAAATGTTTGCTAAACTTTGCGATTTATTAGTTTGAACAGCAGTATTATAGTCGCTTTGGTTTCATTAATTTTGCTACGGATAATCATAAATTATTCATGAGACGGTAATGTTGAGGATTTTCAATTTATTGATAGATATATAATATCTATTGATATCAATTTATAGATATTATAAGGATGCTTGAACTCGGTGCGGTCAGCAAGATTATGTGCAAAGAGAAGCAACTCATAGATTCGATAGTCGTATTTTATGGTATTTCCACGTTATTACATGAGTTTTGAAAAGACAATAAAAATAAACCCTATATTCAAGTTTAAAAAAAAATGTTTTCCAGAGTGCAGTTGCTATTCTAGAACGTTTATAGCAATCGATAGTCAAAGTACCGACATTAGCGCAGCTCTAGTGTAAGCTTACAAAGCTTTAAACTAGCGAGTTTCCCCATCGTCGTATTTCTCCCTACACATTCTTAATCCTCCGTTGCGCTAACTAGACCTCGTTACGCTAACGTTAAGTTAAATATTAACCGGCTTAGTTAAACCGACGGTGAGCACGTCTTGTTGGCTGTAGGGTATTGAGGTTATGTTCCCTTTAATACCATGTTACGATCGTTAACTGAAATCAACAAGACTTTGGTTTTTGACTATTTTGGCTTAGGTAAAATTCAATCTATCACAACAAAACTTCTTTTTCAACTCAAAACATTAACCCCCTTACTAATAAAACTTACACGCTCGTTGAACAGTGTTTTAAAGTGACGTTTAGTATGGAAATGTCATTTTAAAACAGTGTTCAACAACTGTGTAACTTTTTATTAGTAAGGGGGTAAGTATGTATTACTTATTAACTTATAGATTTAAAAAAAATCGGACTGGAATTAGCTGTCTGCTTCTGTCTTTCTCGAAGACTATAATCCGGGCTTTTTCAAGGCGAAAGTGAAAAGGCACTTACAGGGCAGATATGTACCATCCTAGACTTCATCCCACTTAACACCAGGTGCGATTGTGGTCAAATACCTGCCTTGTTATGCATAAAAAAACCTTTAACCAGCCACAAAATTTTAGAAAGCCACTAGTAATTAATTTTGTTATGACTAAACTGTATTCATTTGAATGTCTTTAAATTGTAGGTACTGTTAAAGTTAACAAGTACTTATTTAAATTCAGTGACCATACTTCGTTGAATCCAAGAAAATAACTCAGCTGTAGCGTTTCGTTTTTGTAAATATTTCCTCCTTTCGCAGTAAACTAAAATAAAACGCCGGCAGCACTGGTTTCTTAATAGGAGTGACAATTCTCTTATTCTATGTTTACTGTAGAGTATTTTTAGTTACAGTTTCTTCAGTTCTGTTTTACAAGAATTTTTAAAAGATGTACCACTGCATCTACATATTTACGTCGAAGACAATATCGAAGATTCTTATCTGAATAACTCAATAGAAACGTATAATATCATATTAGAATACAATATGTAGAGCATATGAACTAAGTCTTGTGTGTGAATTAATTAGAAAAACAAAACCGTATCTATCCATCGCAATATGACTGAGCCAATAACGAACAGCGACTGTTTGCTCCGAAATCCAAAATCTGACACGAACCGTACCAGTATTTCTCACATACGTCATGAAATAACTGCCTCACGCCCGTATTCGCAAACAATACTACGAGGTCTCACAGTGCGCGTGACACACGAACCAATCATAGAGCTGATGTTGTGTGTTCGGTTTGCTGCTTCACTTAAGTAAGCATCGTTTGTGAACACGGGCGTCACTGTTGCAATATTCTCGGCATATTTTCGTGACTATAGGTTGTAAGAATAAGGCCGTAATGTGAAAGGAACACGTTTTATCTCGACATGCCGCTCGGAACTTTATTTTCGTATACATTGCATTATTGTATGAACATCTCTTCACATCCTACGTCTGCCAAGTCACGGTTTTCATTATAAGACTGCGAGTGCTATGCCGGTTACCGCAGCTATCAGATTTAACTTGCTGTTGGCACGACAACGATCCCCTTATCGCTAAACACGGCGAACCTGGCCAAGAAGAAACAAAGCTTTTATTTACTTGTTTATTGGTAATGTAATAAAATTACTTTGTCTTATTAAAAACCTTATTATGGTTTTGTTTTATCTCGCGTGGCCTTAACCTATTGACCACTATAGATATTTATTTATTTTCAGATTTCTGATAGAGAATCCCGTTTAACCAAATATTATGCACGACCCGTTGAAACTGGCAGTTTTAATGTATTTTAGCAGTCATTTTTTCGGCACAAACGCACAACGCATTCAACGCATCGGCCATTTTTCTGGTGTTGTTGTTATAGTCATTTGTCATTGCTTGCGGCAATAAAGTCAAAGTCAAAATTTCTTTATTTGTTTAGACTAATAAATAGTTCTTACAAATCGTCATTTTGCTCTTAAGGAGCCTCTACATGTCTCATAATCTTTTTACCCTACCAGCGCTTAGAGACCAACATTTGGCAATGCTCGTTTGAACCCATTTAGATAAAATAAAATGCATGAAAACGTCAAGTCGTGCTTATATCGTGCCGTATACTTTGTATGTGTATGTGCTTTTGTTTAAAATTCAGCAAATTCTTTTCAAAACCAATAGTAAGGTTCACCTCCTCACGTCACGTCTGACCATGCTTGCCTAAGACTGCAGGGAATCGGATTAAACTGGTTATTACGTTTCAAGGTGCACGGGCTATCGATCCGAAGCTGTTTCGTCAATTGTTTGGAGAGAAGCCGAGTAAGTAGTCTTGAGTTAGTTTGTTAGCCTTTTGAGTGAATTTTATTATGATTACTAAGCAATACTATGCAATTCGAAAATAGAGTGTCTGCCCGTCGAGTTGGCTAGGATGTCTTTTTCAAAAGCTTCTTATGCTAGAACTTAAGACATAATATTGCAAAATAAATTGCATGCGGCTATTAATCGATGTCTTCTTTCATAAAGGTTACTAAACCTTTGTTTGTCACCTGTCATCCGTTTTGCAACGGAAGGAAGTTGAACCTTAACTTCGAACTCCTCCNAAGGGTGCGCTATGTTCTTCTGAAATTTCGTTGCGGGTCCAATGACAGTTTAACTTTCCCCCGGGACAAACTTGACCTTCACTGGTTGAGTTTTTATAGGCGGTCAAGCTGTAGATTCTGGCTACACAGGTGTTGCAGCGGTGGGTAAGAGAGGTGGGAACAGTCCCATATTAATCGAAGTCACTTAGCGCTCTTTTACTGTTTTCATGAAGTTAGGGACTGAATATTTAAATAGCATTGTGATTATGGAATTTATAATGACCGCTTCATCGTGCAGATTGTGGCTTCAGAGCAATTCAAGATTTGTTCAAATGTTTGAGTCAAAGTTTGCCAAGCACGCAGGAGCTTGGTTCAATTTATTAGCTTTGAAGTGTTAAATTAATTTCTAAAATTAACTTTTCTAATTTGTCACGGTGGAGACACCTTCGCAGCTGTTTGAGGAGCTAAATTAAAATTATCACGCCGGGCCATAGAAAACTTATTATAAAAACCTATAAAAGTCTTTGAACCTAAAAGTTCGATCCAGATTAAAGGTATCCATTATTTAAACATTTTAAGTGTTCAGATATTTTATATCACTCAAAATAAAACCTGAAGAGGTAGGTACTTAACTCAAGTTATTAAGCTATTATTATAGTTTCTTTTTAATTAACAGAAGTCCATTATTTAATTTTTCCAATCTCCAATATTTGAATTCTTTTGTAATTTATTTTCTGGACTATTCCCATCGTTGCAACTCCTTTTTAGCCGAAAATTTACAGCTGGTCTCAGAGGAGAGTTAAACTGTCATTTCGTAATCTATTTAATAAAATCCTAGCTGTACCCGCGACTTCGTACGCGTGAAAATAGTTTAAATATTTTTTCTGGTTTTCTCTTTTTCTTATTGGTGCTCCGCTCGTATTAGTTAGAGCGTATTTTAATATAATTTTTCAATTGAAACCTTTTTTTGATATACGCGCGTTCTACCCAGCAACATACTCCTCAGTTTTAAAATATTAGTAAGTATAGATGTACAAAAGGTACCCTTACCTCCTGCGGCTCGGAGTCGACGAACCAGTCGATGGTGGCACCAGGCAGGGAGTAGTCGGAGGTGCAGTTCACGAGTGCGTTCTCACCCGCTTGCACCAGCGTGGGAAGCCCTGTGATGAGTGGGTCGTATTCTGGGAGCACTGAAAATAAAGCAGTAGTTTGAATTCCGCTTCTAATAAAGCTTCTAATTCTATCGTAACGGTTCGGTGGTGGCACCAGGCGGGGAGTAGTCGGATGTGCAGTTCACAGGCGCATTCTCTCCTGCCTGCACTAGCGTGGGAAGCCCCGTGATGAGTGGGTCGTACTCGGGGAGCACTGGAAATAAGGGGCAGTATGAATTCCGCTTCTAATATAGCTTCTACATCTATCGTAAGGGTTCGATGGTGGCACCAGGCGGGGAGTAGTCGGAGGTGCAGTTCACGAGCGCGTTCTCACCCGCCTGCACTAGCGTGGGAAGCCCCGTGATGAGTGGGTGGTATTCTGGGAGCACTGGAAATAAGGAACAATTTAAGTTCCACTTCTAATACAGCTTCTACTTCTATCGTAAGGGTTCGGTGGTGGCACCAGGCGGGGAGTAGTCGGAGGTGCAGTTCACGAGCGCATTCTCATCCGCCTACACCAGTGCAGGAAGCCCTGTGATGAGCGGGTCGTACTCTAGGAGCACTGAAAATAAAGAGAAGTTGGAATTCTACGTCCAATACTGCTTCTATTTCTATCGCAATGGTTCATTGATGACGCTGGGCAGCGAGAAAACGGAGGTGAAGTTCCCCAGTGTGGAAATCTCCATGATGAGTGTATCGTAGGTACTCTAGGAGTACTGGAATTATGGAGCAGTTTGTGTTCTACTGTGAAGTTAAGGGGATCTGATGGTCAATCTGGTGAAGGTTGCTGGTAGCATCTTTTAGTGGGTAACGCTGAAACGGTCGTCGTTGAAATCCTTGGAGACTTATCCCACAGAGACGTCATTTAATTTATCAAAAGTCTGACAACAAAAATGATACACGAAAAATGAATAAAGCTTATTTGATTCAAATGAGAATACATCAGTCACAAAACACGACTGTTACCGCTTTCTATATCCCATCAAATTGTCAAAAGTAAGGTTTATGATATTTTATGGCTCGATCAATGATAAATGTTTTCAAATGGCACGAGCGTGCTACGTATTAAACTTGTGCACTTTGGCGTGTTCAGAGTCGAATAAATAACGTGTGTAAAGTCAATAATGTCTGTATTATTTACGGGCGACACGAGCGATATTCGGTTTATACGTATCAGCTGCGCACAGCACAGTAAGTTCCGGATTCCGGAACGACAGCTATGTATAACGGCGCATCAAGGTAAACAATGGTAGCTCATGCGGGTGTAATAGTCGCAATTTGTCAACAATAAACGATAGCATTTATCAATGTAAGCGATAAACTTCGGCTGGAGAGTCTTAAACATTGCAATGACTAGGTATAGATTGACTGACTGAAAAATATAGATTTTTTCAGAAAAGATTTTTTCAAAAAATATACATTTTTTCAGTCATCATAGGTATCTAAGTATAGAATCTTGCTAAGCTAAAATACTATATGCCTTTACTTGAAAAAAAATGTAAATTGGTCATAAACGAGAACTTTTGATAACTGAAACGCGCTACGTATGGTTTAACGCCCATATTCACAAACATTACTATGAGCTCTCACAGTGCGCGTGGACGCACAGGATAACACACGAACCAATCACATAGCTCTATCCAACGGCTGTGCGTTCGATTTGCAAGTATCGTTTGTAAGTACGAGCGTAAGTCATTGAGCCAAACCGCACGCATTTTCAGTTATAAAGCTGTCACCATATGTTCCTCGGAGAACAATGAACCAGAATTCCAATTTGCGGATCTAATTGAGATTAAATCTAATAGTGGTGCGGTGGCTGTAGCTATTACTAGGTAATTTAGCTCTTGAGTAGGAATATTAGAAAATAAGGCACAATGTCAGCCAAGGATTCATCACTATAACTGACACTAACAAACAGTCACCTGCTGGACACAGGCCATCAATACGCGTTATATTACCCCATTCAGCTTTTGCAGCGAACTTTCGCAAGTTAATCTCCCCGCCTTATCTTGGGATTGACAAGAATAATAATAATTCTACATTTTTGTGTATTAAATGCACAATTACCTCCTTATTAGAGACAGTCAAAGAAAAACACGAAACGCCTTTGTAATCAATCGCCAAGTATGTTGCTCGTTCAAAAAGAAAATGAACTCGCTTCTGAACACGTTTCGCATCATAAATAAAACTGTTTGAACTAGTGATACGGTGAAATCAAATGTGAAGGACGTTTTTCGGTACAACTTCAGCCTCGTGAAGTTTGACCCACTTTTAAATCTTTGCTGGTTATGTTGTGGAAATTGAGTTTTTCACATACGTGATATGAATAAATAACAAAATGGTACTCTGTTCTGCAAATAAGAAGTAAATTAACGAGAATTTCGTCTGTCCAAGAACGAAAGAATTTTGTTTCGGCGTTATGACGAGAACCAGTTTGAGAATAAACTTGAAAGCTCATAAATTCGATATTATTTATGAAATACACAATTTACGTTAGGGAATTATACTTGAGGTTCTACCTTCAATTACGAAATCACTTGACTTAACGAGCTTTGGCACAAAATTTAGGCCAAAACCTTTTATACTTATTACGTACTAAAGAATTTTTGGAATAATCATATTGCTCAACAAGTTCAAGGTTCAAATCAGTTAAATATTTATTTGGTTCTTAGAATACTGGTCTTGGGAATTAGTCCCGCCGACCTGAAATACTTTGTCAGCGATAATAGGAACAGTTTCTTGTGCCATGCGTATTTTATTTGATTACGTTTGATTGCAAAGTAATATACATTTACAGTGTCTCTCGTTTATGACTAAAAGAACTAGGTACCTACGTTTCTTTCTGAATGCAACTTATCGTAAAAGGACTAAAAAGGCTCTCTCAAATAAAACGCTTTGAGCCGAACGTCAGTCGTCTGTTTGCTGAACTGCAGGAAATTGTATGACAACACTGTTGGACTAACAAATACAGGGTGGCCCAGAAGAAAGTTCACTTTTGAAAATTCAAGGAAACGAAAACTATACATTTTTATAGAACTTTAACTATTTCAATTTAAAGGAAATTTTATGGAATTTATTTTAAAATTTACATAAATTCCATAAAATTTCCTTTATTTTATAAATTTTATCGTACATGTGGGAATCACATTGACGTTTACAACATTCGGTCAACATACATAAAAATTTTGGAAAACTTTCGTTACAGTTATCTCGAAATGGATTCAGGATGGATACAGTTTTCGTTTCCTTGAATTTTCAAAAGTGAATTTTCTTCTGGGCCACCCTGTATTAAATTTACCAACAGTTACGACCTTGCAAACACACAACTGACATCCAGCTCCAGCTGGAAACCTCGCAGGTGTAGGTACTTGGCTGTGCCGCTTTCGGGCCCACGCTGATGACGCACGCGTCATACTACACGAGGACTCACCAGCTAGCGTCATGTTAGCGGAGCGCCGGTCCACAGCGAACCGCGGTCCCTCGCTGGAGACCTCGCAGGTACTTGGCCGTGTCATCTCGGGCCCACGCTGATGACGCACGCTTCATACTACAACATGAGGACTCACCAGCTAGCGTCATGTTAGCGGAGCGCCGGTCCACAGCGAACCGCGGTCCCTCGCTGGAGACCTCGCAGGTACTTGGCCGTGCCGCTCTCGGGCCCACGCTGATGACGCACGTCATACTACAGCACGAGGACTCACCAGCTAGTNTGACGCACGTCATACTACAGCACGAGGACTCACCAGCTAGTGTCATGTTAGCGGAGCGCCGGTCCACAGCGAACCGCGGTCCCACGCTGGAGACCTCGCAGGTACTTGGCCGTGTCATCTCGGGCCGACGCTGATGACGCACGCGTCATACTACAGCACGAGGACTCACCAGCTAGTGTCATGTTAGCGGAGCGCCGGTCCACAGCGAACCGCGGCCCCTCGCTGGAGACCTCGCAGGTACTTGGCATGACGTCAGGATGAGCTCAGCAGTCTGTGCGTGATGAGCTTACAAGTGCCAGTGTGCTCAAGTCTGCGGTGAGTCGAGACGAGCAGGTTGCGAGTGGCCGTGCCGCTCCCGGGCCCACGCTGATGACGCACGCGTCATACTACAACTCGAGGACTCACCAGCTAGCGTCATGTTAGCGGAGCGCCGGTCCACAGCGAACCGCGGTCCCTCGCTGGAGACCTCGCAGGTACTTGGCCGTGTCATCTCGGGCCCACGCTGATGACGCACGCGTCATACTACAACACGAGGACTCACCAGCTAGCGTCATGTTAGCGGAGCGCCGGTCCACAGCGAACCCGAACCGCCGATGGCCCCTCGCTGAAGACCTCGCAGGTACTTGGCCGTGCCGCTCTCGGGTCCACGCGATGACGCACGCGTCATACTGCAACACGAGGACTCACCAGCTAGCGTCATGTTAGCGGAGCGCCGGTCCACAGCGAACCGCGGTCCCTCGCTGGAGACCTCGCACGTATACTTGGCCGTGCCGCTCTCGGGCCGCACGCTGATGACACACGCGCGCGCGTCGCACGAGTTGTTCGTGATCGACACGCCCGTGCTGTTGAAGGCTCGGGTCTCGTACTGGAAAGAAAATAATAAATTAGTACCTAGAAGGCAAAGTCTTGGATTTATTTGGCTTTAAACCTAACTCCGTAAAGTCAAATGAAGCTATTCTCATGATTTGACTCTCAGGACTTCTCCTGCTGAATGCAGGCCAAAGATTTCCAGATTTTCTAGTTGGAAGCGTTAATAAATCAACAGCAGATTCAAGTAACTTCCAACCAAGTCACTCAGATTCCCAAAAATAACTCTGGACCTTTGCAAAAAAGTCTTTTCTTAATGCACCTTTTATACCTACTGCTAACTCGGTCAGACGGAAGCTCGTTTATTTAAAAGCATAAGTCATCACAAACGAAACTTTTCCCTTATAATGTGAAAGTAAAAGATAGAGAGAGCCCATCGGTTTTTTCCCAGCAAACTCGAGAGAAATTCCCCCATTAGTTTTTTCAAGTCTCCAAACTACTTAATAAAGTCCTCGCTTGAAAAACAAGAACTCTTCAAAAGGAAATTAGACAACGAAAGTTGTCGTAGCGGTGCCTAACAATTTGTGCGCGGGTTCCCGACAGAAAGAACGGCTATCTTTGTTAGATTTTGTAAACAGAACTTTTTTGGGGGCCTTTACTTTGTAATCAGGTCAGTACATTTTATAGGAGAACTAACTGGGTGGCCTAGTTCATGATAAGAGTACAAATACGAGTGTAGACGGTCGCTTCCCTCCATTTTACTGCGAGTATGACGTAATCAAGTCCTAACAAAAAGTACCTACACAATAGATTTTAGTAGGCGACATGGTATTGAAAGTGTCTGCTGGCATGTACAGCGACAGCAATTCAGAATAAAAATGTTTGTCGCAAAATCTGTACGTTCTGTACAAATACAAAGAGTTTTGGATTTAAAGGCTGGACCATTTTATTTTAACTTTGACAAACGTCAAAAATCTGTCAAACTCCATACAAAAAGCACCGGTTATCGTCATAGTTACCGTAAAAGTTAGGTGGTGCAACTTAGCCTTATAATAAAGAATCTCAGAAATGTTTATAGGTTTGATTTTCATCTTAGTGCTGCCAGAAACTTTTGTACATACATGCTCTAACTAGCTTTTTTATCTGCATATTAGTCACAGTTGAGAACTCTCAACCAATGCATCAGCATATCGATTTTTTTGTTTCTCGGTGCCACTTCTATTTTACGTAACAATATAAAATTAAAATAAATCTTTGCTATCGTAACAACGCCAGGCAGTATGGTACGAATAAAGATTAGAATGTGATCTATAGCTGAAACCCACGTGACATAAAATAATCATGGCTGAGTAATGGGTTTTGCTCAAAATTTCATACCTACATTGAATAATCGCGGTGAATTAAAATAAGCCATTAAACAGGCGATTAACGTTTGAAGATTTATGCTAAATGAGTGTTTAAATAATGCTAATTGGGACTTGAAATATTCAACTTGAGGTTTTAAGTTAAATTAAGGACTTAAAACTTCACAATTTCAGAGGACATGTGATGTCATTGAAATCATTTGGCTCTGATAGACAGATAGAGATATTGAAAGCCAATGAAATAATCCCACAATATTAACATCTTTGCCTGAAAATAAGGCACAGAAAACTTCTGTCTGTATTATTATCTTCTAAATACCTCTATTCCCACAAATTATTCCTGAAACAAAGTGCATAACTAAGGGCGATATTAGCGGACCTTTTTATGCCGCCGCCGCCCTCACGGCATAACGCGCACAAAAAATGTGACACTAACTGTGAGAGGGGTAAAAGGCGACCAAAAGTTACTGTTATTGGCTATAAGCGCGCCATATCTCGCGGTAAGTGTGCTGGAGGAATGGACTCGCACTATAACGGTTTTAGTATCGGAAATGATTAGATTATGAGGATTTGTATTACTGCTTGGTTATTACTAGGTACTCTATTTGATTTCAAGATATTTGCAATTTTTCAGGTTGCCTGTATTTTCAGGTTTATGGAGTATTCTTTCATTGAATACTTATTTTTACTACCGTGCATCGATCTACTTCAATCGACTGCTGATATATTCCAAGTGTCGATCTACGTAATAATATTCTTCAATTATTCCCATCCCACCGCTACCTGCCACACAAGACTCGATCAACAAAGATTTTTCAGAGGCTTTAGCTGTACAGATAGCCGGCTACCTTTTTTTTTAAATCATCATCATCATCATCATTTCAGCCATAGGACGTCCACTGCTGAACATAGGCCTCCCCCAATGCTTTCCATGTTGATCGATTGGCAGCGATCTGCGTCCAGCGCTTCCCTGCTACCTTTACGATGTCGTCGGTCCACCTTGTAGGTGGACGTCACACGCTGCGTTTTCCGGTACGCGGCCTCCATTTTTTTTAAATATTTTATCATATTTTTGGTAACGTTGTCATGGGTGGTTTACTTTTCATATAGTGCAGGTACCTGAAAAGGCATTCCAGCCCATAATATGTTATTAGACAGTGCCTACTTAGTACTTAAAGTATATTTTTACAGGGTTCCGCTGATTTTACAGCCCGTACATTTAGCTATTGTTATGTGTAAACTCAATTACCATAAATAACGAAGTTTTTCCTCAATCTATCTTTCAATCGAGGTGTTTACTTCACGCTTGATGTCTTTTGGATAATTAATTTCCTAAGAATAATTATATTATTATTCTTAGAAAGTGAAGCCATTTTTTCTGTGTCGATTTAAGTTAGCTTTTTGTGAATCAGTGCCGACTCTGTAGATCTATCACGTGAGTAGCAAACTATTAAGGTCCCAACCCTAGTGAACACAGGTATAGGAACAAGTAAACCATAAGTATACGAGTAGTAGATTCTGACATGACTTCTCCGGACCGACTAAGCTAAATTAAAACGCGCTACATTCAACGGTACCAAAATAGCATTTAGGTATGTACATTTTCGCAATTTCTTGATAAATCACCAAGGTTCTTGCATTTAATAATAACTTCCACTTTCGGCGAAGTTTAAAAATATGAAGTTAACGAGCACACGCACCCGCCCCGCTTGAGTGATTAATTAGTCATGATTATTCCTGAAACGAAGTAAATTTATAATAAGCTCCTGAAGAAAAGGCCTACGGTGCTTATGTATTTTTCGCCCTCCAAGAGAGTGAGGCACTTTAATTAAACGGTGTGACGGTTTTCCTTGGTTACGAGAGATTAAGTTTGATTCCCCATAGAGTCTACTATTGAGTATAATTATATTCTGTAATTAATGTAATTCTGTCAATTAATTTGAAATATCACAGGAATGTTTGTAATTAGTCTTCTGTGTTACTGAGATGCACTGAACACAACGCACTCATGATGTGGGTACCTACATGATCTACTCCATTCAATAATTAATTACATATTCGATTACACTGTTAATGAAACGTCATCGGATTGTGATAGATACAGTTGTTAAAGGGGATTGTCGTACCTATACTGATTGCTTACTGAAAAATTTGAATTGAAATTGTTGGATGAAATTAAAAATTAGTGTTTTAATTACTCGATGTTGGAAGAAGAGTACAATGGAAAAACTTTATAATTTGTAGTAATGAAGAAACTTGATGAAATAACCCAATTATGAACAACTTGGGAACTAATTGCAGACTTATAGAGAAGTTTGTGACGCTGTGTACCTAACTTCGTATAGTAGGTACAGGTACAAATTAAAGTTCAGTGACCGAAAATTTGTGAATAAATTATGCACATTAACTGGTACGTGACAAGCACGTGTAATGTTTTGATAACTGATGATCATTTAATGAGTTTGAAATAATGTACCTAGTGGTAATTTGACTAGGGAGGCCATTAGTTCGATCTCTATGTACTATTTAATTATTGCGGTGAAACTAAATTTAATTGAAGTTAAATTTAGTCAGGATTGTAACTAGTAGTGTGATTGATTCAGAATCAACACAGAAACTTGTTGTTTTAAGGCCCACACCTAACAGTGAAGCTTCGTGCTTAATGGTCTGTGAGGGAAAATTCATTGTTCGCAAGCTTACGGAAAATACGTTAGAAAATAAAACATTTATCTACTCCTGTAAGTAGGAACCATAAAGACGCCTCAAAATATGCAAATTCACTCATACTCGTACCAATTATCTAGAAATCTAGTCAAAGGAGTACCTATATTGCTAATTAATGCTGAGAGGCACTTTGAGCACTTGAGTTAAAGGTAGCCGCATATACAGTCATATGTATATTATACATAATCACCTACGTCATAAATATGACTGTGCTGGAAGCTCTGGGTTTTGGCTATAGACTCACCCACTGCGACATATTGCAGCGCCTCTGTAGCAATTTCGTCGTGATGCAGCGGCGATACATTTTGCTGCCGATTAAAGATACGTCAACTGCAGCGATGAAGCGCTTTAGGAGCACGATTGACTATCGATGTAAATGCTTTATAGACTCGATCTATTGATACAGCTACAGATTACCTAAAATACCCTGATATTAATTTTTATTAAAGATTATTAGTATGTAATTTGTTATTGCACAAATTACTAATACCTACCCCCGTTAGCCCCTCGTACTAAGCTAAATAATGCTTGTATCACAATTGTTTGTTTACTGTCGCAAATAACAGAGTGATGATCCGGTTTCCTATAAAATACTTCGACATCAAACAATGATTTCGAAGTTCTACACTAGTCATTAATTCGAAATTATCTTTATTTATTAATCAAATTTCTATAATCGGTTATTCGCATGTGTACTATAAATTGAAAGCTATTTTGCGATTATCCAGTAGTGCCCAATGAGATAGCATTTAATTAGATTATAGCCGTTCGATATTATTAACGATTAATGTGTTTAGAACCAGTGAGCACGAACGCACAAATCTAATTTTGTGTTTAATTAAGTTATCTCACCTGAGGTAGGATATTTAATTGAAGTTTGAATTAGATTACACGAGGAGCAGGAGAAAAACGTTTTCCTAATTAAAACATCTTTTTATAAAATAAGTTTGTTTAAGTCTGTTGAAATGCCTCGTAAATGCTCGTATGAATCTACACTCTACAGTCAAAAATAGAATGAAGGAAACCTGATAATGAAAATTAACCTATCTCGTCGATTATTGTTTATGAGTACCTGCAACCATAAGTCGAGTCAAAAAGAAAGTACTTAAAAGTAGATACCTACTTATTTAATTATCGTGATAATATGAATATTATATTTAAACATTGATTAGTTTGACATGACATAATATACCACTTTAGCAATAAAAGTTCAAGATATTTGCAATTCATATCGTTTTTTTTTTACTTAATTTAGTAGGAATATTATTGTGTGGTCGCAAATTATGAGTTTAATCAGTCTTACTTCCTTCAAACAATGAGCGTTGTTAAGACATGTTCATTACTGATGGCAACAGACAGACTCTACAATGTAGAGTAGCGTGTTAATGAACGCGAACACACATTAAAATTAACCGTTCTAATTAAACCGTAGGATAATTAAAGGAGCGTCTTACTCGCGAATGTCTTGTCTTTGTTACATTATGTTTTATACTTGTTCAATAAAATATAATTACCCCCACTTCCTATTTTACTAATATTATAAATGTAATGGTTTGTCAGGATTCATGGATATTTGTTACTCTACGCAAAAACTGAGTAGATTCTGGTGAAATACAATATTTTTTTTTACACGTCAGGTTTGATTTGATTGCTCAAAGTAGGTACATTAAACTCTACTTATACTAATATTATAAATGCAATGCGAAAGTAACTCTGTCTGTCTTTCTTTCACGCCTAAACCACTGAACCGATTTTGATTAAATTTGGCAGGAACATAGTTTGAGTCCCGGGAAAGGACAAAGGATAGTTTTTTTTCCGGTTTTTGAAACAGGGACGCGCGTGATAAAGTTTTTCTGTGACAGACAAAATTCGAAGGCGACAGGCGAAGCCGCGGTCGGAAAGCTAGTGTTAAATGAGTCGCTACAAGTTGATTCCTATAGCAGACAATGAATTTTAGCTAGGGGTTAACTTTCATTACATCCAATGAAAGATACACAAAATATGATTGTATGTATTGACCGCATCTAACTACACAACAATCATCCAAGTTCCTCTATCATCGTGTGCGATACTTTAAAAAAATGGAACCCCTCAACTAATTAATTAGAGCATTGTGCTAAGAGACGTGGAGACGCCCTTTGAGCACGCCGTGGAAACCTAATGTTGAACTACTTCACTAATTACGCTAAGAAAGTCATTTGTCGCCGTACTCATTACTATCATTACGACAGGCTTCACAGTGTAAAAGCCTCAGAAAACCCGCTTTTACAGTTGAAAATACACCTAGCTGAATACTGAAGTACTTATTCGGTGTTATTTTGCAAAAAAAAATGTAGTTTGATGTGCCTTGTTGGTTTTGGTAGAGCAAAATAGGACACTCCCATTCATTCCGTGGATGTCGTAAGAGGCGACTTAAGGACAAATAGGTAAACAATCAATTTTTTTTTATCTTTATTTGGGACAACAAACAGACATTGAGGGCTTATGTACTAAATCTTAATAACTTACAAATTGAGTAACAATGCAACCAGCACCATTGTCCACAGATAGGATCAAAAGTAGGATAAATCGGAGCTAATACATAATCAATGGACCAACCCGTCTGGTCAGCGTGGAGAGTGAAGGCCAACTCCTCCATTTAACTATGTTATAAAGGGTCTTGCTCCTACAGTGGAGACCAAATGACCAGTTGATGATGACGATGACGATTGTACACGTCATATACAGGATTAACATAACAATACAAACGACGTTACGGTCTATCTATTACCAATAGATTTTGATTGCTAGGCTGAAACAAATGAGTGTGCTGATCTTATAAGTATTTTTTTCTTCAGATGAATTTAAATTAGAACTAGCTTTCCGCCCGCGGCTTCGCCCGCGTTGAATTTTGTCTGTCACAGAAAAACTTTATCGCGCGCGTCCCTGTTTCAAAAACCGAGATAAAAACTATCCTATGTCCTTTCTCGGGACTGAAACTATCTCTATGCCAAATTTCGTCAAAATCGGTTCAGTGTTTTAGGCGTTAAAGCAAGACAGACAGAGTTATTTTCGCATTTATAATATTAGTAGGATTGTCTGCACTTTGTTTGCACTCTAATGTTATCTTACTGTACACGAACCCGAATTAAAAATTGAAGCTTACGCGAAAGGGATGTGGGGATAAAGGGGCGTCTTGGGAACTTTTAATTAAGGAGATCAAACAAACTAGACCACAATAGAGCCAGCTCTGTTTTATTAAGTTCCAGCTCGGAGCCGGCAAAGGAACGAATTACTCGCTGTTAAGATAAGTTATGGCACTATTGTATTTGGGAAGTTTGGGTGCTGTGGGGCTGCAGGATTACCGAGTGGTTAGAGGTAAGTTAGTCAAAATACTGAAATATTTTAGCATAAAATCATTACGATTCAACCATTAATACAAACTTTTGATCTGTATTATAAACTAGCTGACCCGGCGAACTTTGTTCCGCCTTAATGGCAATAAATAAGCAGACTTTTTTTATTTCGAACGGGATAAAAACTATCCTATGTCCTTCTCCTGGCTCTAAACTACCTCCCTGACAATTTTCAGCTAAATCGGTTCAGCCGTTCTTGAGTTATAAGTGGAGTAACTAACACGACTTTCTTTTATATATATAGATGTGAAAGGTCACTGACTCAGTCACTCACTCGTCAAGAAATCTCAGAAACTACAAGTGCACCAAATTTTGCGTGGGTTCCTTTGGGGTGCTCACTAAGACGGATTTTTGCAAAATTCAACCCCTAAAGAGGTAAAACGAGATCCACAACGTCACGGGCGGCCGCTAGTACCTACTTACATAATAAAACTCTGATATACAGTTATGTTATTAGAAAAAAGTTTAATTCTGAACAAGTGTTATAATAAATAACTTTACCTTTATTTAAATGTAGGTACTGCTGCTCACTTAGTGATGAAAATAAGAAGTGACAACTTTATTTCAATAAATTCTATCACTTTTCATTTACCGTGACAAGATAAAGGTCTTAGCTTATTTTAGTAAATATTCCTCAAAAATTGCGTTGAATATTGAAAAACGTCAGATATAAGTAGTAGGTACTAAATAAATTCCCGTGCCAGTCCCAATTTTCCTTAAAAGTATTACAATGTTTTCCGTTTCAAGCAATATGACAGGTGACAGTTACGACCGTTTATCGGCGTATTGGAACGACGCAAGCATGTAAAGGTAAACGTTTTCGATGTACATTTTATTTAGTTTTTCGGGTAAGAATATTTGAAGCTGTTTGTACCGAAGTTTGTGAGTCAGGCATGTTTCTTTGAATTACAGTGTTTTAGTGAACATGCTTTTGCCGTAGCTCAAGTTATTCGCAGAACATTCACTTCACGAAACTACCAGTTTCATTGAATATTGGCTCCAAAAATATTATAGGGGTTTCACATTTCAAACCTGAAATCTTACGGGTTCCATAATATTTTGTTTAAGTTAAGTTTAATACGA
Organism: Ostrinia furnacalis; assembly: GCF_004193835.3. Taxonomy (NCBI): domain Eukaryota; kingdom Metazoa; phylum Arthropoda; class Insecta; order Lepidoptera; family Crambidae; genus Ostrinia; species Ostrinia furnacalis. The sequence goes on along the minus strand of NW_021132653.1, from coordinate 778,352 downwards.
TTAAACTAAACATAAAATTATGTCACCTACTAACGCATAAATCATAATAAAACACCTGTTTTTCAATCACTACCCTCGGAGGCTTGACCGACTTTACTTAGAGATCGATTCTTCATTTGTTTATTCCACACAAAAGCAAAAAACTATTAACCAACAATTTGATGCCAACCTTGACTTAACCCGCTCCCTGCCGCCTTTGAATACAGAGCGGAGAATTATCCGGCCTTTGGTTAAAATAACCTGATCGATGCCAGGTGGCGGCTTAGGTCAGACTGTTTATGGGTCAGAGGATGAGCGGGATTTCACAGATCAAAGAGCCGATCGACTTAGGAACTTGAGGCTAGTATTAGAAAGTTAAAAATAGATTGGTTAATGATCCGCGATTAACCAGATAAAGTAATTTGCACTTGAATAACCATGATAGAGTCGTCGTGCAAAAAGAACAAATGAAAATTAAACAGAAGATTATATTCGCGCATTTAAAATCATTTCAATTAATAGTAACATAGTAAGTTCGACTAATCACACTTAGGCACTTGGTCTTGCAAAGATTCTAGCCTAAATCTAAGCCGAATTTATGCTATCTAGATACACCGCCTATGAATAATCCATTAAGTCTTGCGTTAGTTCCGACCTGCACAACCATTAGTTTCGGAGCCTGGAGCGACGAAATTATTGGAATGAATAATTGGAACCAGCGAGGAATACCTATGTATTTTTTGATGATTATTTTGCTTTTAATATGTAGTTAGGTTGATTAATGTGAACCTTGAAACAATGAAAAACCTTTCACATCATCGTTTAAAAAGAAGATTAAGTTTGCATTCTGTGTCAGGAATCCCCGCTTTTCCATAAATGTGAGACATTTAAATACAACGTATTTTCCGTTTATCCCAAGATCACTATCTCCGCTAATCTCGGCTCAGCGTTTTCACATAAACCATTTCGTGTGACGGTATCTCCTGGATGTAGTTGGCAAACAAAAAGGAGGCATTTAGACACGATAACGAGACGCTTCCGCGACGCTGCCGCTGTAGCGCATTATACGGAGGTTCTCGCGTTAAACAAGACAGGTGAGGACGGCGGTGCAAGTGTTAATCTTCACTTCTTTTTTAAATCAGTCATCATGAATTTACCTATAATTACTATGACTTGCTAAGAGACTAATAAATACTATACATACTTGACTTTAGTTCGATGATTGAGTTTTAATTGAGGCAATAGTTAAACAATTTCAAAGCACACAATTCATTATAATTTAGCCTTTTCCTAACTAAATGTCCTTTATTTCAGTACAAAATACTCTGATCAACTAAACACCTAACTTTATGTAAATGTCCGTAATCCCGATTGTTCCTGAACTGAATCGCTAACTTGTTCCACTTTGGGCCACAGCCCAAAACAAACGGCCATCTCTCAAAGGATCAGGGAGCGGCTAAAGTCCTGACAGAGCAGCGATTTTTAACAACAGCCGGTGGCGCTACAGCGATTTGTTTACGTAATTGCGTGAGGTGAACGGCTGCTTTGTTTATTTTGCTCGACGGAAGTCTGTTAGTCCACCCCTTGAAGTATGGGTTGGTGAATATTTTAAGGGATTCAGCCATTTTGTCCTTTGGTTAAAACCCTGCATTGTTGCTCTAGCATCACTATTAAAACTTTTATTATAATCGATTTATTTATGAAGTGAATCCAAAAATGGAAGTCTTAGAAATAACACAGGTTGCTTATAATCAAGACAAGTTATAAAAGATGAAATAGAGCTACAATACAATAGTACGTAGGCAATACCAAAGTACAAAGGAAAAATGTAGCGCCAATGTCATCAACAGATATAGCTAAATAGCATCTATCAGTTGCATGCAAATTGATCAGCATAATCAAATGCAGAAAAAGTTTATATGTTCATTTCTAAATTAAATATTCAACACAAAACAAATGAGTTATAAAATAATACCTTTTATTACTGTTTCAATCATAAAATATTTTTTATTTACACCGTTCATTGTGGGTTTCATTAAATCCACTCCCCTATCCGCCATTATCCGCACGCATAATGCGCGCATTAAACTATTCACACTTTCTCTATTTACCCGCAAGATTTACGCGAGTTGTGTACTGGGCCCTAACGAGTCCCTCCCGCGGACAGGCGTCATTAAGGCTTTTGTGGCCCCCGGAGGTCGCACGAGGCCCATTTCAAGTTTGGACGTAGAGAAACGAGAGCAGACACTTTAGTGTGATTTCGCCTAATATTCTTGCTCGCTTGCCTCTCCATCATAATCAATTTTGCAAGATGAATCGATCTGCCAAATCGCCTGAAAATTTTGCAAAATGTCAGTTACGTCAGTTAGAGAGGCAAGCGACGAATTTTGCCCCTTGGGTAATTTTTTTATTATAAGGACATAAAATGGTAGACTGTTTTGAATATGCTGTGCTTTTTCTGTGTTAAATGTGATATATCTTGTCCTAGAGACAAATGGTTGCTGTTGGTAAATAAGTCAGTTAGCCTTTTCCAGGGCGATAGTTTATTCTTTAATTTTGTTTGTGCGCTGTGGGGACTAAAGTAAAATGTATCTACAAACGACGTGCTTGAAATTAGATTCGCTATGAAATTATTCAGAAAAAAGTTGGGGACTGCGAAAGTAGAGATCAACTTTCCGGCAGTATATTTAAAGCGAATGGATTGCGGATCACAAAATGAAATAATAAATGAAATTAAAAAAAAATGTTGGTGTCTATTTAAAAAAAAAGTTGTTTACTCATAAAAATCATTTATTTATGCAAGAGTATTAACCCTACCACTGCTTCAGGACAATAAATGGGCCAGTGCTGAGAAGAAGCAGCGCAAGAAACTCAGTCAATATTGTCAGCCAGCCTCTTTTTCCAGGGTTTACAGACTTTAAAATATAGGTATAAATTTATGCGAGCTAGGACTGCCTAGTAAGCATCCCAAACATTTTTATCTTTTAAATACTAGCAAAAAAAAAACGATCTTTGCTAGAACTATTTATTAAGTAACTATGGGGACTTATTATGTATACAGTTAACTAGTTATCCCCGGCAAATTTGGCAATACTGCCGAAAATTACCAACTATCTTTTAGCATCGAGTCACAAGAGATGCGCCGTCCGAGGCTCCTCGCTTCACAGGCTTCAGTTGAGAGCGTGATGGATGAGGACAGCGAGCAAAATTCGTTAGCGGCCCGCCAATCGACTGGACGTGTTCATTTTGGAAAATGGAACATGTAATATTCGTAACGCACGTCCAAAATGGATTCCGAAAAGTTATTTTGCAGCAACGAATTACCGGGAATGAGTAACCTAATTTTGTTTTGTTTGTATATTAAAATAATTTGCTTTACAAGGTAGGGCATTCAATAAGTTTTCCTAATTCTTTTTCATGACATCTATTGTAGTACTTTTTAAATGTAAATCAATTGAAAATTTTATAAATAGCGTTTAGCCACTAGTGGACCAATTAATGATATAAGTATTTTCTATACAGAGATAAAAATAGCAGTTGCAATTTCGATTAATACAGTCCACTGCTGGAAATAGACTGGGGACTAAGACGGAGTATCCTATGTAAAGGTATGATTAAAACTCATTAAAACTCATTAAAACTCATTTATTTCTGTAAATAGGCTTAAAAAAAGCACTTTTACACGTCCAGTATTAACCCTACCACTGCTTCAGGACAATAAATGGGCCAGTGCTGAGAAGAAGCAGCGCAAGAAACTCAGTCACTATTGTCAGCCTCTTTTTCAAAGGTTTACATGCTTTAAAATGTACAAAGTTATAAATATTTATGCGAGCTAGGCAGTAACGTATCCCAAACATTTTTATCTTTTAAATAATCATCGACTTTATAGTAGCCCTTTTTCATTAAGGTACTTTTAAATGTGCTTTGAATTTATGAATGGGTAGTTCTACAACAGTTTGTGGTAATTTATTAAATAATTTAATACATTTTCCTATAAATGAATTACCAATCTTATGCAATCTGAAATTTGGAACGGCAAGTTTATTTTTGTTTCTTGTATTAAAGTTATGCAAATCGCTCTTTTTCGTGAATTGCTCTATATTTTTGCGGACATATAAAAGGTTTTCATAAATGAACTGTGAATACATTATATGTATTGTGGAAATCCTTGGGGAAGGCCTTTGTCCAGCAGTGGACGTCCTTCGGCTGAAACAAACGAACGAACGAATATTGCATGAACTTTTTGGCACGGTAACTCTACATGTGCCTATTGCCACGTTTGTAAGAGCGATCCCAGGGGGCCTTAACGGTAGAGTTTTCGAAATCCAGCTTTGTCTACAGCTTTGTCTATGTTCTCGTTAGGCAAACGTGTTGGTGGGTTACAGCTGCATCCATTTTGTCTCTGTCTCTTCAGCCCCTGAGGACCGAACTCGAGTTACAAAAATAGAAGTTCTTAAATCGAAGATAGTGACGTAGTTCAGTTAGGGCACCCGCTAGTTCCTTTACAATTGAAATTATGTCGCATCTAAGTAACTACGATAAATTTATAATAATACAATAATTAATTATTTATTTATTTTATTTATTTATTTATACTTCAGCACACAAAGTAACAAATGCACTGTGGCGGACTTAATGCCGGATGGCATTCTCTGCCAGTCAACCACGGGTCATGCAGAAAGAGTAAGGCGGTGCAAAAAATTTACATTTTTGATAATAAATCTACTTACATAAGATTACATAAAATAAATAACATAATACAAAATTAAATAAATATAATAGACATACACATAAATACATAAACATAATAATATTATAGATTAGATTAGAATTAAATAAGTATTTTTTAATAAAAGCTGTNGTAGGTTAGGTTCCCCTCTTACAAAGCATTAATCTTTTAAATAACGCCATAACATCAATTGCGCTTTATTTAAACACGATATTTTTACGAATGCTAGTTGCCAATAGTAACTATTTCTTTAGTTTTATTTTTCATTTAAATTATTTTTATAAATATTTTATTGAAGCTATGTTACAAACACGTCATTAGGCGCGGCAATGTTACCTTGTACAGTCACGGAATTAAAAGGTTCGTCAGTTTTCAAATTGATTCCTTCAACGAATCGCGAGCACATATTACCTTTTGAAACTATGTTACAGAATAATCTCGAGTTAGATAAAATAATCTTTAACTGTTCGTCAGTAAAGTTCAAAATTATTCAGATCAAAGTTGTTTGAAGATTTATCTTGTCAAAAAGATTATTATGATTGATAAACTAAAACCTTCTTGTTGGTTCAACCTGCCATTATTATTTCTATTAAAAAAAAAACTACATTTTGTAACATTGCACTGATGCAGATGGGATAGAAAAATAAACAAGCAAAACCTTATTCGTTAGCAAACGTCATTTTTATTTAAATGTTAGCAGCACTGTTTCTTGCACTGTTATGTTGGCAGATTTGACTCTTACAGTACCTAGTGCAAGCGAAAACCGACACTAAGGTGACGAACCTTTTCATTCTGCGACTGTACATTCAGCGAAGCCACAAGAGCGCTGGCTGAATCGCTTCTTTTATTCATAGCTTGAGCTGCGGCGGCCATATTGTATCCGTTGTTTGATACGACATCCTTTGGCAGAATTAATACGAATACCACGGTCCCGAGCACCGTTCACTTGCACACGAGTTGTCAGAGAGGAATGGATGCGGATAGAAGCGGTTTGAAGCGGTCCGAAGCGGATATAACCGGTCGATGAGATGCGGACGTTCACGGTCCCTAAGCCCGATGAATAGCATTTGTCAGCTATTGAGATTGCGTTGTGCACGTGTTATCTCGTTGTTTTGTGAGATTTAAATCAGGTTTTGTGTACAAAACAACTTCGGCGATGGGCATCAGGTTGATTCAAACCAACTAAGTATACATAGGTAGTTTGGAAATAGATTACTGGCATTTTTAAACTTACGGCTATACTCGGCAGAAACTTAATAAACTATAAGAGCAAAATAGCTTCTACAATTCTCATCTCTCGTAAGTTAAATCCCTCAAATCAGTATCCGAGTAAGTACGAGTACATTTATTTTAAAAATCCATTCGCTCGCACGCTCACCCGGGTCATATTTCACAACTTTCGCTCATAGCGAACTTCTACAGTTTCGAAAAATAAAGAACGGCAGGACTTTCCTTCATCCTCAGAATAAAAATGCCATTTCATTATTTTCGTTCGTGAGGAACGAGCCAACTTTGTGACGCTATCGTAATTTAATTCTATACAAGGATTATCCGGATCCGTCTGGATCCAAGCTCGCTCCCTTCGTGGTATGAAATCACGTCTAAATGTTAATATTATTACTATTGGAAGCGCTTTTAAGCTTTCCACGACAGGGGTCATGGTTGGGTTTCTCTCGCCTTGGGAGAGAAGTATCTACTGTCAAGAACGCATAAATCTATCCTTAAATATTTTAAGGTTCAAAATTATTTAATAATATTGTAGAGCTAAAAATCTTAAGGGAAGATCGTAATGTTGTGATGTGATGGCAACGGTATGTTTTGCAATATTTTACAGTCATCATTAAACTCTAAATACATACCTATAATAATTTTACATTAATGTTATTTACGAGAATTTAATGTCAATAACAAAATAGAAAATGAAGCCATAATTTTCAGAAACTACAACTGAAAACTCTTCGCTTGCTGTGGCAAGGTCAAAAACCCTTGATCCTTAAGAACCAGTATATTATGTTTTATGACTTTTGAACTTTAACTCATTACTTTTAATATCCAAAGTGCGGTGGAAAAATTCAGCCACTAACCAGATAAAGGCTTAATTAATAAGATAAAGTTTAAGTTAACGAAAAATCTTAGGTACAGCAATAAACCTTCTCACTTGAAACGTGAAATTGAATTTGATTAAAATTCTTCGCGTCCGATTCTCAAACGGAATAGAATAATAATTATTTTCAGACGAGCAATCTACAATTTCAGAAAGGAAAAATCTGTTATGAGTTTTATTAAAGGTGTTCTTTTTAGAGTTCCGTATTTATTTGACGCGCGGAGATGTAAACAAATAAGTAACCGTATTGAAATCAAAGAAAAACAAACCAGCTCGCATCTGTGCTTATAGTTCCAAAATACTGGACTGTCCTGTCGATGACATTGACAGTGGGGCGCCACCGTCAATACCGGATCGCTGGTTCAGATTTTTGCCATGTTGGAAACCATATAGTTGAACGATGGTAGCGCCCCCCTGTCATTGAGTTTGGCGGGACAGTTCAGCGTGGGTCATCTATAGTCTTCTTAAGTACCTACTCTTGTGAAGTTTGTAATAAAATAGTGTAACTAATGTAGTTTCCTTATAAACTAGACTCCCGTTGCACCTCTTTAGGGGGTTAATTTTGAAAAAATCTTTCATAGTGCACCCTTAGACCTCATAGGAACTTAGCGGTATCGTAATACTATCAACATGATGAATTTCACTGTATAGTTTCATTCTATTTATTTATATTAACCGGCAGACAGTGGTGACTGAGTTTGTTGCGGCACTTCTTCTCAGCACTTGCCAAATGTTGGTCTCGAAGCACTGGTATGGTAAAAAAATTATGAGACATGTAGAGGCTCCTTAAGAGCAAAATATTTGTCGATTTGTAAGCATTATACTATAATAGTCTATACAAATAAATAAATTTTGACTTTGACTTCATTCATAGACAACCACTAGGCGTCAATGTTAATCGACTAACAAATTGGCATGGGCTTTACATTTATTCATGAGTTGAACAAAAAACCGTAAAATCCCCATAACACAGATTTAGGTGAGTACTATTTGTTTTACGGGTTAAGAGTGAAGTGTTATCTATACGGGAAGGCCATAAAAGGTTGACCGGTTGTGAGAGCGCGATAAAGGCTCGATAGTAAAACGTGCGGTAAACGCTTTGCGTAATAGAAAGCCAAGCCTGTAAAGAATATAGAGAATTCTGATACCTAGTCTAAAAATTGTTTATAACATTTACAAACGTTTTACAGAAAAAAAAAACAAAAGTGGAGGGGAGCGGGATCCCACAACTGTATAGCTCTCTCTCTCTCTCTCTCTCTCTCTCTCTCTCTCTCTCTCTCTCTCTCTTCTGTGTCTTTCTTGACAAGGCGACAAGCAATGACGTCCTTGTGCTGCAAAATTTTGGACCAAGTTTAAACAAAGCGAGACTCCCAAGCGCTAATAATATTGCTAGTAAAATAAATTCAAATTCTATAATAAATATAAATTCTATAATAGATAAATCTTTCATCAAATAAGCATTTTCATAAAGTCACGTAAGATCTCATTAAGCCATCAGATGGAAGTGTCACTCAAACGTCGTGTTAGGCGAACATTTTAAAACCTTCAAAGTCTTGGGAGCTATTTATTTCCATAGCAAATGCGGGATATGACGCGACTCGCGCCATTTAATGTCACACCTACGAATTCTCGAAATACGTTTGCCCTTTTACATCAGCATTAAGGTATGCTCACAAGGGTACGTGCAACATGACATGGGTACTTAATATCGAGCAAATTGTGCCAACTTAGTTCTCGTGGTGACTCTCTTTTTACAAAAGCATAATGGTGTCGTTCATGGTAGCCCGACAGATCGTTCAATGAAAAGTGATGTGAAACCATTAGCTGGCATCCTATCATTCTTTATTGATACGTCTTGTAACTAACATGTGGTTGTACAGACTATTATACTATTAGGCAACGACTAGGCAAGCATATACCAAGCAACAAACGTAGTAGTTAATAATAACAGTTGGATATCTGAGGCTGACAAAGGTGACTGAGTTTCTTCCGCCACTTCTTCTCAGCACCAGTTCATATTATGTTGTCCCTAAGTGGTGGTAGGGCAAGCTATATTTGGGACATGTATAAGTGTCCTGGAAAGGGCTTATGTACTGAATAAACTATTTAAATTTGAATTTTAAAATCTATAATTATTCTGGCTATGATGCACTTAATACAGTCAAGAAGACCAACCTTAATAAAGCAAATGTTCGTACTGCGACGTGTGGAATATACCTTTATGTATGCCGACGTGTCACGGATTACGTTCATTCCCGCGATTCCTCCTAATAATGACTTAACACGAGCAAGGATTTACTTTGAGGGGATTTTTCGCGTTTGTGTTTACTGTCTCTTTTAAAAATGAGGCATTTATTAAAGGAAAATATTAGCGATTGAGATTGCCATAAATTTTCAAATAAGCTCAAACCATTTTGCAAGTTTCTCGTTTAAAATTTGTTGAGGAGATTTATATTTTTTATTAAAGCAAAAGTAAATATTGGCAAGCAATTTTTTAAATTAAATCCATTACAAAATGGGATTAGTTAAGGTACGCGAGGTTTCACGTCGTAGCTCGTAGTCTGAAGATACTAGTACGTGCGGTTGTGAGATTGAATTCTAGTCTAGCACGTTTTTGTTTTGTAGCGCGGCGTGCTCGCCCGCTGTGGTGAGCTACGTGGCATCGGCACCCAGTGTTATTTCATTAGAGCGCTACGGTTGTTTATTATTAATTTATTATGTGACTAGTGTCCTTGCGAATATTATGAAGCGTAAGAAACTTTGTGAGCTTATTGTTTGTTTCGTGTTAACACCTAAATCGCAGACAGGACTTCAGTAAACTCATTAATATAAATAGTTATGATTCTCAGTGAAGGATAATATTCTGTGACAGATAAATCCCGCCAAAGCAAGCTTTTTTTCCCGAGACACTTAACGATATCAGCGTCGAAGGAAGTGTTCATTTTTATATCGCGTATCTATTTCTACATACCGAATATTTTACGTTCTTGTACGACTATATCTGAAGATGAGCTTGCGTGGCAGTTCCAGGGAAGTGATCTGATACGACATGTACTCGTATGTGCTTACCTCCTGCGGCGTGTATCGGAAAATCTCGTGCGTGTCGCGGTACCACTTGACGGAGTGCAGCGGCGGGTCCTGCGGCTGGCGGCTGTACTGGCACACCAGCTCGGCTTCCTTGCGAGGGTCGGCGTACCGCGGCACGTCTAGCGTAGTGATCAGGTGGGACATGCTGCGAGCTGGAACAAGAGAGACATTGCTTTAAGATTTGTATAAAAAAAGCAATTACCTATAACTAATGATGAATCAATAGCACAGGGCCTCAAAAATTAACCCGACAATGTAATTCATCAAAGGTACGTGATTGTGACGACTAAGGCTGGGTTGCACCCTCTTACTTTGACTTTAACAAACGTCAAAAAACTGTCAAACTCCATACAAAATACACCGGTTATCGTTATAGCCACGGTTAAAGTTAGGTGGTGCAACTCAGCCTAATGGTTAAAATATGCGAATTTAAGATCTTTCACAACAAAAAATTTTAGTTAGCTGGTAAGTGTACTTTTAGTCCGTTACTCAAAATCAAAGAAACATTAATTTAAACTTATTTAATTCGAGACAGTTCAACACGACCGCGGTTTACTTTTCTTATTACCCCGGCTGTCGACGTTTTACAGGTTAGAGATTTCTTTCCTGGAGTTGGGAACTGCTACGTGAGTTACGGGGGTCGGCTGACTTGACAAACAGGCCAAGTTGGGGGATTTGGCTAAAATATGAGATTAACCAACGCACTGATCGCTCGTTGATTGCAGGATTGGCTTAGTTCTCGACCTCTTTGGACTGGGGGTCGAACTTGGGTCTTTATGTGTCTTCGGTTGAGGAAAGTTATATTTGTAATGACACTGGTTACAAATCGAGTTACCTTTTTAGTTATTGAAAACTTTATCTTGCATTTCTGAGGGACTTCATACACCTTGAATTTTCTATGGATTATTTTATTCGACAACTAAGTGCTAATTAAGTTATGGGCACTCTTATTCAATAATTTATTTATACTCATTATAATTCTACTAAGTTTTGGACTAAATGGACTCCAATGTTTGATGACCATAGTTCTAGTTAGTTTTGCTTTTTTTGGAAATTGATATCACTATACATATAGAAATGCCCGAGAACATTTAGTCTGTCGATGTGGTTTATTATACTTAATTCGTTGGTTTTTAATTTTTATTTGAACTTGAATGGGCACAGAGAACATGCTTTGATGTGTAGGTACCGAGTTCATAAGCCTTGAGCTTAAATATAAATAAAAGCTCGCGTAACTCTAAATCGATGCTATCACCACACAAATTAAAAAGTGGAATAATCGTAAATATTCGTAATGGACGACAATGAAAGCGAAAGTACATTAATGTATACTTTAATGTCGGTACCGTCACGCGATCCCCGAGGAGTAATCAAAAGTATTTCCTTTTATTACCTTATTATTTACATTTTATGCTATATCCTGTATTTAAATTTAAGTGGGGTGTAATATGTGGGTCAGGAGAGATAAAGATGTTAATTAATACGTATTAGTGGTAGGTAGGATGGTAAATAAAAGTAATTAACTAACTTTATTACTCAACCGTAAAAGACTCCATAACATAAACCGTTTGTTTTACTAAGTTAATTTATATTAATTACTAGCGGCCGCCCGCGACTTCGTACGCGTGGATCCCGTTTTACCCCCTTCATCTATCTTACGCGGTTTAGATTTTTTCATACAAATGTTTTTTCCCGCTAACTCCCGTTCCCGTGAGAATTATGCAATATCCTGTTGTATTTAAGCTTTAAATTGACTAAGGTACCTGCATGCCAAATTTCAAGCGTCTAACTTAAGCGGTTTAGATTTTTCATACAAAAGGATTTTCCCGCTAATGCCCGTTCCCGTGGGAATTCCTAAGTATCCTATAACCTGCCCAGGAGTATGAAGAATAATTGTACCAAGTTTCGTTAAAATCCGTCGAGTAGTTTTTGTTTCTATAAGGAACATACAGACAGACAGACAGACAGACAGACAGACAGACAGACAGACAGACAGACAAAAATTTTACTGATTGCATTTTTGGCATCAGTATCGATCACTAATCACCCCCTGATAGTTATTTTGAAAATATATTTCATGTACAGAATTGACCTCTCTACAGATTTATTATAAGTATAGATAAGGTGTCTGAAAAGTGAAAATTGTTGTGAAAACATATTTTTGTTCGCTTTGCCACACATGTAACCCATGCAAATAAATTATTTGATTTGATTTTGATATGAATTAATACCGGAAGTTTATTATGAAACAGTTTTTCATAATTAGATTCATTTTAAGTCACGTTTAATCCCACTCATCCACTACCATCTAAATAACTGCACAGTGCACATGCCTCTGAAAGATAAGCACTCATCAAAATCAAAGCTTGCATAAAATAAACTAATATCTCAGCCTAAAATCCATGTCTACCCTAATTCCGGTAATGGACAGCTCCACAATAAAGGGGAACGAAGCTGATTAACAAACTTTCCTGACCAGAAACTCGTGGATTTCGCCGACCAAAAGATAAGGATATTAGAAATTTGTACAAGAAATCTGAGTAAACAACCTTTATCAAGTATCAATGTCCCTAATTAAATAATATCCTGGAGGCACGTTTGTGGGACTTCAATAGATTTAATTTTCTTGTAACCAGAAAGGTAGCGGTACGGAGGCCGGACTTTTCTTGTTTATTTTGATCCGGTGCTAACGTTGTTTACCGGTCGCCGTAGGCACAAATCTAAGGACGTACTCGTCTAATACTGCCTGCCTACTCCTTGGACAGTTAAGGTACAGTCCTCAAACATTATTATCATCATACATTTATACTAAGTTTTGTCCGCAGAGTCGCGCTCGTGGAATGTGCAAGTTTTTATCTTAATTCTCACCTACTTTATAAAAGAAAGATACTTATTTGAACTGCTCGCTGATAATATGTTAATCAGTTTATTCAAAGGCTAAGCCTAGGCGCAGACCACCGACCTTTAGTTGGCCGATAGTTGGGTCAGGCTATTTATAATACGAACCTACTTAGGTACCTACGCATGTGATTAAGAATACTCGTATATAATTGAAAGTTAAAAGTACCTATTTCTATTTTCAATTTTTCGGTGACAGACCAAGATTGTATTACTGTAGCACTACTACTATTACATAACGAGAATCCCAACGAACTTTAATTGAATAAAAACCCCAGCGTATGTTTTCAGGCAGCCTGAGCCTTAACGGTTACGCAACGTCAGCGCGCACCTGTAATTAGGTTCCGTCCGTTCTGTCATCAGCCGACCCTATGCCGCCCGCGCCGATAATGGCGCCTTTTATTTGATTTATTTCAGCTCACGACTGTTTTTCTGGGAATATCGAGTATTTGGGAGGAGACTGAAGCATTTATTGGGTAGAGAGAGACCCTTAAGTTTATGAGAAATAGTTCAAAGTCAATGTCATAATTCCTTTATTTGTATGGTCTATTAAAAATAGTGCTTACAAATTGTTAAATATTAGAAAAAAGAAGTTTTGCTGTTATGGAAGCCTTCACATGTCTCATAATCTTTTTGCTCTACCAGCGCTTCGTGACCAACATTTGGCAAGTGCTAAGAAGAAGCGCCGCAACTAAATCAGTCACCACTGTCTAGATTTATAGTTGGGAATCAGTTAAAAAACGAAGACTTACGTTACGGATATGGTTAGAATTGGATTCATCTAACAATATTGTCCGTTTATTATAATAACCTAGAGAGAGTTGACGTGACGGTAGCAAGGGTCACGCAAAGGAGTGGCAAAGGTGACCTTGAACCGAGATAGTTTGATGAAACCGGGGAATTTTGTTCAACAGGGAATGAATATTAAAATATCCTGGATGCAAACGCTATTGCCATTTCTGTGAATGAAGATACACTTTATGTAGTATCAAATGCCGGAAAATCATCAAAAATTCACAAAAATTGTCCTAAAGTTGCTTCAAAAGAATATGCAGGACCCTATATTGTATTCAGTAGGGAAGAGATTAGTGGAGATTTAGTGCTGCCCCTGAGAAAAAAGTACGCACTTCGCTTGTCCATTCTAAGGCTATAAACACGTTTTCTTTTTAACGTTATTCTTACCAATACACTCTTCCTCGTCCCAAACTGACAATGTAAACACGCGTTCGTCGTATTAATGGCGCATTTCCATGCAAATCCGGGGGCGGCGCGAGGTTCTAATGTTTTTCGCGCACCTTCGCTCGTGCCTATTAAAATTTATAGCGAAAGGTTAGGACAGGGGACATGGTACATAGTAGGTAGGTGTTACTGGAAATGTAACAAGGGATTGTGCGAAAATTTATTTTTAAGTCAGTAAAACGATAAAGATCGTTAAAATTTGTGGATAGGATAGATAGAGATAGTTATCCAGCAAGATTTCATTATGATTGTTACGTCTACTTACTTACATCCCAGTTCAAATTGTTTTGAGCTGATGTTTTATTTGAGAGTGAAAGATTATGTGATTCAGATATATTTTTTTACTTTTAAATTGCTTTAAAGATTGATTTAAAAGTTGGTTACGTTTTAAATCTACATAGATTCTTTTTTTAGTAACACTCTTCTTCACCTTGAAACTTTATTACATTGAGCCTATTTGCCTGTCCCTTAGCCTATTCGTAAGGCGCGGCCATGTTTTAGTAAGGGCTAGCCGTGTTATGGTAGTTCAGTGCGAATGCGAACAGGGTTAAATGTATTTGGAACGCAATAAAGGGTACGTCTTGGAATCTATTACTGTGTTTTCGTTTCTGGGTTTCAGACGGAGTTAGGTAGGTTAAAAATAACTTTACTTTCTATTTCATTATTTATCTAAAAAAATGGTTATGTCTACTTATTTAAAGAAATGTGAATCAAAAATACTTTAATGAAACCGAATACCTACTAGGGTTCGTGAAAAATCAATGTTACACGTTGTGTCATATTTTTTCCCATATTCGTATTAGTATTCATTTTGATATTCAAATAATGAGGTATGGGGTGATATTTGGCAGTATATAAATAAATCGAGTTACTTCGAAAACATGAAGTAACCTCTATATGGTAGAATTTTGGTTATCCACACAACCACATTCATTGCGGGATTAAAAACAAACACGTTACAAAATAAAACAGAACAATTTCATATTTCATCGAAACTTTCACACGGCAATATCCAATCGAGTTGTTTAAACTTTCAGTTCGAATTACATCGAACAAACCTGCGGGTATTCGATTCCGATGCTGTGAAATGGACACTATTGTGTTAGAGTATCGGTTTCTTTGGAAACCTGTTTTGTGTTGAAGTGGACTGTTGTTTTTACAACGGATAGCTTCAGATGGCAGGGTCGTTGATTCTTGAAGCTGGTGGAATGGTAACGACTGACAGTAAAAGAAGAACTGAACGGTTTCGTATCGTCTGAAGATAATGGAACTTTTGTAGACAATGTTTCGAGCGTGCAGAATTACAAATCAAAAGATTGAATTTATAGATCAAAAAATAAAATTGGTAGAAACTGAAAATTATTTCAACAGTTATTAA
Source organism: Ostrinia furnacalis (assembly GCF_004193835.3). Taxonomy (NCBI): domain Eukaryota; kingdom Metazoa; phylum Arthropoda; class Insecta; order Lepidoptera; family Crambidae; genus Ostrinia; species Ostrinia furnacalis. The sequence goes on along the minus strand of NW_021132653.1, from coordinate 762,938 downwards.
CAACTGTCCTGATATACCTTTGAGATGAATTAATAAACAAGGAAAGTAGAAAGGAAATCCTAACACGTAAATGTTACTACTAACAATAGACTTTGGTATACAAATGGTCATTAGATCATCAAAATGATCTTCAAAGCGATGTCCGCACAACGCCTAACGACCTCTCTCGGGAGCCATCGGAAACGCATCGTATAAAGCTATTCATGAGACCGCAATTATCCATTTGATCCCGGTATCAACCTAAAATAATTATACGGACTTTGGGCTCAAGTGCGGTTTACACTGCCAGAGTGACAACATACGGCCGCTACGATTACATGAATGTAATGAATATGGGGTGTCAAATATTACACTGCCGAATAACATTTACAACATAATTGTCTATGTACCTACAGAATGTTGGACGTCAGCATTATAGCATTTCTGTAAGCACACATTTAACCTATAGTTTCACCAGCTATCCCCTACATCTTGTCTATGTAGAGACACAAATCTGAGTTTGGGTTAGCTAACTAAGCTACATAATGGAAGTGTATTGTGTTTTTTTTTAACCACAACGAGAAAGCTCTTGGCCTGTATCTCACCTGATGGTAAGTGATGACCACGCCGAAGGTGGAAGCGATTTTGTGATTGGATTGGGAAACACCTCAATAAACTTAGTTATTTCATTTTCCTAACCTAACCTTCCTTCACCAGTCAATTCTATTTGCCTGGGGGTTCGTTTAAAACACAGTATTCCAAGAGACCCAATTTACGAAAGATTGTTTTCGAAATTGAACCCACATTGTAAAGGATAATAAAATAGGTTGTTTCCGGCAAAATATGGTACACATCAAGATTTTTATTCAGTCCTGATTCACAGAGGTTCTGAAACAGTAACTTAATATTGCATTGCAGAAAAGTGGCTATCTGCGAGCTAAGAAATATCAGAGAAAAATGGAATAGTTACATAATATTATCACAGTTTTATGCCTCTTTCGACTCGGCTAAACAAATTAATCATTTTACATTACTGACAATAGAATGATTAAACCATTAAAATATCGTAGCGTGTAAACGCACCTAATTAATTTTAAAATCTCTGCTTAGTATTCGTTGCGAGTTTGTTTATAATTGAACCCGTCTGTAATGTATAACACAAATAAATTCAAGAAAGTGGTCGTATAATTTATACAGGGTAGGGACAGGTTGGCGAAACTTAAGCAGGAAGTTTATTTTGTTATGTTGTGAGTTGAAACTCAATGAAGAATAGTTGATTGTGTAATCTTAACATTGTTTCTGTTTGTTGTATGCAAAACTATTTAGCCATTAAGCATTAAAGTCAACTAAAGTCAAATATTTTCATTATAAATTCTTAAATAGCTTATATTATTATGTCAAGCAAGAAGGATGTATACTTCCTTCAAAACTGACTAAATCATCTTATATTATTGAACAACAACATTGGGAATACTACATACAATGATTTATTTGTGCGTTCCGGGACAAACACTTATCTGGGACCATAGGTTGAATATGGTTCAGCAACCGTGATACCATAAGAGCTATTATTTTAGCAGGTTAGTTCCCAATATTGACAATGTGTGGTTTGTTGCAACAGCTCTCGGATTTCGACCTTATTGTACAATAACATATCTAGACAATGGGTCCCTTAGCAAAGATCGTGGACATACGGAGAATTGAACCCTCCGTGGTTAGAATGGGAATGCGAGGTTCGAATCAGAGATTGAGTTAGCAAGTTTACTTGAGATAATCCTGATTGTTTGTTATGAAATAAATAGAAAACATTTAAATATTTAAAGGAGGACGTTTCCAATTCGTGTATTCCCCAATTTTTATTTATCATATCTTGTAACTTAAAGTTTGAAGAAGTCTATCGGCGCGGAATAGAAAGACAGAAAAGTGAAAGGAAAAACTTCAGATAATCAAATTTTTCCTTTTTTACTTCAAACATTTAACAATTCAACTCAAAATATATACCTAAACTTTTTTTAGCACGCCTTCAACACATACTCCTAACTTCAATGTCTCTCCAATTTGGAATTTTCAAGCCAGCCTCAAAGTTGGCGACTAGAAAAACTAAATGGCAACTAACTACCGCGTAACAAGTATTCAGACGTGCCCTCGCATTTTGTCTTCAACTTTTAAAGTCGAGAGCATATCAGCCTTAACACCTTTCTGGCAAAATGGCCTTTCATCATTTCCACATCATTCATCATGTCCACTTCAGCAGTGGACATAGGCCTCCCCCAATGCTTTCCATGTTGATCGATTGGTAGCGGCCTGCGTCCAGCGCTTCACTGCTACCTTTCTGGCACATACATAAAATGGCCTTTATTAAAAGTTAAAATAAAAGATGCAACGTCGTCTGTACAAAAGTTCTCATCGTGAAGTCACAGCCTGAGCTGAGAAAAACGTACTAACTTGTTTTACATTAAACCGCACGTATCGGATTTTTGCGCGCAAAGTGCACGTTCCCCTATAATGGGACTATTAAGCTACAATAAACTACACGATCATAATAATTATTTGAAGTTTTAAAGAATTCAGCGTATACGTAAGTAGGTAATAACACCACGGAATAACTTTCTGAATCTCTTGCTGTTCTATTTACACTGTGGAATGGTATAAAAGTTTCCTTTCAATTACCTTCCTTGTTTATTCACGAGTGAGTTCAGCCTAACATGTTCTGTCTTTCTGTGAACCCTGTTTCATGTGATTGTTAGGAGTTCTTTGAAATATTAAACGTTAAAACGAGGGTTTGTTAGTACTCGTAACATATTTACCTAACTATCTTATTTATAAATAACTAGCGGCCGCCCGCGACTTCGTACGCGTGGATCCCGTTTTACCCCCTTAGGGGTGAAGTTTCGTAAAATCCTTTCTTAGCGGATGCCTACGTCATAACATCTACCTGCATGACAAATTTCAGCCCTATCCGTCCATTGCTTTGAGCTGTGCATTGATAGATCACTATGTCAGTCAGTCAGTAAGTCAGTCACTTTTGAGTTATATATATTTAGATTTACTAGTTAAAATTGACCCAGACACACTTATAGTGATACAACCCTTAACTTGGCTAAAAAACTTCAATAAATAACTTTTAAGTTACTATGAATACAATATGCAAATATGCCCTCGATTTTATGATTCAAAAGTTGGTATTCCTTTCATAACCCATCGCTAGATTGCTTTCGTGTCGCAAAAAATATAAAAGAAGAATGCAATAACAGCAGTCAAGCCATATGCGACAAAATGAAGAATCTGATGCAGACGGTATGCTCTTTGTATACCATCATCCATATCTGCCTCAATTCGTAACGTTCAATATTTGTAAAATTCTCTGAAACCCTCAACTAAGACAAATATTACTGGATTGTTTAGATAATAGAAATAATGGTTAAAGAATATGCATGAACTTTAGTCTCTAACGCATGATGTTTTCACCTTTAATTAAGTTTGCATCTAACAAGTGTAATTTTTTATAGTTACTTTTGTGAAGCCTCAATGTAACCTTGTTGGTGATCAAATAAATAAATAAACTATATGACCCTGGTCATTTACAGCTTATAATATTGCAGCATTTCTCATCGTCATCATAAATCATCGCATTTTGTTCTCAACAAGAATCAAACCCGTATATTGAATTAACCCTCTAAATAGTCATTATAGCCCGCGACCAACCGTGTCAGTACGTTGAATGAATAGTTAAAATTTAACAAAACGACGGTTACGAGTAGGCGTTATTTTCAAGTAACTTTTGCACACCTATAAATGTAATAACTCCTCGTGAAAGGGTAAGGTCGGCCAGCGCATCAAATATGTATGTGCCTGGCTGTGAGACATTACAATATATCAAGTTAAACTAACCCTTAACATACATATATAATTCGCGTACATAATTTACTAAAATGTTTTATTACACGTGTCTAAAAAAGTATAAAATAATTATGTAAATAGCTTTTGTGAACATATCATTGAACTTTAAATTAAAGTAGATAATTCAAGAGTTTTTCAATTATTGTTTTGTCTCTTTTTGTGTAAATTTAATAAAACAATAACCATCCATTAAAATAATGACTGTTTTGGTTTAAACTTTATTGCTTTGAGTCATTTGATTCCACCCATTTTGATAATAAACCACATTAAGCAGACGGAAATGTATTTCGTTACGAAGAAGAAGAAGCTCCATTTGTTTTTAAATTCATATTAATTATTTTTTTTCATACGTGTCACACTATGGTGGCTTCAAAGTCACTACCATATAAAGGTTTATAGGTGTTGAAAACTGTATACGTGACGTCAAAACACTTAAAACCAACTCCGTTAAAAACTGTAATCATACTTACTTATAACTTTTTCTCTTCAGAAAACCACAGACCTCAATTTCCTAAGATTCTCATTTCCTAGTTTCGCTACCTCACTTAAGTATTTATAAATAAATAAACAGCTGAGGGCATCCATTTGGAAAATTTGATCTGCTTACAGCGAAAAGCTTTGAGAAAAAACGCTGGGTCACTACGAACTACGAAAGGTCGCCAGAGCTTTTGTGCTGCTACGAGTGGCCTGCTACGAGCCGGGGAATTTAAGTTCGTGAGTTATGAGTATTATTTATGTTTGTATTCTCTGTTCAAGTATGGAAATGTTAAAGTTTTCTTTATAGACTTGGAAAGAGTCGTAAAGGTATATTGTTTTATAAGTACAGCCATTTGATATAGTCTAAATGTGACTGGAGAGATTATAGCTTTTATTTATTAATGGTATTAAAATTTTAAAAATTGCCGTTCAAAATAAATTATTTTTATAAATAGCTATGTGGATATACGGAATTGTTTGTATATCTAGATATGAAGAAATAAATAAGGTAATTTCCAACATATTATTTAAAAAAATATTATTTATTAAAACAAGTAAAGAATAGCCTTATATCATGCCATTATTTCTTAGAAACTATATGCAAAAAGCTCTTCATTACCTAGATAGCTAATCATAGTAAAAAGGAAGCTTTTTCTTACTCCCGGCAAAATAACTAAAACATCGAGTAATGCACGTACAAGCGGCCATAAATTCACGATATGCAGGAAATGTTTGTTAAAATTGCACAGCGTTTTATTCTAGAATTAGCACACAAAAGTACAGCGTGTTTCTTTTTAATTCACGCAAAGAACAATGTTTAGCCTAGGTTTTAAATTATTTACGAGTATTTTCTACATTAATGTATTGAGGTTTTCATAGCTTAGTAAACATTTATAATAAGGTGTAGACATGACATAACTGGTATTAATATTGTTGATTTAAAATTTCTTTCTTTTTCCACTTTCTAAAGTGTACGATGACAATTACTTTACGATAAAAATAAAATCACGTTTGTTAATTTTCTTGGATTTTGCATTGGTTTTGCCAAATCCTTCATCTGCTTCTGACGTAAGTATAAGAAGAAGTCATAATTCTAAAGTGGAGACTAAGCAACCATGTTATAAGATTCTTTTTGATGATGAAAATAAGTAAATAAAAACAGGAATATCGCTGAAACAAAAAGAAATCACTATAATACTACAAAAAAAAAAAGAAACAACCTTTATTTTTATCAAGACCATTACTCCACATACAGCAGTGTTGCAAGAAAACTAAAACGCTTGTAATTTATGCTGAAGAATTTTCAGCTGGAACCTACCACTGTAATTAACACAGCATGTTCTGGTTTCGAGAACGGCCACTGAAACTTTCATGTATGCGTACCTACATGATTTATCTACGAATGTATTTCAAAGTATGAAACATATTTCAAACTAACCAAAAATTAATCCCTCGAGGGGTATATGATAAACTATGTAAGTAACTTGGACAACATTTTGCAGCTGAAACAAAATTGTAATAAGTTAAATTACGAGTAACAGCAAATGGCGAAATAGTTCGTAGCAGTAATAATTAGTCGCTAAAAGCTAGTAATAAAGTTTATACCACACTTATTACGAGTTCCATTTTATTGTGAAAGACATAAAAATCGGACCTGAGGAAGATGGCTTCGAATTCATTATGGCGGCAATGAAAATGAACAAATTGTCAAAAAGTAATTTTGAAGTATTACCAGAGATTTAAAACATGCATCATTTGGGGTCAACTTTGAATTAGAGAACAATGGAAAAACTAATACTTATACCTAGGTGGACCGACGATCTGGTGAAGGTCGCGGGAAAAACCTGGATGCGGGCAGCGAGTACCGGTTGTTATGGAAATCCTTGGGATATGCCTTTGTCCAGCACTAGACGTAATTTGGCTGAAACGAAGGAAACTTTGTGCTTGTGAGATATTATACTTAATGTGGACTTTTTTGAGCACAAAATGTTCACATTACTTTCTCTATCAACCGTTAAGGATAATTTATACTTTCTTTACATACTTAACTAAAGGTCCCTAAAATAAAGGGTTCCTATCCTACACTGCTAAGACCTGACCACTAACTCCCAGGCTTACGGCCGACCAGCCTATTTGTAAAGTAATTTCCTAAGATTAATTAGACTCGTTTATTTTCTAGTTTATTTATTAGTAGCCTACCAGCAACACAAATCACCAGGGATTATAAGCCAAGTGTAAGCGCTTATTAGGATGTGAAGATGGATCTAAAGAGAAAGGTCGAGATCGAGAGGGAAAATATAAAAATAATTTACCGCACTCCGACTGCCATAGAATTTTTTTTATTATTACTTTATTTAGCCATTGCATCTTTGATTTCAATAGTGCCTTAAATCCTCTTGAGGTTTGTCTAGACACTATTGTTCTCTATACAAATAAAAATAAACGTTTTAGTATAAGCACAATTACTATTATTCGCAACACAATTTAAATAAGTTATAAAAAAAATTTCTTATCTTAGTAAAACAATCGTAAAACTTTACATATTTCTGTAATCATCATCATCATCATCTCAGCCATAGGACGTTCACTGCTGAACATAGGCCTCCCCCAATGCTTTCCATGTTGAACGGTTGGTAGTGACTTGCGTCCAGCATAATTCTGTTAATGAATTAAATATTACTTAAACTAAATTACTATTACCTAATACGGTACATATTGTTTGGAAGCTTAAACATAATGTAATCCTAAAGCTAAGTATGTTTGTGTTAACATGACGTGTTACTCGTAGGTTCAAGTAATCCCGTCAGTATTAGTCCGCAACACTATGAATGATTTACACACTCGACTACCAAAGGCGGTTCGTTCATTACGGAGCGGATCGAGTGTGCGACGTGATTATCGCGACTCGCTTCTGCTTAATGACTATCAATTAATAGTGCTCAAGTGTTTATACAGTCATTATTTTAATTGCGCCAAACCTCTTCAATATTTGTATGTTTTTTATTTTCTTGATCACGCCAAAGAGTACCTATGCGCGATCATTGTATAAATGTTACGGTTAATGTGATAAATTGAAAATTATTAATAATAACCGGTTATTATGAATAATTCCCGACAGTCACGGTGAAAGTGATAAATTAATCACATTTAACAGTGATTATTTAATAATTCAACCTTATTACTAACAAATTTCATAAAAGAGAACAACATCTTGTGTACGTGTTCGTGTACAGCCAAACTTTTGAACGTTTTGATATCATATTATTAATATAATTTGGCAAAATGAGTTTGGAATGTTTCTTGCATAATATTACTTTTCCATAATGCCTATAACATAATGTTTTGATTTAAAGTGAAAAATAGGTTAAGTTGCGGCGGGGGTGGCCCTTGGGCCACCCCTAAGCCGCCTATTTAGTTTTATACACACATAAATGACCTCATATTAATCACATTTACCAAATCATGCGGTAATTATTCATAATAACCGGCGATTATTCATAATTTTCACATTTATCACTTTGACCGTAACATAAATATTACTACAGTAGAATCAACAGTTCAACGTGTAATTAAAGTTCGAAAATTGGTCGTTATTTATTTCATGGATAGAGTGCCATGCTTGTATGTATAAATCTTTGCAAGCAGCTTGGAGCACGCCAATAACTTGATTTCTATTCTAATTAACTTACGACATAATTTTGTCATCTCTTTTGTAAGTAATAAATATTTTGTAATCCAAGAATTAGCTATCATGAGGAACTGGAGTTACTTCGTTAACTAACGATCCAATAAATGTATGATGGAGAGCTATGCAGTCCTTCATTAAGGCTTCCTAATCAAATGCAGCGCCGAGATGTGATTACCGCGATGCAGTGCTCCTGCTTCATCAAGAACTATTAATTGAGTGTATGAGACGTGGTCATTAATAAGATTTTTAATTAATCACATCACACTAATATTATAAAGGCGAAAGTTTGTGAGTGTGTGAGTGTTTATGTTTGTTACTTATTCACGTCTAAACGACTGGAGCGATTTTAATAAACTTTGGTATGGAGTTAGCTGACATTTAGGGTGTCAGTTAACACATATGCTACTTTTTGCCGCGGGTAACACCGCGGGGCACAGCTAGTGGTAAATAATTCTCACGAAAATATTTTTCTTTCTTGAACATTTGTTTACCTATTGTTTGTTAATTCGACAAAATGGAAGAAAGAACTTTACTGCGTATTTTTCAAAGAAATAATTAAAAACTAAAAAAACGCTCATTGACGGCTGGACTTACATTTCCACGTCATCAAGGTTCCAAATTTCAACATTGAATAAGATTATAATATTTATTTCACTATTTATGATGGGTTATTAAACTTCACAGATCAAAAAGGCTCTCTTAACGAACAAAATAGACAGGAAATTGCTAGTAGTTAAAGATTTAGGTAGTAATTACAAACTGAAGTTATTAATAATTTACGATACTACCTAATCGCTTCGTAACTAGAATCGCTAGCTCACGTTCGCGGCAATTACGCTACCTACACTAATACAGGGGATTTACCCGCATCTTCTTAAAACTTTTTTGGACCAATAAATTGAAAAGTAATCCTTCATAATCCGCCTCATCCGGTTATGCTAACAATCCCGATGATCAACACGATAAAATTAAAACTCCGCTAATTTTGAGGTGTTCCATGAATTTTAATGGATCATTTACGTTGGAATTTTGGTGTTGGAAGTTTACCAATCATAGGCTTGTTTGGTGTTTCGGAATTGTTGGTTCAGCTGAACAGGCCGAATTTAAAGGAAGTGAGATTTGAGAAAAGGTAGGATAAGTATACGCTTCCGTACCGTCTTGAATTTATTTTCTGGGAAACACGCATTGTAAAGAACGAGTCACGTTGATTACAGTGATTTCTAGCTTTCTTCAGACAAGGAATATTTAGGTTAAAGTGGGTATGCTGAATGTGTGTTATATTTATTTACTCGTGTCAGCACCATATAATTATGTTGTGCCCAAATTACAAATCTTATTTGATTTTGTCAAACGTCGTAATTCGCACATGGACGAGTAATTAATTGTTTTTTACTACTTTAATAAAAAATATCTCTTACCAGCCGTCCGCCAGTAGCCAGCAATAATGTTTAGATGTTATTAAATTTGTTTAACTATCACAACTAATATCTCATTTCTAAGTCGTTAATAAATAACGTAACTTGTATTTTATTAGTTTCTTCATAATTCCGTCGGACAAGCCTCGTGTAGGTCTCGCGGTCACATCAATAATCCGAGTCTGCAAAGTTAGATTATACCAGAAGATCCCCTGGACGTACGATTCGGGAAACTTTTCTGCTGTGAGGGAATTGGGGGCTTTTTTGTGCTGACAACACCAAAATTGAGCGCTGGTTATTATGCTCTGGCCTGACCCATATAGGCTCTGTCTCATTACGAGTGATAGGATAAGTCAAGAAAACTTCTAAAATAATTTAACCCAATAAGTACTGTATCTTTTTCGTCTTCGAAGAAGTTCTTAATCAGACACCTGGTGCCTGGTAATATTTTGTTTAAAATACCTACTTAAATTCTTTAAGCCTAATAAAAATCCTACTAATTACTAAAGTAATTACTCGCCAGTTCGTCTTAGGCAGTCTAGACGATGCGTGACTTGACACTTTAACTGTGATTTATTAGGACATAGAAGAAGGCTCACGGTGATCATCATTATGAATACTTAACAAATACTATTTTAGATTTCAATGTAGACCGACCAGCCCCTTAGGAACGCCAAACAGAACGATACCCAGTTTTTCATCCAGTCATTGAGGTATCTTATAGAAGTAATCTGTCGAGCTATCGGGCGTTATACGATACGTATAGAATACGTGTTCTCCGTTCGATTCATATAAACACTTTTTAGCAATCTCGGTAAAAACAAATTAAAATTTCATTAAAAATTATACATGTATGTACTTTGAGAAGCAGCTCAATTCGTCTGAGAATGTGTATTGATGAAATAGTTATTAGTTACCTAACTATGTACTTAGTTAATATTAATTACTTATCTATTTATTGAGTCGACAATGAAGACGCGACTGATGTTACGTAATAATCCCTAACTTAGGCTTTGAGAACTAATCAAACTAACAGACGCTGGAGGCGGAATGAGCTTGAATGACTAAACTAATTTACTCGACTGGAATGTCTCAATCTCAAGTTTGTTTCGATTTGACGTGAAATCAGGCTGAATATCCGGCATTCGACATAACGTGGGTTGTTCAAAGACGAAGAGTTCTATACCTACTAAGCATAATGAAACTCCATTTTGCTAAGAAGATCTGGGGGCACGGCAGTGCCCCCACCAAGTCGAGCAAAAAAGCGGCACGGCCGTACCATCCTTTTCTCGAAGCAATTCAGGCCATTTTCGACCGCCTGTAACTTCGTTGTGGATAAAACTAGAAGGCTGAATTTTCATTAGCCATGCAGGCATTGTAAAGACACGGTATATTTAAAATTTCATTCAATTTGAACCAGTAGTTTAAGAATTATAACGGGTCAAAGTTACTTAATTTTGTCACTCACTGACTCACTGACTCACTGACTCACCGATCATCAAAACTCTAAGGCACTTCTAGCAGACCTAGAAGCTTCAAATTTGGAATATAAGTAGTGTTTGGTGTATGAATCAAGGAAAAACTAAAATATGAGATCCATGTAATACCAAGTCCAGGCCAGGAAATCTTTAACGTTTTACATAAATTATTGACTTGGCCATCGCATGAAAACACGTGTAAATTAAATTATTTAGTGCGATGGCCAAGTCAATAATTTATGTAAAACGTTAAAGATTTCCTGGCCTGGACTTGGTATTACATGGATCTCACAACTTTTTACCGTAGAACAACTGAGTTGCGAGACTTGGTTTTTTTGACAAGTATTGTTTTTGATGGGATTACAATTTAACTATTCTCACTCTACTTGGGGGTTAATTTGTTCATAGAAAATGTTACCTTTACTCATAACTAGCGGCCGCCCGCGACTTCGTACACGTGGATCCCGTTTTACCCCCTTCATCTATCTTACGCGGTTTAGATTTTTCATACAAATGTTTTTCCCGCTAACTCCCGTTCCCGTGGGAATTTTGCAATATCCACCTGCATGCCAAATTTCAAGCGTCTAACTTAAGCGGTTTAGATTTTTTATACAAAAGGATTTTCCCGCTAATTCCCTTTCCCGTGGGTATTCCTAAGTATACTATAACCTGCCCAGGAGTATAAAGAATAGTTGTACCAAGTTTTTTTTTCTATAAGGAACATACAGACAGACAGACAGACAAAAATTTTACTGATTGCATTTTTAGCATCAGCATTGATCACTAATCACCCTCTGATAGTTATTTTGAAAATATATTTCATGTACAGAATTCACCTCTCTTCAGATTTATTATAAGTATAGATTGAAGGGAACAACGAGTTATTTTGATAACTACAATAAGTAAGAATGTAATAAATTGTCACAAATGACAAGTGTATCTTACTTCAACTCAACTATGGAGGAGTCAGTCCTCCTCTAAGAATCATATTAAAATGAGGAACATAAGAACCTGGCTCGGGTTACTACATGTCTTACTATAGTTTATGAAGAGTTACGTGTTCATCATCAAGATTACTATAATGTAGCCCTTGGTAACAGTCAAGTTTTTCTAGATAGATTACTCGTAGATCCCAATCCAATCAAAACATCCAGGACCCCGGCTTCATTCATCTGCCTTGTGAAAAATGTCCAAACAAAATTTGTAATGTAAAACGTCGGCCAAGTTCTTAATTGCGGCGATAAAAATGTTCGGTTTTATTGTCCGAGGCGGGACGTGGCCAGCAACAAGTTTTTATTGCGGAGTTTATCGCATTTTTCGCGTTATGCTTATGTCCACCCGGGGAGATTTAATTTTAGTTGAGTGAATTGAAATTAAATTCATCCAGCTCCGGCCGCAATGGAATACAAAGTAACTTTTATATTAATAGAGACGGGCCTAGTGGCTTTGAATCTTATTTAACTTACCCTTCATTTTGTTAAATAGGGGCGGAAGGTTTAAAATTGTTGGTGAAGTGAGAATTTCTTTAATTTTCAAGAGCCATACAACGGGCAAGGTTTTAGATACACGATACAAGGTTTAGTTAGGTACTACGATAACATTACGACCTTCGTAATTTTGATTACAAAAATACAATTTACTTACTCCTGAATTTTTATCATTGTCTTACAAAATCAGGTCCATTACCTAACACAACTAACTACCAACGTGTTTATTTTTGTGTAGTTAAAAATTATACCAACCGAAATGAGAACCTCCTCCTCTTTTGAAGTCGGTTAAAAAAGCAAGATTCATAAATTAACTTCAAGACACCAACTGTCAGTCATGCATTAATTAAAAGACTTTTATATTTACTATGCTGAGTGTCCCTACAGCAAACTCTACCATGAGCTTAATAGAGTCACAGCAGCCGTAAACCCACAGGCCCGTAAGTAACGTCAGCTAATAAACTTTTCATTCCACCAAAAGGCAATAATTTCCAAAACTTGGCCCCCGCGCGGGCGTAAAGTTGTTTTTTCCGTTTTACGGGCTCCCTCCGCTGCTCAATTTATCTCTTTCAAAACCCTTTAAAGCAGAATTAGGGATTCATCTTAATTTAACATCGGAAGTGATGTTTTTAACGTCGGGGCGCTGTGATCGCGGTAATTTAAAAACGAACTTTTGGGTCAAGATGGTGCTTGTTTTTCAAAAGCAGCGTAATAAGGAAATATTTGATACGGACAAGTTGACAGAATCACAAAGTGTAGGTAATGTTCCTTTATATTTTAAAATCTTAAATATCAATGCCGTTTCTAGAAAGTGTCTTTGACACCAGAAGAACGATCAAGTTTCAATTCCAGGAAAAAATATATTGGAAATTTCATTTTACAATTTTGTAACCCGAGTTTACCTTTTTCCATCCACCTTTCCTTAGGGATCTGGTATTCGATTCAATAACAAACTTTCTTAATTGTTAAGTAATAAACCTGTTCTATTTTTGTCACTTACAAGATATTAGTTAAGTAACAAAATACTATTAAAAGGACATCACTCCCAAATTATTACTACAACTCCCTTTGAAGCCTTGAAGGTTTCAAGGCCCAATGGCGCGGGCTCGTTCTATATTCATAAGGCCTGTAAAATCCCAAATTGAATAAATGAATGTTAACTTTATAATTCATAATACACCGGAAGACCCCTTGGGATAGGTAGGAAACTAACTGCTAAGTTATTAAACTATATTGGTGTCAAACTAGAGAATTCTCGTAACTCTGAATAATAAACGATCAACTTGGAAATGCGGCTGGAATTGACGTAAATTGACATGTTTGGTAAAGAAAGAAAAAAGCCATCGAATATTTCCTATTCGTTCGTTCGTTCGTTTCAGCCAAATGACGTCCACTGCTGGACAAAGGCCTCCCCCAAGGTTTTCCATAATGAACGGTCCTGCGCTGCCCGCAGGCTCCTCCCGCGACCTTACTGCCTTATTTCCTATTACTACTGCCTTTGAATTTTTTCTCAGAGGACTGTGTTATGCGGTACCTACCTATTATTATTTTCGTCATTTAAAAGTATCGGTATAAATTCCTGCAAAATGTTTAAGTTCAAAAAAATCTAATTATAGGTAGGAATAGGTACCTAAACGATTATTCCGTAATACCCGAAATTATTTAATTAACCTAATAACCGTTGAGTTTCCCAGAAATCACACCTACAGAATGCCTTGAGAGTGATCACGATTCCTAACTGATTACTGAATTCGCGGTATTTTCACTTACAATGTTTATGGAAAACAAAATACTCGTAACACCCGGCTCTAAACCAATTCTGAAACATTTCGCTTTATGAAATTCGAGAAGTAATAAAATATGTCAATAAAATAAAGAATCAAATGTTCTTGCAAGATCTGATACATAAAAAGTACCTACTAAATTTTTATGATTTTTAGCTTTAGTTCACCTAAAAATGAGGTCATTTTCAAATGAAAACACTATCACTGCACCTCTCTAGAAAATGCAAAACTTTCGCTCTACTCTAAAAGTTAAATATTCTTTATAAAGACAATAGCAGAAAATTTTCCGCCATATTTCTTTTGCTCAAAAATCTGTACCCCCAGTGAAAAGGGATCTAACTCGACTTAGATCAAAATTGACTTTATAACATAATGTGAATCTCTGAAAAATTAGCTATTTTTGTATCTAATCGGTATGTTTCTACGACGTATAGAAAAGAAAATAATGTTGTGCCAAATGATACAAGTAAGGCTTTGTGAACCAATTTTGAGTTTTCTTTCGTGTATATTGATACATGTATACTTTTAACAAAGTGTACCGGAGGCTTCTTTCAATTTTTTATTGTGTCAAGAGGTATGACTCGTGTTACTACTTTTTACACGATTGAAGTTGTTCAGATTGAATTTGTGATTAACAATATAAGATGACTCATATTAATATACACCAAAAAAACTATGTATTGTTGGTTGGTGAAAAAGAATGTAACTTAATTTATATCACAAAAAGTAAAAAACAAAAGGTTATTTTTTTTGTGTATAATGATTCAATTAGACTAATACCATTAACCACAAAAGTTTCGTACAAGTGTAAAATGTTATAAGTTACTTAGATCAGAAACATTTGAAAATCGCAACTAATAATTTGGTTAATTATTTGGTGTAAAATGATATAACTTAGCCCAAACGTCAGATTAAAGGAAAAAATAATGTCGTAGTTTATAAATCAAAGAACTTTAGTTAATAGTTTTAATAAATAATGGTGAACATCTACTAGTAAAACATATAATTGAATTCATAGTGCCTAACGTTGTCAATAAAAGTATTTAATAAGTGCATTATAGAATTTACAAGAGCTCCAACTACCAGAACTCTTTATAAATAAAACTCATCACCTTTGACAACAAATTGAACTGGGCGAGTCATGTCGAGAACAAAATAAAAATGGCCTGTATAGCATTCCATCAGTGCAAGAGACTCATTGGTAGTAGATGAGGTCTCAACCCAAAGATAACACTTTGGCTCTACACGTCGGTTATATGGCCCTCTTACACATATTATTATGGATCACTTGTATGGTGGCACAGAACACAACTATCCACAGCAAGATCAAAACTCCAAAGCCTGCAACGCCTTACTAGGCGTTGCAGCATAGCGGCCACTAGTTGTATGAGAACCACTCCATCGACATCACTTGAGTACCTTCTGAATCTTAGATCTTTAGACCTCTTCATTCAGGAGGAAGCGCAAGCAGCCGCTCTAAGACTTAAAGGTCAAGGACATATAAGAAGCAAAACAAGGAGACAGGACATTCCACGATCCTGCACAAAACCCTAATAAAAGAAATACCTCTCACCGAGGCACCCATGGACAGAATTCCCTGTGTTCAAATCTTCGACTGAAGATATAATATCCAGCTTACAGCGGAAACGCAAGATTGCTCTGGAATCAATGAACTTAGGATATACACTGATGGCTCCAAAACCCAAAAAGGTACAGGAGCTGGTGTCTTCTCGAATTACCTAAATATAATAAGAATATCTACAACACTAGATAAACACAATACAATTTTCCAAGCAGAATGCAATCAGAGCAGCACAGGCGGTTGCAACCATAGACATCCGAGGTCTGAATATAAAAATAATCTCAGATAGTGCAAGCAATACAAAGCAACTTATACTACATTATAATACTTATATTGGAATGCCATGACGCGCTCTTAAGTCATTGCAGACGCAAATGGCGTTACCCTGCACTCCTGAAGTAGATCAAAGGGCACAGTAATTCCTTGGGCAACGACGCAGCAGATGAACTGGCCAGAAAGAGATCGTACACGACGGTGTTTGGTCCGGAACAATTATAATGCCAATACCATAAGCACAGATCAAGACCTGGCTGCGCTCCAAAATAGAAAAATAACACCACACAGAATGGAAAGATTGTGAAAGATGCAGGCAAACAAAAGATGCAGTTGTGGATATATCGAAAAAGTTCTCCCGCAGCCTCATAAGACTAAACAGGGACAACATCCACAAGGTCCTACCTAAGTGTAATAACAGGTATGTTAAACAAACACCTACACAATATAGCTGTTACAGACAGCCTACTGTGTAGTAGATGCATGAAGGCAGAAGAAAAACCGCAGCACGTGCACAAGGAGTGCACAAGCGTAGCAGATCAACAGGCTCAAATTCTCCAATCACCAGGGTCGCTGCAGAAGGCCTTTAGCGACCTAGATAGACTGCTGCTACTTGGGGGGATTTGAAGCGATTGGAATAGAAAGATAAACTACAATTAATATCACACAATGGTCTAATCAAGAGGCTAAGTGCAATATTCGATTGCCCTGAGAAACTATCTACGAAAGTCCTTATGAATGGATACTATGTTTAAAGTAAATAATTATGTAAATGGCATGTGTTGCTGGACTTTATCTGCTTAGCTCGCAAGTATAACATGTCTTGTTAATTCATGTCTCTATTGATTTAAGAAGATTCCCGCCCTAGGCAGTTCGATTTTTTTCAAGTTATTTATGATTTAAGAAGAGTCTGACAAGGGTGGCTAAATTTCTTGCGCTGCTTCTTCTCAGCACTGGTCCATTTATGTCCCAAAATTATTGTAGGGTTCAAGTAATACTAGGACGTGTTAAATGGCTGTTTCAAAGCCTCTTTGTTGAAAACAAATGCATTTTATGAATTTACTTTTATATTATCCTTCTGTAGCCAAAAGGCAATCAATATACCTTGACATCACCATCTCTGGTCCAGGGTTTGATTCCTAAAAGGGTAATTGTAGAAAACAAACTTTTCTCTGTCTCCTGTCTAATTAGTTAATGTGAAACCATTGTTGTTTCTGGTGTTTACTACACAATTGCTTCAGCTATACTTACTTTATAATAGGAGATAATGTATATGATTTAGGCCGATATCATTCATGGTATATGGTGTAATAATGAATAAAATAGTAGTTTCAGATCAGAATAAACATTTAAGGAGTAAATAATTAGAATTCAGTCTCAAATTCTAGCCGTATTCCTTTACAGTCGCCACTTATATCACTTTACACATAATTATTAGGATACTTAGATCGCTATTATGTTAGTTAGATCAGTTTACACATTTTTTTTCTCACCACAAAATTGGTGTATATTGATATAAGTAACAATTTTTGGACGATTTACCCTAAATAACCTGAAATAATGATTCCTCATAGTGTAATTACTTATGTTTGTTTTACAACTTTTTCTAAAATTGAAGATACAAAAAATTATCAACAGAAATGGTGGAAAATGTATCACTTTACACTTGTTAGCGTGTGGTTAATTCAGTGTGGTGTAAAATGATTTATGTCCCATTACATCACTTTACACGAATGTAAAGTTGTCGTGCATGGTGATACAACTAGGTTTTTATTTAATTACGAAAAAACCACATGCTATATTTCCCAAACTGGCACACTGCCTAATTATATCTAACATTACCTTTCACCTAAAAAATATTTCACCAAGTTATCTCTAATAGCGACGAAGCAGGATTTTTTTTAACTTCAAATGCGATTTCCCAAAAATCACCATTTTCGACTTAACTCCCTTTTCACTGGGGGTACAGAAATGTGCGGCCATATTTAGACTTTAACATTCTTGCCTGCGCGATCTAAACTGATATTTATGTCATCTAAGTTGCTACAGGGCTGTCACTGTCTTGTTTTCATTATGTTAAAATAAAAGTTATGGCCCCCCAGAGACTGCGGAGCCGGAGGAGTATGCCCTCCAAACAAGTATGTTAGAATTTGGGACGTACTTTAAGGTAGGATTTGTGCGAAAAGTTGTTTCAGCCATGAAATGTGTGAATAAAGCTTTTTGGCTTTACAAGTTGGAATAGTGGTTTTAATATGATTTACATTTTAGCTCTAAAACAACCAGTTTAGCATTTTACGTTACTGAATTTGTTGAGTCCACAATGGCGCTTTGTGAGCGAGTCCATTTATTTCTAAAGAGATTTTGCTTAATTTAATATTGGACAACTTTTGTATTATTTGTGTGATAAATTGAATTGGGTTAAATAACATTTTGAGATAATTAAAATTAATTTAAGACAATGAATTCGCACCGAAATTTATGTCTGTGTATTCCTATTGTCGGAAAGCATGAGCCTTATGGATTTTAATGGATGGTTTAATAAATACACCTTCTTAAGTTTATGTAGGTAGGTATGTTTATGTAGTAGCCAAACGAAAAACGCTTTCCATCTGAAGCGCCCCGGGTTTTATCGTGTTTATACATAGATAAATATGACGCGCTACAAGGAAACTTCCTCAGTTATAGTCCTGTTCACTCGATTTATTCGCTTGTCTCCGTCGCGTTCGCAGCCGGGATGGAACAGTTAATCTTATACATATAAACTCTTTCTTTGAATTTGAGTCTTAACTTACTTGACTTAAGATGGGGCAGAGATTTTAGTGGTTAAGATAAAAGTAGGTGTTTTAAACCCGAAAAGGTCAATATTAACGCATAAAAAGCAAACAAGTTAAAGAATGTAGGTCAACATTGCAGGCACTGTCTATTTCAACATAAATTATTATCAGCAGTGTTGAAACTTTGATTACGCAGAGCACACACACGTATCTTATTAGTAAGTCCCTGCCTGCTAAAAAGCAAAAAAAAATATATCCAAATACTTAGAACTCATATAGAAGAAGGAGTATTGGATCTATAGGAAGTCAAAGGACTTCTCCATGAACTGACACAACAACTGTATTTTTCCAAGTGGCATGGCTTATCTCGCCGGTTAAGACGCGGGTTAATGAAGACAGAACGCCTGCCAACTTCATAGTTGGCCAACTAGTATAATAAAAACCAGTCAAGTGTGACTCGGGATTAATGTTACGTGGAAATTTGAGTTTCAAACGAACGCTTGAGATATGACTTCTCATAATCGAGGACTTGGTGAACAGATAACAGTAATTGAATCAAAACTTTATAATGTTGAAGTTTAAGGCTGAGTTGCACCACCTAACTTTGACCGTAACTATAACGATAACCGGTGTGTTTTGTATGGAGTTTGACAGATTTTTCGCCTTTGTCAAAATTAAAGTAAGATGGTGAATCCCAGCCTAAGTTGTGTTACGCGAGTTACGTTTGAGAAAACACGCGAAGTGATATACACTGACCTTCATTTGTTTATTCATCGTTCCTTCCAACGCGAACGCCTGAGGGTCACTTGATTTAAAATTACGTGAATCATATTTCTTATCAAAGAGCTTGATTTATTTTAAGGTTATTCTCCTATCACATGGGTAATCAGTAAATCATGCAATAATGGCATAGGAACCGAAATAATTTTCTGGTGCTCAGTAAAAAATCTTTCTTTGCAATATAATATCGTCAGTTGCAGGTTCACTTGGGGTAACTGACAAAATACAGTTTTTCAGTAGAGCCGTTTAAAGTTTTTTTTCGTCTTAAATCGGACATAACTTTTTTCCTATTTAACCTTTTTTAGATCTGTTTTTACAGAAATGCTTAGAATTCTACGCGGTTTTAGATTAAATAAAAAGAATTATCTAATATGTCTTAGTTAAGGAAATAAATTGCAGTTACACCAATGTATTTTTGTACTTTTGACAGTTACACTGATTTTACACCAAACTTTTGGAAAAAACACAGGTCAAATTGGTGTAAGTACTGCCAAATTTAAAATAATTTGATATATTTGCTGGGTTTTGTTTACTTAGTTGCTGTAAAATTTATGCAAAAGTATTAAAAAATAAGAGAATTCATGAAAAAAATAACATTTTATCGTTTTATTTTATTTTTTTTAATTTTATTAGAAGTAACTTTTATTTTATTCATCAAAAAATGTTAAAAAATGCACGAAAATCAAGAAAATATGTGTATTTGATTTTTTTAAGACAAAAATATTGAAATAACTAAAGTATTACTGTGAAACCAAGTAATTTGAATATTTTTTTAAGCTTTGACTTACCAATACCGTATTTAGCTCTACGGGGCAACTTAAACTGAAAACAAAATGGATTTAATTTCCCACCTCTATAGCAATGTTGAATTAAGGTCATGACTACTACAACAGTAAAAGTAACAGAGTAAAAACAGGTTAATGTTAGCAACGCGCAGTGACGCCTAGTTGGCTGGATAGTTTGCTCAATTTCAATTTTTTTTTGTTGAGCTAATTTTAACTTCTTTAACTGATACTGCTGGTATAATAATAATGTAATATGTCTTAAAACTTTCTAAATTCCTATTTTATTTCATGTTATAAACCTTAGCAAATCAGTGTAATTGCAAAGTTTTGTAGCAAAATTTTTACATTATTACAGATACACCAATTCAACCTGGTAAAATTATTACAATGTCAGTTACACCAAAATTGTGAAGGAAATCTGAAAAGTTCACACCTGAAAATGTCCGTGTAATTGTAATTTTTTTAAAGCTAGAATTTTTTTACGTATACCATTCGAAAGAGCAGAAAAAACTAAGAAAAACTGTATATTTAACTCAAAAACCGTATTTTGTCAGTTACCCCAAGTGAACCTGCAACTGACGATATATCCAATCTTTATACGGTTCTCTAAAACTCAAAGCTTTATTATCCCAGACTAACGCCCTTATTCACAAACATTACTATGAGGTCTCACAGTGCGCGTGGATGCACAGGGTGACACGAACCAATCACAGAGCTCTATTCAACGCTGTGCGTTCGATTTGCTGCTTCACATAAGCAAGCATCGTTTGTGAATACGGGCGTAAGTAAGTATTTGACCAATTTGCTGATTAGCCACCTCCAAACATCGAGACCTTTCGTGACCCTGGGGGACCCTTATAGGGGCTCATTATACGCCACGCTATCCCTAAGGTATTTAATATAAGGTCTAAATACTTCATAAGGGTCAGAGATTACGTTTCACCTTTTCGTATTTTTAGAACTTCAATTTAGGTTTGACCATCCAGTAATAATTGAAACTTATAATTTAGTCCATAAGAGCTTTTCAGATTAAAGTAAAAATATAACCAGAGCCCCTCAGAACTTAGCAACAGTCCTAAAGCAAATAGTATTTACTTGTATTCCTTTACTATAATTTAAACTTCTAAAGCAAGTATTCCCTAGATATTCCCTAGTAAAAGCCTGGTAATCTATCAGTAAAAAGAAAACTAAACTAATCTAACAGGCATTTTAACTCAGTAATAGAATTTTGGTATTAAATTACATTTGTTTTGCTGATTGAGATGGTGATCTAGGGTTTCAGAGGTACTTAGCATTTTTACTGCTTAATTAAATATCTACTACTTACTCATTTTGATAAATTAATGTGAATGTATACCTTATAGGTACTTATCTGCTGGATTAGCAAGCTGAAGTGGCAATGGGCAGGGCACATAATACGCAGAACTGACGGCCGATGTGGCAGCAAGGTTCTGGAGTGGAGGCTACGTACCGGAAAACGCAGCGTGGGACGTCCACCCACGTGGACCGACGACCTTCTAAAGGTAGCAGGAAGGCGCTAAGTGCAGGCCGCTGCCAACCGTGCGATATGGAAGTCATTGGGGGAGGCCTATGTCCAGCAGTGGACGTCCTGTGGCTGAAATAATGATGATGATGATGACTTAAATGCTTATTGGTTATTGTTACTTTCGTTTATCGCTTTATCTCTGAACTGTTTTCAATTATAGATATCTATTAATTTTAACGCAAAGATTGACAGAAAAATGAAGTCGCCAAAAAGCTAGTTTAAATAACAAAGGTCTAACGAAAGAATATTAAAAGGCACAAGCGTTTTATAAAGCCTACAAAACAGAAAGCCTTCTAAAACTAAGCGCTAACATTGACCCCAGCCTTAACCTGAAACGTAACCCAAGTGCGCTCTTATCCTAATCTAATACAAACTTAGCGGGCTACGGACTATTCCCTAGGCAGGCTAATAAACCTGGCTCGTAAGAAAAACAGTTTGCGAGCGCTGTACAATATTCAGCGACTGTCGGAGGATAGTAGCGATGCCCATTCGAGCCCGGGAAATAATAACGCGTACGTGCTACGTGATAAGAGGTAAGTACTTATCTTGTATTTGTAATTGAAAGCACAGAAATTACCGACAATAATAACATTTATTTTATTTATTAGGACAACCAACAAGACAAACACGCATACATGGAATTACTATAACTAAAAGTGCTTAGAAAGTGTTGTCTTAATTAAAGGCTGCCACGGCATGCAACTTTGTTATGTGGCCAATAAAATAACTAACTACAATAATTTTGTAAAAGAATAGAATGGAAATATAATGTCACTGACCTTTTTACACCAGCAGTATTGTTTGATTTTGATTTGATAACTTCATTCCAAAACACTCAAAATTTATGTAACTACATATTTATCACGAACTAAAAATTAAAATTGCACATTTTTCGTCTAAACAAAACACTATCAACAAAAAAAATAATTTCTAAGTTTTTTTTTAATAAAGCAGAGAATCGGCAAAGATATACAAGATCGTACAGCCTACGCCACAGCGTTATTCGGTAAACGAAAATAATGTTTTTTTTTTCGCAAAGACATCAATCTCAATTTGGGCCTACACCTGTAATATTATTTGATTTTCTTCGTGGAAAATAACGATAACGTAGAAATTATTTGCAAATTACTATTTAATCAGAACCTAATTCTAGGCTCATTTTGACTTATTTATTTTCTTCGTACTTATTTGAATGCAGGAAATGTATGCTTTATCAGGTCAGGGCCACGTTTTTTTTTGCCTTCGGCTGCTTTTCTATCTTAATGCATAAACAAATTTCAAAGATTTTAATAAAACATTATTCAAGCCTGAACAAATCATGCTTATTGTTAAAGTAGTCCTCATTTGAGAAACTTTCGTAAGTAAGTTTATTTTTATTTCTAACATTCTAGTTACGAGCGCAGATAAAAATATACCGACAATTTATACATTTTGGTAGGTAAGTACTTATTCTAAGAATACTAAGTTACGTCAGTGCGAGTATATTTAATCCAAATTGGTGTAACAAAATCTTATTGATATTCATCCTTTTTGTTAACAATAAATGTAATTATATCAGAAGTTTATATTTATTTTCCTAACAATGTCGAACAACTGACTAGTAAATTGGAGTTGCCTGAACATTTACACCATAATGTAACAGTTCCGAACTTGTAGCAAATCGACACCGCATTATAAACGCATTACATGCAATAGGCTCACTTCATTTTATTAAATCATTGAAATTGTATCGTGTCATTATTGTGTAATTTATTTTCTTCAATGGCAACACGGCAAATGCGCAAGCCGGGCGAGCATCAAGAAAAAAAAAGACAACGCAGCCGCCAATCATATTGGCGGGAAATAATTTAAAGTTGACGCAAATATACCATTTGATTGTTCGAACTGGTTAAACTAGGCTGAATGGATTACGACCTTTGCTTGCGGCCTCAAAAAAATTGTTCAGACTATGAACAATGGTTTTTTGCCACTTAAGTAATAAATTCTAGTATTTTTAAGTATATGCATTTTTGTAACATTTTTAATAATGCCTTACATAATATTTTCACAAGCTAATTCTTGATATTTAAAATAATGATAAATGAGTTTCTAATGGGGATGAAGGTTTATATTAGGGGGAAAATGTTATCATCATTTCTAAATAAAGAGACTGCTGAATTTCTATATGTTGTGGCACTATACATAGACAGTTACCGCACTAAATAACATTTTATTCGCCCGCTACACCCTCGCGCGGTGCCCGTGGGACCCGCAACTTTGTTCTGGATAAATTAAGAAGAGGCCAACTAGCCTGTTCTGATCGATCACTTGCACATAAATAATATTTTCCGTCACTAAACAATACGAAATTATTATTAGTTAAGTCAATCTTATCACACAATAATAGACACAATATAACATTATTATGAAAATCACACAAAAACTGAGAATCAAAAGAAATACCTACTAATCGATTTTGTCATTTCATAATCGATCCGAACACCCAAAAACAAATTAAATAAGGCTGTAAAATTAAAGATGCCATTGCCTACTATTTTAAATGTCTGTCTCATATCCCGCGTTCTAAATTCAAAATTTTGAAGAAAATTTTTCGCAGCCAGGTTTCGCAGAAATTGGCTTCTATTTTCAAATTTGGAATTAAGATAAAAAAAAGAGATGCGAGGTGAATGTCTTTTGTTTGTGGTTTTAACATTTTGTTAAAAGTAAAGTGCGTGGTTTGAATTTAATTTTCTGCGTAAATAAATATCTTAAAATGTTTGCTTATTAGTTAAATCGATGTTTGTGTATCAGTGTTGTTCCTAGAACTTAATTTTGGCCGCTTTCACACGAAAACAAGACAAGAAGAAATGATTCTGTAAGTAGTTACTTAGGTTTATTTACACACCCAATCAATGATTTGTTTTGCATGATGCATAATGTAAGTAGTTACTGTATTTCGGTTGACATGTTTTCTTCAGTACTTACTTATAAATTAGTCAGTGTATGAGTCGCACGCACAGCTAGTATGTAATAAATCTCTTACAACGTTACCTACTCATTACAACTATTAACAGTTTTTCTTCATAAAGCATTATCTCACATTTCTTTTTCCTTCGGGTCAGCGAGGCTATTGTTTAGACGTTCGTATTTTCAGCTTATCTATCTCTCTCACACGCGTGAATTACTATCACGAGCGAGAGTGACATACAGACAGAAATTACGAGTACATAGGCCCACGGAGCAATTCGTATATTATGTACTTACATTACAGTCAGCAGCAAATCGTGCTACACATTTCTGTGGAAAAATCGCACCTATTAGTAGTACTTAAGATGCTACAGCGTTACGCTTGATGTGCTCTCGTTTGTACTTCGCTTGTAACCATTAAGGTCAGTATGTACGCTTATCGGGCAATAAAAAAGACACACAGCCGTTATCATCAAGTAGCCCTACATTTACGAGCTTGGATACCTACTAAAATAGGGATATGAATTGAGAGTATCACGTATTATGGCTCCCCAACCCGTCTGGTCAGCGTGGGGGGTGTAGGTAGATCAAATCCTTCGTTCGCCTTTGGTGTTCGTTCGTTCGTTTCAGCCAAATGACGTCCACTGCTGGACAAAGGCCTCCTCCAAGGTTTTCCACAATGCACGGTCCTGCGCTGCCCGCATCCAGGCTCTTTCCTTTGGTGTATTACGTCCGTATTCACAAACATTCTATGAGGTTTCACAGTGTGCGTCCAACAGGGTCACACACGAACCAATCACAGAGCTCTATTCAACGCTGTGCGTTCGGTTTGCTGCTTCACTAAAGCAAGCATCGTGTGTAATTACATCATTTGGTCACCTGTAGGAGGTCGTGCTCCTACAGGTGACCAAATGATGATGATGATGATATAGCGTAGGTATAATAATGACGTCGTTTTTAGTCTAATATTTTAACTCTTGTCAACTTCTGAAAACCATAATTATCATTTTATTATTATAAGTGTCGTCGTGTATTTATAATCTTTATGCAAAGTAAGTTATTTATAAGCCTTAAGGTATGTGTACATCATCTTTGTATAGTTCAATTCAATCAGTCAACCGTTCAGAACTTAATCATATTTGAGTTACAAACTCACTAAATATCCAAAGTCAAACATTTGTATAGGATTTCTGATCTCATCAATAGTTACCTACGTTAAAGTAAGTGAATTGCTTAAATTGCATATCTAAATACAGTAACTAACGACCTCTGTTATTTTTTAATATATTTTTTCATGTTTTTCTGGTGGTTTCGGAAGACACCGAAACTGAAAAAATATTCTTATTATTAAGGTTACAAGTCTAAAATTATTAATAATGATAGGAATTGCGAAATAAATATCTTGTATTAGGTAAGCCATATTACCCAATTATTTAGTTTGTGGGAAATCCTTAGATTTTGCTTGATAGAAAAATATAGTATGCCACACCAGGCTTGTAGGAGTCTTCTAACGACTTCGTCTATCTTCAATTATTTTTTTCATGAATCTGTATTTTCCATTGTTTTCGATAATTACTAAGTATTGGTAACATCATTTGTTAACAATAGATGAAGAAGACAGATAATAATGTTACTTAAATTGATTGATAGTGTCTCACATCGACTACGTCACTAGAATGACCAGAGTGATTTGCAAGTGTTAAATGTAGTGAAACGGCACTGCCCCCGCCAAGAAGAGGCAATGAAAGCGCACTACCTTTTTACTTTTTACCCGACTGCACCAGAAGGAGGGTTGTCTAACTCCATACAAAAAATACTGGTTATCGTTATAGTTACGGTCAAAGTTAGGTGGTACAACTCAGTTTTAATGTCACAAATGCAGTCGGAGGCATCAAATACATTTCACCATCAAAATAAATCATAAGAACTAAGTAGTCATTAATGCTTCCGAGTGCATTTTTGAATACTAAGGCTGAGTTGCACCAACTCACTTTGACCGTAACTTTAACAATAACCAGTGCTTTTTATATGAAGTTTGACAGATTTTTGACATTTGTTAACGTCAAAATAAGATGGTACCTACAACCCAGCCTTAGGCTGAGTTGCACCGTTGCACCATCTTATTTTGACTTTACTTTATTTTAACAAACGTCAAAAATCTGTCATACTCTATACAAAAACACCGATTTATATTTATAGTTACGGTCAAAGCTAGGTGGTGCAAAGCCTAAGGCTGAGTTTATCTTTTAAGTTAATTTTTACGCAATTGAGTTTTTTGTTTTTACAATAACAATCTCGAATCTGTTTTACTGCTATCATTTTGCTATGGCTCGCTCGATGGCGATGTGTTCAGCATTCGGTTCCCGGCTAATTTGCCGGTACGTGACGTGATCTGTGCGAGAATCGACTTATTCATGGACGTGAATTGTGCGTGATAGATTACAGAGGGCCTAGTGTGAGTTTACGTCAAGAACATTCGATGTCGACCGCGTAAAAAAGTGACATTAAATGTATGACGGAATGTACAGCGCCCCTAGCGGAAACGTTCAAGAACTAAAATTTTCATTTTTTTTAACGCGCTCACTAGTGAGGTCGTTTGATATAAACTCACACTCAGCTCAGCCCGCAGAACTAGAAGGCTTATCGATGTGTCTATTTTGCACTGAATAGTAATGAATACTTTCTATAGGTAAGTAAATACGTGTAAATTTTAAGGTCAGGATTATCTAGTTAAGATACCTTTTTTTTTTTTAATTATTTATGTAGTTGTAAAATATAGTATGAAATAAATATTACAAATTCGTCAATCACTTAGAAAATATTAATATTCTACCTAGGTATTGTCCTATAAAAGACTGAATAAAAAAGGCAACAACACAGAAAACGTGCATTTTAGACTGCATTTAATGCACTGGACGAGCGCGTAAATGGATTCACAACACGTCCCCGCCTCCTTAGCTCCAAACGTAGTTTAGCTCGGTCTCGGTTTCTACTTTCTTTATTTTCTAAACATGATTCGGCGAACTTGAGATACTTTTCAAATAAACAGGCTGAATCGCTGAGTGCTTGTTTCAAAAGTAACACTTGAAAAATACTGAAAGAAATATTGCGGTCGGGATATTAACCTTATAATATACAGTGTGTCCGGGCTTGTAGTGATCAAACTTTAAGGGCGAAATCTAGGGACAATTTTATCGATAAAAGTACTTCAAATTTGGGGCTTGACCAATTTATCGCAAAATTACAAGGATTTAAGTTTTTCATTTTTAGTTTTCACCTCTTCCTTCAAAAACAAGCGAAAGCGTGGGTAGCTTAACATTAATGAGCAAATATTTTATATCATGCGATAGCCAATAAAAATATGTATTAGTAGAAGGAGAAAATAGACACAAGTTTCATACATTTTATGGAAGTAAGAATGGATTGAATTAGAAAAATACATGACTTTTTTCACTTCTTTTTCAGTTATTTTCCAATACAAGAAAAACCAGGTCGTTAAAGTATGTTTTTTTTGCATTGTATTTTTAGTATTTGAGCTATTCTACAAAACGAGTGTAAATTTATTAGTCTACGTCTATTAGTTTCGACGTAATTGTTAAACAAAGATACCCCTTCCCAGCCGCTTCCATAGTGCGTCGGAATAGGTTGTGTGATTCTTTCAGGCAGTGCATTTTCGCATGTTAGCAGCGCTATGGAGCCGGCTGGGAAGGGGTATCTTTGTTTTGTTAGAACATAACTTAGCTTGTTTTATATTAAATTTTTTTTCTCACACACAACATCGATTACATTTAAAGTGTACATACATATTTATTTTTTAATTATGCTACCCTGTGTGTGAGCGACTGGAGCCTGAGATAGGTTTCAGTAGAAACTCGTATTACAGTTAAAATTAAAATTGAGAAGTATGAATTTTATTACATTTACCTTATTCCAGGCCAACAGTACCTAAAATGAATTCCGAGAAGTGACGTTATAAGGCAAATTGTATAAGGAAAGGAACCGTGTATAAAATAAGATTTAAAGAAATATTTCTGCATACATATTAACATTTATTATTCGTTACACAGGTATTTGGCCCGTAATAAGCATCAGTCGGAGTGGAGTCTGAAGGTAAGTTATATTATAGTAAATTATCATAATATTATATGAATCTACCTCAAGTATTAATCCAGCTGTCGCTAAGATAGTTTGCTAAGAATATAATGCCCGTTTTCACCATCAATCCCTAATTTTTAAGTGACCCCTATGGACACAAATAACAGGAATTTTATTTACATAGAGGTCACTTAAAAATTAGGGATTGATGGCGAAAACGGACATTGTGTATCATTTGCAAAGTTTTTATTGAATAGACTCCTAAATTTTAATTCGGCTCCTAATCAGTCCCTATTCAAGTTACTAGTTCCAAATATGTTTTACGTGTTCTTTGGAAGCAAACGGTCAAGTTTAAGTAAATTTCCGTGTAACATAGGTTGGGCGATATAGTGATGGGCGGGCGGCCGGACATTAGACTGATCACCGCCCAGATGAGTTGGGCAGTTACAACTTTAGGGACTAGTTATAGTAATTTTATGTTACAGAGTTTTGGTGCTAAATGAAAGTAATGTTTGCTTGTTATAATTGATTTTGCTTGATCTTTACCATAAATAATGTTTATTTTAATTAGGTACATACCTATATGATGACTATTAAACCAATTTCGTACCTTTTGGATCTTAAAGTATTTTCAAACAGTTCAAATTCTGTGTACTAAATCGTAATAGTAGGCATCTACCTAATAAACATCATAGACTTACATTATAAATACAAGCACCTTATGTAAAACTTGGTTGAACAGAGCTGAAATCTGAGATATTGTATAATTTCAACAACCGTTGCTTTTCATGTAGCATTGTAAGAATCGTCTTGCATTATCATCGCGCAAGCAAGCTGAGAAAATTCGCTATTGTCCCCTGAACATCACAAAAGAAATCTTTGCCCGCATTGTCAGATGTCCATTACCGAGTCGGTACAGAATCCCGCATGCACATAATAAACAAACCTATGAATGGACGCCGTGTTTCGCAAGAAATCCGTGATCTCATTCCCAGGCTAAATGTAGTCTTCTTACTTCAGAAATAAGGTGTAAAATCGTGTTAGGGATGTAAGGTAAGCTGGCCCGGGAATTCTGAAGGGGCCTTAGGTAAATATTCGCTCAATACAAGGCACCGGTTTCTTCAGCCTTATTGTTGTGAATGGTCCGAGTCAGGGTGTTCCACTCACAGTGAGGGTTTTCGAGCTTTAGTGTATGAACTGTTACAGATTCACCACAATGCATTTATACACTAACAAGCTGATAGAACCGCTTCAACAGTCTACATCGTTATGAACTAGCTTCTGCCTACGGCTCTGACCTCGTAGATTTCGTTCAGTAATTTAGATTTTGCTAATTTTTTTGTGAGTTACCTTTATTGATTTGTCATTTAATAAAATAAAAAGAAGACCATTAATGGATGGTAATAAATAGCCCAAAAATTCTCGTTGAATTAGTTCAGTCACTTTGGAGCTAAATTATCAAAAATAGACACCTACTTCAATGTTTATACATTTCTTAGGTTTTGTTGCTAACATTCTAGCCTACGGTTTTCTTTTGAGTTTCCTTACACTCACGTTACTATATGAAATAACTCAGTCTTTTGCATTGACTGCTTGATGATCTTAATATATTTTATAGTCAATATGCTACCACTTTACCAAATATTCACAGTTCACATTACAATATTCTGCAAAACTATTCACAAAGTGGCCTCAGCTGTGAATATTCTATTTATTTACGAACATAATGCACGTCTAATCGAAATGTAAATGATATTGCAACGAAAATAGAATTTCCTTCGTTCATACGTTCGTGATATTTTATTTATGCACCGCTCACACGGGCACAGTCGACGTAAAATATTGCACCCACATTATACCGCCTTCGCACGTGCTCTCGATATTACTAATAATTTATTCACATCCGATACTTGTAGGGCGGAGAAAAATCGAGAACACTCGCTTAGAATTTTGTGTTGAAGACTCTACTTTGGGAAACAAATGACTATAAAAGACCGTTTGAATAAGCCACTTCATAAAATGGTGTAAGAGATTGCTAGTTTGTTTACTTAGGGGTGAAAATATGATCTATAATTGCTTTGATGTATTAAAACTTCGCTCTTTGTTGACGTAACTTAATTAAAACTTAGTAACTTTCAAAAACATCTGAAGTTACAATGAACTTTTGTCGTTATTATACACATAATTAAGATAGTTATTTTTTGACTCGACAAATATTTTTTCAGTTTCAATAACTTTCTTGTACCGTGAGTAACAGATTTATTGTTTGCTTTATGGACGGTAAAGTTATAAAAAAAAATGGTAGGGTCTACCATCCTCGAATAATAAACAGTCATGCATAACAGACCCCATAGTGATTTAGATATAGGCTAGCTACTGTTGTTAATCACCATACATTTTTACATGTAGCAACCCCTGTAGTTAAATGAACAAGAGAGAAATTACACTTTGTTCGAAGCAAACGTGGCGTGCATAATATTATTGTTCCTTTACATGTAAGAATTGCTAGCAGGATAATAATAACTACCGCAATTTACAATACAAGGGTTAAAAAGCGTTTTTGTACACAATTTTAGAGTTCCCTAATAAAATTAAAAATGTTTGGGCTGAACTAGTCACCAAACCTACAGAGTCAGGACTACGTATTGGCAAATCTCTGTGTTATGGATTTTCAATGTCAGTAATGATCCTTTATCATCAGGTAATCAGCTAGCTCATCATCACCTCTGTTATCCAGTTAATCAAATCTGTTGTCAGACTTTTAAAGCCGACTTAGCTCTAATAGCTGAACCAGACCCTGTGAAGTACCTACATATTGTGTATACTAATTTTAGCTTGCGGTCCAGTTTGTAATTTATTAACACTTTTTCTTTACGATGAAGCCTAGACTGTAAACTGTTTGTATACCTATTACAAATAAACAAATAAAAGACAATACAATTCAAGCCTGAAATGTAATCTGAGGGCCATTTCCACCGTTTCCAGTATAACAAATGAAATAAAATCTACTCAAAATAATACGGAACACTGATTGCGCAAGTACAAGTTCCACTTGGCCGGGTTTTTAATCCTTTAAAGAGTTTATTGTGCGTATTAACGAGGCGCATTTGGAGCTTGTGTGTGGCTGGCTGAGCTTTATTGCTCGAGCTTTTGCGACTTTGTCCTGATTAAAAATATTGAAACTTTATAGCTTTAAAGTTTGCCTGTTTTGGTTTGACTTGTCACAATCAATAAGCTGATGATAAATATTTCACTGACTTTAAAAGCTCGGTCTAAGCTGCTGGTATTTCGCTAGCATCGTAAAACTTTATTCTCAGTATCAGTGACTCTGTGTTTTTGCAATAAAATTTTGAAACTGACAAATTAACTGAAAAAGTTTGAGAGCTGATTAATTTCAAATTTTCCGCAATCCACGACAAAAAGTTGTTTTGCCAAAATTGAGTTTTAAATGTGGCTCGGTATAATGGAGGCTGTTCTTTTAATATGCTATATTTAAACTCAATTTGGTCAAAATAACAATAAGCGACTTTTGGAAGGCGGCTATGGGAAGACAATTTGTTCTTTTATTTTTTGTGATGACTTTTAAAATGAATAAAATAACGATCCACTGAAGTCAAAGACGTACTGAAACCCAAAAAATCTCAAATAGAAGCCGTAAACACATAAATAATTCCGTATAAGATTGAGCTTTCAAGCTCGCATTAAGATTCAAGCTTACATAAAGCACGCGGCATAACAACACGGCCTGAATCTGGACGGAAGCGTTTTTAATAAAAGCCCTCAGACGTTTTTACTGCCTTCCTCTGGCGTAATGTTTGCACCCTTTTCAGACGGTTGTTGTTCGCTACTTGGGACACTGTTTTTGTATAATTTGCAACATTTGCATATCTATTTTGAATAAGCGTGTATGTTTATGTGAGATTCCTCGTAAATTTGACCTTTTTTCCACGGACTGTAAGCGCGGACTAAGATTATGTTGTCGACTACATATGTGGGTCGACTACAATGTCCACAGTTGCAAGTTCAAATACTACCAATAAATATAATAATAATAATAAATATCCTTGGACATTTTACACTGCGCTTCTAGTCCCAAACTAAGCAAAGCTTGTACTATGGGTACTAGAGAACGGATATAAACATACTTAAATACTTTTTTTTTTTTGTAAATACATACTTATTATACATAGAAAACACCCAGTCCAATACAAACAAATATGTTCATGCACACAAATGTTTGTACTGTGCGGGAATCGAACCCGCAACCTCCGGAATAGTGGTCCGTTTCGAACCACTACACCAAACGGCCGACAACGGTTAAGGTTAGTGTGATGAGCGCGTATACGAAACATAGGCGTTTATGTAAACGGTAATTACCCTTACTTGAGATATTCCACTGTTTTAGTCAAGAAAACACCATTGATTAGGTACTCTACTCACGCCTCTTTTAAATGACTCCGTTATAACAAAGCAGATCCAAACATATAACTCGTATGTAGGTACGTAGTTTATACGAATTTAGCAATTATGAGATTTTCAAAATCCAACTCTTTGTGCCAACGATTTTGTTTATCAGCCTTACAATTTAATTAAAGTTACAATGGATTTTCTCCATAAAAACTGCATCCTTTTTACGATAGCAAATAACAACACTGATTTCATGGAACAGGCATTCTTCAACAGCAATAAACGGAAATCTCTTCAGCGAACAATTCGCGCAATTTACTCTAGGAGTAGCGAGTCACGACTCGCGAGTGACTCGCTGAGTAAATAAAAGACAGCGCTTCAGCAAAGCGCTGATCAATGCTGACACAGGCAATTCAGTGGAACTCGGTCCACAGCAGTCGTTAAACATAACGTCTGCCCGCTGCTGACAAAGAGCGTGTAATGTTGGAGCTTAGACCCAGCGGGAGCGGGAAGAGATGTGGTAGCGGAATGTTCTTGAACGGAAAACGAAACCTATAAAATGTTATAAAAAATACGAGTTCCTATCGCCCGTATTCATAAACATTACGATGAGGTATCACAGTGCGCGTGGATGCACAGGGTGACGCATGAACCAATCACAGAGTTCTATTCAACGCTTTGCGTTCGATTTGGTGCTTCACTAAGCAAACATATCGTTTGTGGATACGGGCGTTAGTGTAGAGCCATTATCTGTAACAGCACACAAACAATAAAATATACATCTATCATGTACTCTTACGTACTGTAATATTTTGTAAATTTTAAGACATTTCAGCACCCAATCAAGTAAGAAAGCAAATGTTACTAAGCTCTTCGTGTCTTTGAATGAATAGGTTGACACCTTGTATAACTTGATAACGTAAACCTATACAAGTTTACAGGTTGTTCTGCCCGCTTTTCGCTTATGACCTCACCCAGCCCAGGGCCAAGGGCACATAAGGTCTGACCCTTGTTTGCGGCACTCAAAACTTACTGGCCCCCCGTAATCATATTTCCTACCTAAAGTAACATAACAGTGAACAAACACACTTCTGGGTACGTTTCACGGATTTTTCGAAGCGGAATTGAATGCGGTTGGTGGGAATGAATTATTTGGGTAAGGTTTCATAAAAGGCCTTACCTATAAATATGGTTTAATAAAACCTACGTTTTGTTTTCTTATTTCCTGCGTCTATGCGAAAAAGTTTGTATTGTATTTTTTATCATCATCAGGCAAGAATTACTGGGGAACAAAGATTTTTTACTTACCCCAAGCAATCGCATATGACCGCGTATCGAAGATTCGCGTGGCTTGAATTGCCACAAGATTTCATCAACTAGATATTTCATTTAATCTAGAGCTTGAACAGTTCGACTAAGTAACAAATCTGACTAAGTGTATTATTTTGTCACAAAATCGTAAATCCGTCCTTTTAATAATGCGTAGGTATTTACATGAAAAGTTGATCAATTAAGTAACAACAATTAATTCCATTTAATCTAATCCTACAAACGGTTGTGTGTTTTCGGTTCTATTTATCTCTTAAACATTCCGGGGTGCTGTCACGAGCGTGAGCGACAGACCGAAAATACGGAAATTGCCCGGCTTATGTCAAACTTTATGAGCCGGCTGACATGGCTCATTTGCCTAACAGCCGGAGGAAATAACGCCCGCTGGCTTACTGTGCCCTCTGGAGCAAGGTGTGGCTCAAGCTTAAGGATAGCTCTATCTGTCCAGGTGTCTCAAAATTTCTGTATTCGTGATTTTTAGTCCCAATATTCTTGACCATTATCGGTATAATGTTGGTATAGAAAAAATAATAAATGTAATATAATATTATTTCTTTTTACATTTTTATTCATGTTTCGTGGCCGTTGGCCTCAAGTGGATGCACACTTGAAATGATTTTCTGTATTGTGTCTAAAGTTGTTTTAATTTGGATATAAGTTAAATAATGCGCTAGCTCGCTTAAGCTTCTAATTAAAATGAATTGGGTTCATTCATCTTTATTTATTTATTCGTATTGAATCGCAAATGGCGCAGTCAGCCAATGGCGTGGCAAGCCATTGCTTCTACAGTCAGTTAATAGCAGTTTAATCTTTGCAACGTCCAAAATTAACACATCAATTGCACCAAGAAGCCAAAAGGCGAAGAGCACACTGTTTAAAAAAAACACAAAATATTTGTCACTTTAATTTATGTTCATTCACCTAAAGCCGAGGTAAAGATGTGACTGTAGGATTTTAACAGCAACATGCTTTAAGACGTTTTGTAAAAAACATTGCCTTTTTCCATTAGGTATGCCTTGAGATTTAATATAATTCGCGTAGGCACTCCGTCAGCTAAGCCGGTTACCAAAGACCACTGTAGCCATTGAGTGCTAGGTAAAATATCTAAGTGAGCTTGACCACCGGGCTAGAGTGCTTGTGCAAATCCTATTCAGGCCTACACACTAGAACCTTTTTCTAGTTCTAACTAGTGAATACTCAGCTCTACCTACTAGTTATATCTTTTTTGTAATCTAAAAAATGCTGAGATAGCCATCAGTCCCGTATTTCATTTCCATTAAAAGGGCAAAGTATTGCTACGAAATAATAAACGTATTTTTGATACATTAGCATACGAAGCATTAATATTAAGCATAATTATTCACAGTCTACGTTCACGTCTTCCAGCTAACGACATTTATTTGAAATTTCTTCCATTTTCGATTCAATATGAAAGTAATTTGAATGTCTCGTCTAATTTAACTCAGCGCGAGCACACGTCTTGGCAATTATGATATCTAGGTTTCCTTTATATTAAAATGGCGGCGATGGCGCTACTTTGAAATGGGTTAGGTTTTTTGCCCTTTATAATATTGACTATCAAGATGCTTTATCACAAAAACATCTTATACAGTCAATTTTAAAACAAGTTCCATGCTAGCTGAAGATCTTTTTCTCCATGCATTAACCAGTTCACCACCTTCAATATAGTCGGACCTTAAAGACTAGCAACAAAAGGCATCCAGGTTACCCTGGACATCTGCCAGAGCGTCTATAAAGCAGACGTTATCTAGAATAATGTGGGGATCTGCAACGTTTCAGACATAAAAGCTATTGTGGCGGGGGTTCCAGCTCGGAATGGTTTAAGCTTCCGTTTTAGAACATTACCTACGGTCTAATTTGACATTTGATACGAGAAATGTGCAGTCTATTTTGCATGCTATTTTAGTTGACCTTAGCGAAATATTTTGTGATGAACTTCAGAAAACTTACGTGTAGAGGTTTTATATTTGAGTGAAGTTTAACCTATTTGCAGACTTAATAGAGTTTAGAATATGAAAGCATTAATCTACCACTAGTGCAGGTAAAGGGTTTAAGCTCGCGGTTTGGGACGCTAATATGACGTTTGATACGAAATTAGAGACAGAATATTACCTACGTGCTTTTTAGTGTGGTGGTATGTAATGTATTTAAAAAATACTTGCAAAGTTACGTACCTACACTTACCTAATAAGTTGAAGGTTTTGTATCTTTTTTTCTTTTAATGAGGGTTTTCGCGAATGAAAAATCCAAATGCTGCATGATTGGCTATTTTTGACATGATATTGTCAGATATGTCAAAATCCACCAATCACGCAGCAGTCAGACCCCACATCCACCTCCCGCCATCTAGCGGATCTTTCATTCGCGAAAACCCTCATTAGTTATCAATTTGACTTGTTTTAAGAATGGTGAATTAGTGCCTACCAATAGAATACCTTGTATAAAAATAAATTATAACTATTTCAAATTAATAACTGTGACCTATTTTAATTTGCTTTGGGTCATGGTCGCTGAGGTAAAAGAATAACTTCAAGTTACAGAGCTGCAATTGTTCCATGAGAATGGAATGAAAGAGCGACAAACGCCAAGACACCGTCCACCCCATTCGGGGTAGATAGCTCGTTGGAGTGGGGCCAAGCGACTCTATTAATCTGAGATGACCACGACTTAATGTATAAGTCAAGTGGTTGTCTCTATTTATACAGGGTGTGTCATATAATAAAAGAAAAAATCGAGTCTTAAGCCGTTGGTAGGACAAAGATATTAAGAGAGATGTATTTATTCCTCTAAAAGGCAAAAAAAATTGAATTGTTAATAAGGATGATGATTTTTTCTTAATCCTATAACATTTCGTGCTATGTGGCGCTCCGTAACCCCGAATGATAAATTACATGGTTAACTTTAATAACCCTATCTTTAACTACATTTTTATTCCTTATGACCATCATCAAAGCATATAAAACACAATATTTATGAAATAAGTTTATACACAATATTTGAAAAAAAAAAACAGGCATAATCCGCGTATACAAATTCCAAGCCCAACATCCCTGGAATTGATTAATATACTCAAACAAGTATTTTTGTCAAACATCCACTCATTCTTTTATCCCCCCATGCCCCCGGGGCGGGTCTAAGCGGGTCACCCTGTATAAAGGTCTGAAGACAGCACGAGAGCTCTCCATATAAACAAGATTACCAAATGAGGACACTTTTATGAGACTTAAGAAAAACAACACAATTAAGAACATTATTTGCGACTTAGAACTCGCTAAAGAGAAATCCTTATTTTTTCCTTCAGGAGGAACTAACGAGATGTGACGTAGTCAGATAAGGCTGAATGTGTTTACTTGATAAGTCGATAATTTATTAAGATAAGGTTAAGCGTTCTTCACATAAAGTACTATTTATTAGTGAAACCAGAAAGAACATTGAAGAAGGTTACAATAAAACTTGAAGTTTCAAATTGAAGTTTTAATTTAATTCCTCAATGAGTTAAGTATCCAACCTTTCGATAAACTAGCACAAGTGTTCTTTAATGTTATTTTTCAATATTTAAAATATAGTTTCTTGAAAACGATAAAAAAGCCTCTGGTACTCCTCACGCACCAAGGATAGGTACCTACCTCAAACTAAGCGCCTTGTTTTGAATCATATTGATTTTCATAAGTTAAATTATGCGATAAATAATAGTAAATAATTTGATGAGCTGGCGACTGAAAATCTTTTATGTTAAGAACATAATTTGCGGAGTCCCGGATCACTGTAATTAATATTTAAAAAATGCCATAAAAATTCTAACTACCGTTTCATATCCATGAAGCTGACAGAAATTACTACAGATAAGGCTCTGCATAGCTTCATCCCTCTCCAAAAATGTCAGATAGCGTCCGTTTTATTTAGTGCAGATAGCGACTGCTGGAGAGTCGCCAACAGACTCTATTAATCTAAGATAACCGGTGACCAGGACATGTGTAGAGTAGGAACCCATTTAGAGATACTCTAGATATGGAGTATTCTGTTAGATGCTGTGACGTAAGATGGAACAAAATGCAGTGTAAGAGAATACGTGGTTTCCAAACAACTGAAATATTATGCAGAATTAATTCCAGGGCTTGCTGAAAAACAACATTGTATTTGCGATACTGTACTACTTAAAATAAGAAAGATACATAAAATACATATAGTCAAACATAATTATAACCTCCTTCTTTTTTGAAGTCGGTTAAAATACTTTATTTTGCTTCATGTATTAGGCATATTTTAATAACTAGCTGTGCCCGCGACTTCGTCCGCGTGGAATAATGACTTTGGGTAGGCACTTTTAATAATTTAGTCTAATTATTTTACAAATAGTTGCGAAACTTTAACCGTTTACGCAGCGTCAGCTCTCAAAAGGAAAAAAATCACTGATTTGAAACATTCTTCATTGGTGCTCCGCTCCTATTGGTCTTAGCGTGATGATATATAGCCTAAAGCCTTCAGGAACTA
Source organism: Ostrinia furnacalis (assembly GCF_004193835.3). Classification (NCBI taxonomy): domain Eukaryota; kingdom Metazoa; phylum Arthropoda; class Insecta; order Lepidoptera; family Crambidae; genus Ostrinia; species Ostrinia furnacalis. Next base: position 723,701 of record NW_021132653.1, on the reverse strand, counting down.
ACGGGCTATCTAACACAAAAAGAATTATTCAAATCGGTCCAGTAGTTCCTGAGATTAGCGCGTTCAACCAAACAAACAAACAAACAAACAAACAAACAAACTCTTCAGCTTTATAATATTAGTATAGATAATATGTGCGATAGCCTAGCTAGAGAATTTCTGACGTCATCAAGTGGTTCCTATTTTATTTATTGACTCTTATAACAGGTAGGTATATACAAAATAAAGATTATATTGATCATTGCAGGACGCAGCCCTCGACACAGCTGAGCAGCAGTTTTGCGGTGTATTATGGGCGGAAGTGAAAGTTTGGTGCACTCAGGTGAGTCAAACTTTATCATATAAACTCTAGTTTGATGTTAACCAATTGAATGCCGGCCATAATACATAAACCTTCAGAATTGAGTTGATGGTACGAATGGACGTTTAACGGATAAATAACGAATAAAGTATTTAAATTCTGACCAAGCTCACGTTACAATAATTAGCGCTCGATCTGCCTCTGATAAAACTTTAAAAGAGTATTGTAATTTTAATTCGTACTATTATATTATAGTTTTGTTTATATTGTTTTTCTATATTGTAGATAGAAGTACATAAGCCGCTCTACCAAAGTTACTAAAATACATAGTCAACCAGCGAAATGCCTAATCGTCGGTAGAGACATTTACATAATGGTTTCAACCATTTCAAAAGTCAATCCGTCTATTCTTCCTTCACTTGAAATCTAAGCGACATACGTAGGAAGGTATTTTGTTATTACTAGCAGCCATTGCATCAGCATCAATGCCTGAGTTTCTATTATTTGTGGGTAAACAACCGCCTTACGGCTTATCAGATTAGCGCTATATCACGTACATCTAAGCCAATATTAAAGGAGCGTCGGTTTCCGTGTAGTTTCTGTTTAGTATACGTGAGGTTTACACAAATTTCCTATGACTTGATTTGTAATGTATTGTGTTAGAAATACATTCAAAGTTTAAAGAATATTTGTGAATGAACATCTTGTTTATCTGCAAACGATGGTACATACAATTTTAAGTTGTTACATCATTTCACTTTGTGAAAACTTGACGCGTCTAAAAAACATCTGCATAACTTTATAAGTAACAAAAATCTCAACAACTTACCACAAAACATGCTCAGCAACAGTAGAACTACCATTTTCACAACTATTCCAAATTTCCCATTCGAAAATCACATTATAATCACACACTGGAGTGTCACAACATCACAAATCTTCAGGGAAAACTTTAAGCTCGCGAATTCGCGGATTCGGCGAGCGCTCGCGTGCACTCGCTGTGACGTCGCGGTCGGCACTGGGTAGAGCCGGCGTGATAAGATTGCCGGGAGTGTTGCCAATGGGGTACAAATTACCCTTATCTTTAGATATGGTGCAGAGAAAAATAGGATGTTAACATACGAGTTCTAATGGTGGTGCGATTTATGGTTTATTTTATATTTTTGTTGGTTTTGCTGAAAGTTTGAATCGCATTGAAATTATTTAATTTTATACTGTTTAAGCAAGAGATGCAAAAAAAGTTCATCGAATTAATGTCACACTCTAGAAGTTTTCCTACTATAATAAATTCTTGTTTAATTTTATATAGGTACCTAATGCAACTATTTTTATTCAACAGTCTTTTTAAAATCTATGGCTTGAAACAAGACAAACATTTTCTGAAGTTTGCCTGTCTATAGCTGTGTTCACTAAAAATATAGGGTAACATGGTAATACTTCCCTGAATACGGGTAAATTGTTTTCCTCTGGCAAATATGTTTTTAGTAATTTATGAGAGCGAAAACACAGCGCATGCGTGTGGACCCAGTGACATTTTATCATACAAATATTCACATTGAAAACTAGAATTTTAATCTAATGAAAGCATATTGAAAAATAATATTGTATCCCAAGAATCTAATCAGTAAAACCTTTTGCAAAGTAAAGGCAACTTTTGCTAATAACATTTTATTTTACATACTGGAACCGGTGAAGAGTTCCAAGTTTTCTCATTACAATGTCTCTGTAGTTTAGCAATAAGTAGTTTTGTAAAACGAAAAGTTTTTAGGACAATTGTTTTAGGAGAGTATACAAATATTTTACTACTTATTTTAATAACTAGCGATAGAGTGATCAAGTTACCACTTCATGATACTTTTAGGCTGTTCCACCACCTAACTTTAAGCGTTACTTTAACGATAACCGGTATTTTTGTATGGAGTTCTACAGATTTTTGACGTTTGTGAAAGTTATAGTAAGATGGTGCAACCCAGCCTGTTTGTTTTGTTTTTAGGGCAGTGTTTTTTTAAATGATTACGATGATCTTGTGTTCTCAGCAATAAAATGAACTAAATAAAGACTTGTCTAAACTAAATAGTTACAAGATCAATCGACTGAAAAAGTTTGATGCAATTTGGCGTCTCCATGTTGATTTGGAATTTTGTATCGTATATTTTATTGCCTTTAGAGTAAATGAAATGTATATTCCAGGAAATAAAACGAATAAAATATTTCATATTACCCAATAATTCTCGCATAAACCTTATTGCTATCATTTTGTAAAAGCTCCGCCATCATCGTAGCGCGCCGTAGCTTTCCATACTACGAGCTGCTACGAGTATTTTCGTAGCGCATTATCGCGCAGCATTCCGCACTTGACACAAATGGCTGCGTTTTCATATTCAAGACATGTTTGAACTTCACTGCATCCGTATATGCATATGAAATGATAATAATTTCAAATAAAACATATTTAAAATCACCACCAGTTACCACTCCAGAGCATGACACATGCTGAGCGGTGGCCAATTTTGGTTCTAACTTGTACTTGTTTTTTGTTATTTGTGGGTTATATTTTAAGTTGGAACCAAATAAATGGTTTTCTTTCTTTCTTTCTAAAAAAATAATGTTTGGCAATTTACTCGTATGTATACTTGAGTAACAAGTTCAGTGTAGGGTTCTTAAAAAATTGGAATAGTTTTCATGAGCTTTGACAATATAGGAATGTAGCATGCACCCATTTGTATACGAGCACATTTCGATACAACAAAGTTGCTTACACCTAATTGTTTTGAATGCAAAGTTAGGCAAAGTTATCAAGATATTGAATCTTGGTGATTTTCATTTTAAAACGCCTATTTTCAAGCACTATTAATAGCAAGAAACGAACATAATATCATCTTAAAGGGAACTAAATAACTAATTCAATACACAAACAACCTTTCATCGCCAACAGACAGCAGCAATCACATTGATAGTTTTCATACATTCGAAGTATTTCGAAGACGGCCCAAAATGGCCGAGATTGAATCGGAAGTAAATCGAACACTCCCGATAATGGCCGTCATAAAGTGAATGTGTTTACTGTTTCCTTATTTCGATGAAAAGATCATGTTCTGAAAACGGGTAGATTTATTTTCTTAATAAACTGCGGGTTAAAGAAACTAAAGCGACGTTTTAAATTATCATACATCATAAAACTCATTTATTTATGCAAGTAGGCTTTTAGCACTTTTATACGTACCAGTATTAACCCTTCCACTTCTTCAGGACAATAAATGGGCCAGTGCTGAGAAGAAGCAGCGCAAGAAACTCAGTCACTATTGCCAGTCTCTTTTTTAAAGGTTTACAGACTTTAAAATAATACATACTTATAAAAATATTTATGCGAGCTAGGTATCGTCTTCCAAGGCTAACTTTAACTGATTACATTTAAGAATTGATTACTATATTCTTTGAAGTTTTCTTTAGATATATTCAAACCTGTAATTTTAGCCGGTTACGGTTGAGACTGCCTTAGATATAAGTCTGTTTTACCCGACTGCGCCAAAAGGAGGGTTATTTATATTGTTTATTCATGTGCAAAATATTTTTATTGCGAGTTGAAATCACATTCCAAGTACATACTTGTAGCAATCGGCTGCTAGTTTTCAGCAAACTTTGCAGAGCGTTTATTCGAGTAAAAAACGCATTTCTAGTAGAGTGTTAAAGTAATGGAGGAAAAGGAAACGTTGTTTGATAACATCAGACAAATTAAAGCGAGTAAAAGGCATTTAATGTTTAGAGAGTATAAAGCTAACATTAAATACACAAAATCTAGCTTCTGAGAAACCCACTTGTAGAAATATTTCTCATATACTCAGAAAGACACTTGCCTTGCCTCTCAAAAGATGTTGCATGTGACTGATACTTACAAAAGAATAATTTCAGTGATGGATATCAGAAAGTTCAATATCGAAATAGGCAGTGTATTATTTCAAATTCATACTAGTTTTGCATGCATTCATATTCTCCAGCGATATGCCTCAAAACTAACTCAGACAAAGGTAATATAAAACGGCCGGGTAATGATAAAGTTGTAAGCCTGAGTTACACTAAACATTTAAAATGCAAATGAAATATTATATGCAACGTTCAAAGTTCAGAATTAATTTATTCTGGCGCGCTTCTGCTCGTGGAACTGGGGAATGAAAATGCGTTTTGTAATCAACACTTGTGCTCTAATTTAACCAGAATTGTTATGGGAATTTAAAACGTGTTTCAGTTTTTAATTTTCCTGCTAATGTTTGATAAATTGCTCTAAATAGTTTCGTTCGTTCGTTTCAGCCAAATGACGTCCACTGCTGGACAAAGGCCTCCTCCAAGGCTTTCCACAATGCACGGTCCTGCGCTGCCCGCATCCAGGCTCTTCCCGCGACCTTTACGAGATCGTCGGTCCACCTAGTAGGAGGTCCACTAAATAGTTTGTTTTGTTATAATACATTGTTTGTAAGGGGAAAGCGAAAGAAGAGAAAAGTGAGAGACTTTGCCTTTTGTAACCTGTTCAATGATTATGCGCAAAAGTTTTTCAAAAAAGATTGAAAGATACACTAACGTTTTGTATATCGTAAAGTCTTTATTTATTCAATCAAATCATCATCAGATCAGATAATCTGTATTTGAATCACTATCCGCTGCTCTTTGAAACTTAGCTCTTAAATTCAAAGACGGATATAGAAGTGCAGCTGGTCCATTAACAATGTTTTACAATCTTTCAATTTCCTCTATAACCACGCCGTTGGGTCCAGCCCCAGTGGAGGACACTGCAGTAGAGGCAATAATAACATACGAGTATTTACTGTTTCAGTCTTTCAGTAAGCTCTACCTTAGATCTTATCAAATACAGGCTTAGTTTCCATTTTTGAGAAGAAATCTTTAACTATAATTAATTTACTTAAATGTCAAATGAAATCTAACATAACCCATAGTAGGTACATTTTCCGATTCAAGAAAATGACTGTTGGACAAAGGCTTTCCACAACGACCTGCCTGCGCTATCCACATCCAGGTTCTTCCCGCAACCTTTATTAAAGTACGTAGTAGTAGTAAACGTAGATCCACCTAGTGCAAAGCCTGCCTAAGCTACGTTTTTAGACCGACATCTTATGGATATGGATATACAGGATGTCCCAGAATGGGTGAATCAAACTGCTGTTGAAAAAGTGAAAATAAATCAGCTTTGCCTAAGTATCTGGCTATAATTGCTGCGTTTGGAGTTTATTTGTACTTTTTTCTTACTAATATTAGTTTATCTGTAAACAAACTTTTGAAAATAATGACTAGATTTCGAGTTGAGCACATTATTAAAAAAAATCCGAACCCATAAATTATTTTTCATAATTTTTAGGGATAGTTCATTAGTAGAGCTACCTCCCCTATCAGTTTTATTCACCCATTCTGGGACATCCTGTATGGAATCGAGCGGTTTGACAATTAAAAATATAATCTGTTGTGTTATCAATTGGATGTACTGGACCTATCTCCACTGCGATCCAACTGAAGATAAGTTGAGTAATTTCCTTGAGCGGAAAGTTTTCAACTTTTGATATATGGCATATTAGAATTTATTGACGAGAAGCAAGTGCGTGGTGAGAACTGCTGGAAGTTTAGAGCACTGCTGCTGGTTAGTTTACTTAGGGGAGTTACGATTTGCCCTGGTTAATTTTGTGGATTGAGGTTTGGTTTTAAGTTCATAATTATAATTCATACTCGTATGTTTCCAACAATTTTATGTGAGCGATCTGGATTAATTGTTTGTATTTGTCTTTTTAAAATTAGGGGTATAGCAACATTGAAAAATATTTTTGTGACAATTACCGATTTCTTGCCGTTTATTAGAGCATGCCAGCGATTGGTTTAATTTAAATTTTCAGACCAATTGGCAACTTTGGCAGTAAATTCATTATTTGATTTTATCAAACTATGTTCACGTCCTAGTAAAAAAAAAACTATCAAAACTTAATCAGTCAATCGTAATAATAATTGTACTTCCACAATGCGACAGACAGCGACAACCAACCCCCATTCACCCGGCATCGGCTGGAACAAAAAGGCCAATCCGTGCAATTCCTCGTTGCTTAGAGCCTAAGCTGCCCCAGATTCGGCTCCGTCAGCTTACAGTCTGTTTATTTGAGGCCGGCTCGACTCGTATTTACAGGCCAAGATAATGTAGGGTGACCATGACGAAGACTATGAATTTATATCACCCAAAATATAGACAATGCAAGAGCAATTTATGTAATTTTAGGTAGAGTGGATTGTTCAGCATTAGCTGGCCTTGTGTAAAAATGAAAAGATTATTTCAGAAAGTAGACAGCTATAAGATTTTTATGAAAGGCACTTTTATTACAATACCTGGACTTGAAAGAGAAACTATATTTAAATCACAAAATGTTGATTACAAGTATTTTATTATGACACTTAGTAAATGGAAACCCTAATGAAATTTCCTCAATGAAGTTAGCGGCACCTAATGTTAATGTTTATGACCACATTTATGTGCTGTTCGATGTAGAATTTCTGGTATCTGGACGGTAACTCAATGATGTTGATATACTGTAACTTTTCCCCGCACCTTGAAGATGGTGTCCATCCAACCTCTAATATTGTTGGTGGCCCTACTCAGAAGAACTGTTGGCTACAAAAAAATGTTTGAACGGTATCTTTTTATACTTTTCCTTTCAAGCGCTTGTGGTGTATTCTCAAAGAAATTCCCCTGATTATTCCGGGTAAAGTGAAGTGTAAAAATTACGTTTTACTTTTTCACATGATTAAATTTTTCATGAATATTTTTAGGGAGATAGGACTCAATCCGTGTTATGCGTGTAGCGTATTTGATCCTAATTTCGTTACACATAAGTTCTAATAAAACTCTAGAAAGTATGATTTTATACAATAGTGGCAGTTTAATAAGTGGAATAAGAAATGTATTCTACCTAGTCACTATTAACACAATACAACTGCAGCGTAAACTAACAATTTTGTTGCGCCAATAAATGTAACCGGTAAGAATGGTTGACAAAGTTGCAGCAGCATGCTATTATTAGGTAGTACCGTTTAGCTGAAATGTTTCTTTAATTAAGTAATTGAGCAAAATAACATTTCAGATGCGAATCACTTTGAAACCAAATTTCACTTTAAATTCCAGCTGCATTTACAGTCCCAATCATAAAATATCTGACATATAATATTTTAGATAAAATGACACGCGGCGTTAAAGCGTTAATGTCATCGTCTATATACCTAATATGCATGCTGATGAGTTGCAAAGTCGAGTCCACAAGATATTATTACGTCGAGTTGAATGATACCTAAGGACATTTTAACAATACAGACGCCTTTAAACACATTTCGACTGTAAATAACTTTATACAAACTACCCCGAACACAATAGAATAACTACTTGATCTACCGCGACAGCATACTAAACAACCGAGACGGCAACACCAGTCCATCGGGTTGGAGCGAGACAAAAACTGTTTTAGCATAAATGCCAGTCTATCTATATGCAGATTGGCTCAGCAATTATGCACCGGGGGCTTACTACTATCAGGGGAATTAGACTGGAGATAAATTGAAATCTCTTTATACAAACAGAACGTACCACCTTAATGTGCGTCTTAATTCAGTTATGATGTTATTCATTCGACCAAAACTATAGCTTTAAAATAATAATTTATTACGCACCAATGCCGAAATAAATGCATGAAACTTGACGTAAAATGCAAAGTAACATACTGCTACTTTTTAAATCAAATCTAAACCTTACCACACACGTTTACTCCAAACAAACGTGTTTACTTATCCCTTTATGTAACTTTAGCATAAAGTCTGCCGCAACAACAAGCATTTGAAGTTTCCTAGCATATTGCATTTCGCGTCGCTCCCGAGACAAGTGTCGTAAGTGCACGTGCACTATCACGTGAGGCTTGTGAATACGTTATGCAGCTGCTTTAAAAATGCACACATCTCTTAACTTCGAATTTCCTGTAAGCCAGCACTGGAAATTGAAAATCTGCAAGGAAAATCAAACTGTCCTCAGCCGGTCGATTTGTGGAAATAAGCATGCTCGGTTTAAATAAATAAATTAATAACATCTGGAAATTCAATGTTTGCAAAATCGTAGTGAAATTGCCAATGCTGAAAGTGTTGGTAATCTAAATAGAGAGGTGCTTTTCGATATTTCCTATTTTTGTTTACTGAACTCTTTTAATTTTTAAACCTTTACAATAAAAGAAAAGTTTACAACAACAAGAAAACCATTCAATATAATGTGAAACTGAGTAATGTATTCAAGTTTAATGTTAAACCCAACCTAGATTTTGTTTCTATGTAGATTTAATTCCTCTTGATTTCCTACTTTCATTTTTATTTCATTTCATTTACGAAGGCTTAAATATTTACTCTAGCCATTCCAAAGAATATAAAGACTGACATGTGCAGTTTCCATACACAAAGTAAAATGTGAAATTGTAGATGCTTTGCACCCAGACAGTCGATGCATCGCGTTATTCCCGCAACGCGACGATTTTATACTTCGACATCTTCGAGCGAGGCTAAACATGAATATATTCACGTCATATCAAATTTGCACTCACTTTTGTCTTTTACATACATTTCAGTGTTGTATTTTACCAACGAAAGCTGAGTACTTGAAGGCTTCTGATGTATTAGTACTGCCAGCAGTGCACGTGATGAGGACAATATTGTTTTATGTGTTTCCGATATTTAAAGGGGAGAGTCCAAAAATGTTCTTTCGCAAAATTTACCTGAAAATTACGCACATAAAGAAATATCAACGATCAATTACTTCTTGTTCTCAACATGTTGATAATCTGTTCTGTTAAACATTTCAATAATATTGATTTGTATTGTTCAGCCGAAGGATTTAATTTTGATCACATTGTTGGGTACCTGCATTTCATATAAAATAGAATAAAACAGTAATTGCTATGATAGCACTACATTAACTAATTTATTTATTAACACAAAAGTAAACAGTAACTGAATTTTAGTTTCAGACCTAAAACAGAATGCCCAGGCAAAGGAATTAAACTAAGTCAATTAATGTCGTTTGTATTCATGGCGTTATCTGGGCATACATTGCGCCCTTAGAACTAATAACAGCGGTTGTTTTAAAACAATAACTAACTTTCGGTATTCGCCTCGGTATAGCGACTAGGACTGTAATCCATTACAAAAGATATGTTATTCAGACGAGAAAAACAACTTTTCAATAACTGAGGATTTATTTACTTTCTACAATATTCGAGTAGAGTTAGAATTGATGTAAAAAGCACATCATTTAAAAATAAATAACCACAAATTAAAGTGATTCCACCCCATATGGAATTAGAACTACAATTAATATGTAGAAAAACAAAATCAAAAATATTTTATTCAATTTTGACCACTGGTGGGACTTATGAACGCGACTTGAGAGATTTCAGCTTTCTATCTAATATGTAAAACTATTTAAAAAAAAATCCGATTCAAGACAGACTACGAGTATATCCCTGCTAGTTAAATATCTAAAGCGATAGAAAAAGTACTTATTACATAGGTCTACGAGTATAAACGTAGCTCTTACTGGACGGTATCCCCAATAGGATTATCTCCGCCAATTATCATATAGTGCAGTTAAGTTTAATGAGAAAGTTGTGCCGGTGCAGGCTACGAAAAGGCCAACTAATTGGCTGAAGATGCTCCGATAGCTAAACTTGCCTCTCCAGAAGTTAGCGTCGAACTTCTGATTGCTTGCATTGAGCTGACTTTTGAGTTGGCTCTTTGGAAATGTTTGTAAGAAAGTACTTAAAGCTTAAAAATTGAGTTATTTCATCAGCAAAGACTTCAATTTCTTTGCGTCTTTCGTTGATCGATCGTAAAGGCATGGAATTATTCCTTTTTATATTGAGTTAATATTGAGATTACACCTTACTATTTGGAATATCAGATATTTATTATCTTCATTTATTTTGGGTCAATGATCAAAACTTGAAGAACGTTAAAAATAAACTGTTGTGTTTGATATCACCTTGAACTTTTTTGGCAAAATGTGAAGTTGAGTTTAGGATTACCTAAACTATCAGTTAATAAAGACCTGTATCAGGTACACATAACCCATACCTTTGAAGCTTATGTATTTCCTATATGTAGTAATATGAAGCTCTTTAAATCACTAACACACGAACTTCGGCGAATTGTTGCGAACAAGTGCGGAGTAACCGCATACTTCCAGTTCAAACCTGTTTCAGTCAGTCTCAAGTGCTTCAAAGTGTTTAGCTCCGTTTAGTATAAGTTTGGAGATTTCTTGGTAAGGTTACCAGGTAGTGATTGGTAGATCTAATTTTAGCCCGCAACCTTGCTAATTTTGTGAAATAATTAAACATCATCATCATCATTTCAGCCATAGGACGTCCACTGCTGAACATAGGCCTCCCCCAATGACTTCTACATCGCACGATTGGTAGCGGCCTGCTTAATAATTAAACAAAGAAACATTATTACAAGTATTTCTCTAACTTTATCATCTACAGTGATTCACTTAAATATATTTCTGGTGTTCACAGGAACTGAAACGCGACTTTTACTATACATTTATATGTACTTACAGCTTGACATTTCGGCTGTGTTGCTACATCCGTGGTTATAAGGAGACTGAATAATAAATGAAGCGTTTGGGTCTCGTAGCTCTGTGTTTTACAATAATGGAACGCGAAAACTCAATTCTTAAAACTGCCACAAAACCACCAATAACATAGCTGTTTGCGAAAAATGTGCCTAAAAATTATTTTTCGTAGGTAATTTATGTGTAAAAACTTGATGACAAATATTATGAGCCACCTTAACAATGCTTAAATTATTCATGATTTGTAAGTACCTAAGTACGTGTCACACCTGAAATATTAGTAAGCTTTAAAAGTTTTGGTATCTACCTGAACGAAGCCACTTAATTCAAAAAGTTATTCAAATTAACCATGTAAATCTGTGTGAATATAGCAACTCAATATTTAGCAAAAGTTTTAAATAACAAAATTGCCGTAAAGTTGAAATCGGTACGGACGGCGTCGATGCAATTATTCAAATTGAGATCCAGATGTTATATTTAAATATTCCGCTTGAAGCAGCACGGGGTCCCGAATTCCATTTCTGTTCAGTACGGGAACATTGCGAAAACAAACTTTTTGCTTAGAATACATCGCCCTAAAATGTTTTGGGCCTTTTCTTCTGTAAATCTTCGTTGGTATTTCACTGCTTCCTTTTGAATCGCGGAATCATTTTATTTTACAGCCAATTAGGTCAATCAAGCCTGACATGATGCAATGATACTGTATATTATAAACAATACCACTTTTGTCTACTGTGTTATACATAAAATGTAAACACTAATAGATCACCACCTACCACAGAGGTATTTTTACAATATCCTAGTCATAGTAACTTTATCATTTATCTACTCGAATTTGATTTCTTTTGTAAATATAGAATTTGATTCCAAGGGTTGATCGGATCATAAATAAAACTAAAAATCATTTCTCATCCAAAACATCATCAAAGCCAGGGTTTAGACAGATAACCGCCACATCCGTAACGGCCCGAATCGATCCAGCCAATCACGTTTAGCTGCCCCGCGGGACGCTCGGCGCGGGAATCGAACCTATCACCCGAAATGAGCGTTCGCAATGCACGGCCATGGATGGGCGGAATTTGAAGCTGAATTGTTTACGAACCTGTTTTGGTTGGTAACGCCATTAGCATATTTTAGATACGGTTGATTGGGCGGTGCCATATTTATGGGAGAGAGGGCGCTAATAAATAGAAATGATTCTTTTACGTTAAAGAATTGACTGTAACTAAACTGAAGGTATTTGCTGTGCATTAGAAAAATCAAGGGTGGTTTTAAAGCAACGCTACTATCAACGTCAGGTTGACAGATCAATGTATGTGGGTTTGTAAAAAAAATCAGGGTGACTGGTGAGATCACTGATCATGTATGTTTTCTTGGTCTATGTAGGTTTGCTTTCACGGCACAAGTTTCAGGATTTAAGTAACTTGACGAAGAGTCTAGTCTTTTCATTACTAATTTGGCAGAAAGATTAGCTTTACTCGTTGGCAACATAAAACTATGAAAGTCTAAAATTACCCAAAATTTAGTTCGTCTTTAGTTTTAGTATTCTTGTTTAGACAAGTTTGAATCTTCTTTATTTTTTATTCTTTCACAAAATTCTAAATTATGTACCTAGTTAACTTCACAAATGATATTATTCTAACTAAAGAATAAGCAAAGTAGAACAAACAACGTAACGTAATGTTACTAAAAATATGTTGCAAAAGGACCTTTGAAGACAGGCTTACAGCCTAGGGCATCATAACTAGCAACCACTGAACATCTCAAACAAATAACAGCACATGTTCAGTATAAAGCTTTTATTCTATCTACATAAACTTATTTTATAAATAATTTATTTTTCGGCACAAATAACTGTTTTTGCGTATCGTGTGGGTGTTTCAGGATAAATTGATGTTTTATTGGGTCTTATAACAAATACGCGTATTAGAGAGAGTGAAACATTTTGGATTGATAAAATATGAAATTAAAGACTTCATTGACGCTAGGTACTTAGAAAATTATTCCATCAAAGGATGTATGACACTAAGCAACTGGATTTATAGCCCGTGGGTCAGTTTAAATAAACAACTCTACCTCAGGTTTTAAGTTTATGGACAAGGATGATAATTAGCGGCTACTTGTAAAAATATTTTTGGTGCTGGCTGACTTAGCTCTTTGTTAAACAAAACAGTTATGTCTTTTCACTCTATCCTAAAAAATAAATTCAGAATAGAGTGAAAAGACCTCTTAACTAATTGAAGAAGGTGTCTCATTGATGTCAACATTATTTCAGTTTACATTAAAAATTGATTTGGTGTTAACTGATATGATTTGATTCAAGAGAGTAAGCTCAATTGATTGTAAGACTGTTAAATTCTGGCGCATAATTTTTCCTCACTTATCGCTTTTAAGGCACTCTCCAGAGATAAGTTAACTTCTACCTCAGGGTTCTAATTTTAACGGGAATAATTAGCGGAATTAGCGGCGATAGAGAAGCGCCGCGGGGATAAGGAGCCTAATTGGGTTCGATCGGACGATGCCGAGGCTATTTACATTCATTTACTGACTACAATGTCCATACTGATAAGTATCTGCACTTAATAATGTTTTTGGTAAGTTACAGTGAACTAGGCAATGCTATCCATCGGTTTTAAATATTTTTTCCAATTGACTTTATAAAAATACTAGCGGCATCCCGCGACTTCGTACGCGTGGATCGTGTTTTACCCCCTTAGGGGTGGAGTTTCGTAAAATCCTTTCTTAGCGGATGCCTACGTCTACGTCATAACATCCACCTGCATGCCAAATTTTAGCCCGATCCCTCCAGTGGTTTGAGCTGTGCGTTGATAGATCACTATGTCAGTCAATCAGTCAGTAACCTTTGAGTTATATACATACAGTCGTGGTCAACTAATTAGGGACAGATAGAATACTAAGCAATACTAAGTGTTCATATCCTATTATTGTGAGCTTCATTCAATATTACTGGCTGTTACTTTGTAAACATATTGACTATCAAGTACTCTATTTAACAGAATACAATAACAACAAAAAAACTTACTAACTTAATAAAAATCCATGCCGCGCCGATGTCAAATGGTTATAACCAACAAAACCAACCATATTGGTTATAAAAATACGTTTGATGATTTTGTTTTGTATTCTATATTTATTAATGAAAACTTTTTATGTAATAAACACTTAAATAATTTCCAATTTATTTACATTTACAGTGAAAGTGTTACGTGTCCCTAATTAGCTGTCCATCCCTAGGTCAATAAATGTGTAGGTGGCAATGATTTATTTATTTTAAAAATATTGATCGCAACTAGCTAGTTTCTTTTCTGGCCTTTAAATATTTAGAATACTAGCCAAATTACTTGTTATTAATAGGCACAAGCTACAAAGCCTCGTGAAGATTTTTTTTTGGGACTGGAGAGACGGTCTTGTGTTTTAGTCATATAACGTCCCTAATTAGTTGACCACGACTGTATTTAGAACATAGATAATGATTATGATGAAAATACATAATAAAGATTTCAAATCAAATTCAAAAATGAGTCCACTGGTAGTCTTAGTGTCATGCATGCGTGTGTAAATTTAGATTTAAAAGGCTTTATTATTGTAGGAAATAGGTGCTGCAATTTGCGATAGCAGAAATGTTTTATTGTTGTTGAATTGAAATTCACTTCCACAGATTCGGTTTTTCACATAAAATATTCTACATCGTGACCTATCGACGGAAATCCACGCAGGCAGATACTAGTAAAAATAACAATGCTCTGGTAGGAAAAGGGAATTTCGTAATTTTACTGATGGAATAGACTACAATCTTTCAGCAAAATTAATGTCATACAATCACAACTTTGTGACAGTCCACCATTAGCACAAATCGCGTAGTTCTTGCGAACCATCAGTGCTTCGCCATCCAATCGGCAGTTTTCCGATGCGTTAAGCCCTCGCACATAATATGTAAAGCGGATTACACACGGCGAGCGCTGCGGGACGACATTTCCCAATAAGCGTATGAAAGTAATATGTTTTGGACAGGAACAATGCTCGGGATGACCCCCGCGCGACGAGTTAGCACACTACCTAATGTTCACAGGCTGAAGCGGTTAAACTTTTGACCATTCTGTTAAGAGACTCATATTTTGTCGCCTTACTAAAAAATAAACACGATGTATTCCCAAAAACTCATTTTTAAAAGCCTTTCAATCTAGATGTTTCGAATACCTATTCAAAATTGAAAAAAGTAAACGTATTTTGCAAAAGAGCAAGCATTGAGCTTCATAATTTAATAAATGATTATTCAAAGGCATAATCAAAAAACATTACCCTCCTTACAGCACACGGACAAAAAGGTCCGTAATTAGCTATTACCGCCCAAACCCGCAACTTGCCCCAGCCCATATCCGGTCGAGAGCCCTTCTGGGCGGCCATAAAATAAATAAACTCTATCGCAGCCTAGATTGGACATAAATCACCCCGAAATGTTTTATTAGCGGGAACAATGTGTCTTATCACCCCTATTTGGTATTACAATAGCTGTGTCGCGTAGTTTGTTTACAACATGTATGGGAAGATCAAACAATTTCAACGATTTTTTTATGATTTGATTCAAAATCATACAAAAGATATATTTTATTAACATAAATTAGCACAGGATTGGTTTTTTGAAAATGCAATGCTCCTCATTTCTCTATTGAGAGTCAAAAGTTCAAAAATCGAAGCTCATAATGAATTGTACATTAATTTAAGTATATTCTGCACACAACAATATAAAAATAACAAACGTCCAATATTGGTAACGTGCAGCAAAAACAGTTTCACAACAGAATACCGAATGTACCGCTCGGTTATTATTGTTTTTTTCAGAAACGCGCTTTGAATAACTTTTTAAAAAAATAAAACCGACTTCAAATGCGTGAACACAAAAAAAAAGCTAAAAATTAAAAATATTGCGTATAAAAAAGTTCATCCCCAATTTTCCACCCTTGGGGGTGAAATATTTTCTTCAAATTCGCATGAAACTACCCTTTTTGATAATACCTATTCAACAAAAAAATAATCGTTCAAATTGATTTATAATCGGCGGAGATATTGCGTATGAAAAAGTTCATCCCCAATTTTCCACCCTTGGGGGTTGTTTTTTCTATTATTAAATTTAAATGGGACCACCCTTGAGGTATTACCTATACGCCGAAAAAAGATTTATTCAAATCGGTTCATAATTGGCGGAGTTATCGCGTAACAAACATAGAAAAAAAAACATACGGGTCGAATTGAGAACCTCCTCCTTTTTTGAAGTTGGTTGAAAAACATTGTCCATCCAATACCTATAGAGATAGATCTAGAGTACCACTTTCTCTACAGCTAAAAAGCTGTACATAGCTAACAAACCCTTTTTTATTAATATTTTACCTTGTTTAAAAAGAGTTTTCTTAATAACAAGATTCATAAAAGTACAAACAAATAGGATAGGAAGTTTCTCGCTTGTGTAAGTTTTTCAATATCACATTAGCTCCCTAAGATGACTTCAAAATGAATAACTATTTCTTTTTATTATTGCAGTTGAATTCAAATGGGAGTAAGTAGTAAATAATAGCGAAAGCTACGTTAGAATCTCGAGGCTGCGTTTGACAAGAACTAAATCTATAGAGCCTTTTCAACACGAGTGTCTCCAAAGCGCCTGATGTTTCTTTCCGGCTTGCATTAACCGTTAGAGCTTTGAGCCGCGCAGGCTGACTTTGTGCCGTTTGTGCCACGGCTTTACAACTACACGTTTGGTACAGCGTTTGACTTGATTTGATATTTTGTACAGACGCCGGCAAAATGGTTTCAAGTTTGTGCATAAAGTGCTAGTTTGAGATATAAGGTTTTAAACTTTCGCGTTCCTATTAAGACCCGTGTCTTACTATGCTAGTTTGAGAGTTTATAAGTAGTTGATAGTGAAATGGGTTGCACCATCTTACTTTAAACCTTTACCTGGTAGTGGCAGAATTGTTGCCACCATATTTTGAATCTTATTGAGAAATCATAAGGTACAAAACTAATGAAAAATATTTTTCTCTATACCAGTTAAAGGGTTAACTTTGACAAACGTCAAAAATCTATCAAACTCCATACAAAAAGCACCGGTTATCGTCATAGTTACCGTCAAAGTTAGGTGGTGCAACTCAGCCTAAGCATTTATGTGTTTGTGGTAAAAAAAAAACGCTTCAAGCATTCTTCGATGCATCATTTTCATTATGCTGTTACATCTTTGATACTCTAACATGGGTAGATTTTTAAACAAATTGCTCAGCACCTTAAAACTAAGGCACTAATAAGGCCTGATACGTCACAGATTTTGTTTTGTATTTTTTACTATCATTAAATAACCACATATGCGCACGTCTGTACCGCTTTACTCCGAATCGAACGGCAGCTATTCAGCATCCAGTTCACTTTATGACGTACAATAAATATGCTGCTTTTGGAATATGCAATGAAGTCGTGTATGTCACTGTACAGATACCTACACGTGTATAAAGTGTACGTGTGACGTATTGTACATTGCAGTAAATTCAGTGATACCTGTCCATTATGTAACCCATTTCTTCATGTTCGTAGATTCTTAGATACTATTCAGAAAATTTAATGTAAGTGATCCATGTCTATGATGTCTATGCTAATATTTGCTTAAGTAGCCTACTGATAATATCAAAATTGTATCGGACTTTTTTATAAGATTTTAAACATCACGTTCCAAATAAAAAGTAAATAAATGCAAGTTCTTACCTGAAAAACCTGAAAATATCACAATTACAACTCTGGAACTGTAATAAAATTACGCGCAGCATGTGGCCGGATTAGTTAGCATTTTGCATTATCCATGATCATAAATTCCTTTGGGATTCCACAGAATTACCTGGAACTGGTTTAGGTTTGAAATATTGTAAAAATTTGTTTTTAAAGCATAAAGTGAGCAATCTCAAAAAAATATCCTGATATAGGTAAATCTAATGTTTATCATGTAACTAGCCGGCGTGAAATTAAATTTGTCACAGATTTTAAATTATAAGCCCATAATTATGTTATTCTGATGTATAAACAATAATACTGTAAAGTTTCATCAAAATCCGTTCAGTGGTTTTTGCGTGAAAGAGTAACAAACACGTTAATTGTTAACATCCATCAACATCCATACAAACTTTTGTATTTATAATATTAGTAGGAATTAGTAGGAGTTGACTTTTAGTCAAAGGACAGCGAAAAATACTAGTATCATAATGATGTCAATCTCACGTTTATTAAAATAATAGACCAAGATCATTTCGCCTACGGAACCCTGGGGGCGTATAAAAGCGTCCTTCAAGACAAAACTGTCTCCGATCCGTCAGGGCGGACATCAATCTTGGATATTCCGCCCACGGAAATATGCCGCGCGACACCGATCCGATCGAGATACGTCTCCGTCGAACGTGCAGCCGCCTTAAATCACTCGGAGGGGAGCGTTTTTAAATTGTATCACCTTGGATTTTGGTTTACTGCCTGAACTAATTCTATTTTTATTAATATCTATCTATATAATAAAAGAAAGTCGTGTTAGTTACTCCACTTATAACTCAAGAACGGCTGAACCGATTTAGCTGAAAATTGTCAAAGAGGTAGTTTAGAGCCGGGAGAAGGACATAGGATACTTTTTATCCCGTTCGAAATAAAAAAAAGTCTGCCATTAAGGCGGAACAAAGTTCGCCGGGTCAGCTAGTCTATATACAGGGTGTCCCGTAATGTAACGTCAAGCCGGAACTGGGTGTTGAGGCAAGTTGTGCTGGTTATCAGAAAAATATAAAAAAATCTATGTGGCATATTTTAAAAATAATAGGCATTTAAAAAAAATAAAAAAATTCTTCTCCAGGTGACGGTCCTTTTACTCGTGTTGCCACAAATCTTCACTTTTTCCGAATTTTTTTTGTTATATAACCCTGAATAATGCTTCTCTAAATTGTTATCAAAATTACAAAACCAGCTGCTCCAACTTGGATGAAAAAAATACATTATTCCCAAAAAAAAATATCGAAATAAAAATTTTGCCTAGTTTAAACGGACTGTACTGAAAAAAAATTGTACTACGCCNACTTGGCCGGTTTTTTTCCTTTTTACATTCCTATTACTTATTCCCAAGCAGGTTTATTCAAATCCATTCCTTACAGCCTGTATAAAATTAATGTACTAAAGAACATAAAGATAATTTAGGTATTTCTAATTAAATTGCTCAGAATTTTCCCACACTTACCTACCCAAAAACTCATCTTGTATACTTAATTTATACGTCATTATTAAGTAGGTAGTTGCTTATTTATAAAATAACTTAAATCCTACTTACACATTATTATACGATGCTATAAATGCGTAAAATGCAGTCTTTATTAAAAAGCAGTGAGATTACATTAATACTGAGTTAGTTTGATCAGCTACAGTTTTGTTGTTTGACGTGCGTGCGTTTCAATGTAGCGCGTGACGTTTGTTTGAGACCGCGCGTAGACACCCGAATAATATAGCGTATACTATATGAAAATCGTAAAGCTTCGGCCAAATCAACGCGTGCAGTTCGCGTCAGCGATGGTGATCACTGCGCCTAGATCGCCGCGACCAATGGCAGGACGCGTCGATGTGAACTAATCGCTACAAATTCCTACACGACTGATCGCCATCGTGCACGTAGGCTGAACGCATTGGTTAGGCCGAACCTTTAGTCATGCGTGCTCGGGTCATGTCACCGAATTTTCAAGCGTGCTTACTAGGAAGCGAAATCTTAAAAGCGTAGCTATAAACGATTTTATTTCAGATACTATAAATTGGTCCGTCTGCCTAAGCTTATTTTTCGGACATGGTAAGTATCCATGTCTACGCGCCGCGTCGATAATAATAATAGTTTTATAAATATATTGCAGGTTAACGTACCATCGTACATGCGTCCCTTTACTTCACTGTTGCTTGACGCTCTTATGATTCACATCAGTCTTAAAGACGTCAATATAAAAACCTACATTCAGCAGCGATTCCAATAAATAAAGACGATAAATGAGATTCAAGCATAGAACATTCGTGTGACGTCACTATCCGGTCGCTGTTACCGAGTCCCGCATCTCCCGGCCTTTAGTCTCGATGGGCAGCGCAAGGCAGGCTATAGCGGCCAGTATGGCTGCCAACGAGTATACACCGGTCGCTATGACTATGGAGTTCTTGAGCAACACCTGGAAATAACGTGGGAATTATTTATAGGCTGCTGTATTTATTGATCACGAAACGGGTTGTATCATATCGATACAATAAATAAAATATGAAATACTGCCAGGTGCCCATGACGGCTCTTTCCTTTGTTTGGCCGTCTTGGCACTAATCTCATCGATTTTTACCCTTCTTTTATTAAGTAGAAAGGTATTTAACTTGAGTCGTTCGTCGTTTCAGTCAAATACCGTCTACTACTGGACAAAGGCCTCCCATAACGATTTCCACAACGAACGGTCCTGCGCAGCCCGCATCTAGGTACTTCCCGCGACCTTCACAATATCATCAGTCCACCAAGTGGGAGGTCTGAATACACTACGTCTTCCGGCTCGTAGTCGCTATTTAACTTGAGTAATAGAACGGCTACCTAAGTAAACTCCGACAAACGTTACTTCAACATTACGTTACTCCGACACTTCTGAATATCGACATAACTTTATTTCGACACTACACTATTTCGACAAAGGATATTCGCCTTTGTCTAAGTAGTGTAGTGTCGAAGTAAAGTCATGTCGATATTCAGTAGTGTCGGAGTAACGTTTGTCGGAGTAGCATTTTATAGCCTAATAGAACGTAATCGTCCTGCCGCATCGCATTTCGCATGCCTTCAAATATCAGTCGAGATAAAGAGTTGTCAAAAAGGAATGTTTTAATTTACCTGTGCCACGTAAGGCGTTATCATGGCGCCGAGACGCGCCACCCCGCTGCAGGCTCCCACCGCCGTAGAACGCAGCGCGGTGGGGTAGACCTAATCACAAGATTATTGTTAATCAATCAACGTGAATACATTTACGCTGGGTTGCACCATCTTAGGCGGTTATCACACTGCGCCGCGCTCCGCCGCGGTACGCGGGACGACATATTTAATCATTGTATGCAAGTACCTCAGTTTGTGTAGAAAACACGCGCGGCACAACACACTGACAATGCGTCTGCGCGCGGGATTTTTTATATGGAATCACGCGCTCCGCGGCGGAGCGCGGCGCAGTGTGATAACCGCCTTACTATAACTTTAACAAACGTCAAAAATCTGTCAAACTCCATACAAAAAAGACCGGTTCGTTATAGTTTCGGTAAAAGTAAGGTGGTAAAACTCAGCCTAAATCAATAAGCTAAGAAATAAATGACCGTCCGTATTGTCAATCAATCATGAATACATGTTAAATGAGATGAGAGCTGAGTAACACGCGACTGTTTATCAAATACAAAGAAATCAATCCAAACTGATAAATTGATGTAATAAATAATTGTTCTTCTTCTCAGTCGGTACACTCTTGTCAGAGTGGTCGTGGTCATCATTGTGAATCACGATGAGTGATGTTCATCGCAATACGGCGCCATTCCACGCTGACTGCAGCTTTCCGGGCACTTTTGTTAACCGAACACTTAGGAACACCTTGATCTGGTCCGTCCATCTCATTGGTGATCTACCACGTGGTTTGGTGCTCTCAACTTTTCCCTGCACTACAAGGCGCTTTATGGAGTCATTAAGCTGCGGCGAGATACATGGCCGAAGGTTTTTTTTTATCCACAACGAGGAAGCTCTTGGCCTGTATCTCACCTGATGGTAAGTGACGATCAGGCCGGTGGAAGCGAGCTTCACCCGGAATCCTCAACCACGGAGGAACTGGCTGTCTAACCTCTAACTGCCGGAACACAACAATGCTGTTGTAACATTGGCGACAGACTTAGGTAAGATGGTGGTAGCTAGCCAGGCGGACTTGGAACAAGCCCTACCACCAACCAAACCGAACAGAAAAATCTGCCCCCACTGGGAATCGAACCCGGGACCTCTGCGTTTGAAGCAGGTGGTCTTACCACTAGACCACAGAGGCGGTTAAAATGCTTGACTGAACCGTGTTTGATAGGCGCTGTCTGATGCCTATCTAATAAATAATAATTACCGTAACAAAATATGATTTCATTGATTTCAATGCGATGATGCTTTCATCTATCTAGGTATTTTATGATGGAATGTGACAGCTGATAAATGGTATCATAATTGATTGATTAGTTGTAAGGGAAATCCACAATAAAACATTTAAGATCAAGTTCATGGTTGTTTGTTAAGAAAAATAATAAGTAGGTTTAATTCTTTTACGCAACTTGAAATTGAATTTTACTAATGCACAGACAACAGCACACAAGGTAAACACAGTTACATCTTATGTAGTTTGTGATATTTTGCAACAAAAATGTATTGGTATTATGTCTGTACGTGGGTAGGCAAATCAAATTCTAGGTCACATTACATCGAGGCTATAGATTTTTATCTATGACCCAGTCATGAGTCAACATGTTGACTTGTATTATTCCTCTAGATTTAATTATTGTTTACCTTGTGGATTTCACAATCTTTGCACAGTTGAATCATTCACCCACGGTATATCAAATTAAATACTATGATATCCTAAGCTGTTGTGATAAGTGTTACATTAAAAAAGCAGCTGTTGTAGAGTCAGCATCAAATAGTTCATGTCACCTAAAGCTCGCAACACGTATTTTGTTACAATAACTTTTTGGCCACTTTGGGTGTCACGAACGAACTATTTGACGCTGATTATACATGACGTTTCTTACCTCAGGGGTGTAGACGTAAGCCGCTTGGAATAAACCGGCGATGATGCCTCGCGCGACGAACAGAACGCAAGTCAGGAATGTACGACTGTGAATACAAAATATAAGACACTAAATAAAAGGTTTTTTCTAAAAACTAATTGCTTTTGGAATAATAAATAAATGTTTATTTTCTCTTCACAAAGGTAATAAAGAAGAACTATGGATACAATTTGTGAAATTTTATAAATACAGAACCTTTTCGAGAGACTGGTGTCTAAACTGGGGTAATCCCTGTGTGATAGATGAATGGAGGAATGAAATATAATAAAAGTTCTTTTTCGTTCATTACAATAACGAAGATTTATTCGTGCAAAAATATTATTGTTATTTATTTATATTAGTATTTGTTTGATTTACTTACTTTCCATTGTAGATCAGCACACAAACACACATGGCGAATATCACGAACTGTGCTGCCATTGTCTTCTTCCGTCCAAACTTTTCGATTATGAAGATCGTAGCAAAAATACCTGGAAATAAATTTTAGACAGTAATGCATAGAGTCCAACGCTTGTAGCAAATATGGGTGCTAGTGAGAGATTATCACCTGTTTAAAATTATAGGGGTTCGAATCTTTGATCTCCAACATGCAGGACGATATCTTCAAAAACAGTTCGAAATCAATTTAGGAAAACAATTACAAATTATGTCTACTCAATATCATCAACAATATGGTGCAATTTAGCTTGCCTCAGAGTCGAGCGCCGTTTCGTTTACACACTAGAAAAAAATATTGCAAGCGAATTTCGCTGTTATAACTCGAGAAAACGATTTAAAATATGTACACTAAACCTATTCAGTGCTAGGTGACTGCTCGCTCGTGAATTCCTTGAGGAGCTTTTGTTTTCGATGCCTACTCGGGAAGATCAACAGGCCTACTAGAACCCACATGATGAAAGAAAAACAAAAGAATCGTAGCAGTTCTCACCAGGGAACTCAGCAAGCGTGGTCCATAACAGGTCCATATAGTCTGTGGTCTGCAGTGGGCGACAGTTGGCAGCACAAGTTTCGTCTGAGGCATCTGCGTCAGTCTCGAAGAGTTCCGTAGTCATTAGCACCAGTCCATAGTAGCAAAACGCACACGACATCCTGAGAATCGAGATGTTAAGATCTTAATGTGTTATGTCATAGAAAACTGATTCAATCTGTCAGTCAGTAATTTGTTGAACAACAGCCAGATTGTTAAACACAAAACGTTTTAAGGGATCCGAGACCGACGATAAGGAAAAAGGTCGCGGTGCTCCTGCACTGCCCGCATCAACCAAGGTTTTGGTCCTCCGTTCATTGTGGAAAACCTTTGTTCTTTGTCCAGCAGTGGACATCATTTGGCTGAAACGAACGAACGGTGAGGATTTTTTAAAGTAAATGTGTTTGTAGTTAGTTTAAGTAGCATTTTTCCTCACCAGTTTTATACAAGTTTTTCTCGAGTTCGAATTTTAACTCTTACCAAATAAAGAGCATACTTAATTGAAATTCACAAAGCCACAGTCTTTAACCATTAGTGCCCTTACCAAATAAACCACAGCAACAAGCTGGTGTTCCGCAGATGCGGTATGAGGAGGTGCTTGAGGCGGCCGCGCTGCCCGATGCCCACGGAGTCGTCGCACACCAGGCGACCCAGCAGCATTGGACGACCGTTGTCTTGGGCTATCTGCGAAAGGTATGACTGTTTTTATTTAAAGAACAAGCGGCCGCCCGCGACTTTCGTACGCGTGGATCCCGTTTTACCTTAGGGGTGGAGTTTCGAAACAACCTTTCTTAGTGGATGCCTACGTCATAACATCTACCTGCATGCCACAGCCCGATCCTTTTAGTGGTTTGGGCTGTGCGTTGATTGATCACTATGTCAGTCAGTCACTTTTGAGTTAGATATTAGTTATTTGTAAATACAAATTACTCCCGTTAATCCCTAGTGGTAAGCTACATAATATGCTTTGTTACGAGTGGGCTCACCACAATAGTCGAGCTTTCGCGGGGTTCGAACAAGCGTTCCTCGGATCACGAGGCGGTCAGTCTTTGAGCGGCTTTGACTTTTTTCTTTACAGTTGGCACCACTGGTGAGTGATATTACCTTACTCTACCTACAGTGCCGCCATCCTGGTGAGTGCAAATGCGATAGTCCTACGCTTACGTTTTAGGCACTAAAGCCTGGTCCGTGAGCACGTAGAATTTTGTCCAATGACCCCAAGCTACCCATCCTTATCGCTCGTGCGTAATTATATTGCTGTCGCGACTGTGCGACGGGCGCCCGCAGTGAGTGTGCGAGTGCGAAAGCAACATAATTACGCGCGAGCGATAAGGATTGGTAGCTTGGGGTCATTGGACAAAATTCTACGTGCTCACGGACCAGGCTTTAGTAAGTGACAGGATCTCAGGTACTCTACTGCCATTAGCTGCTGAGCGCTAAAATGATAGCCTTCATTGGTTTCACTTATTTTGATTACCCGCACGCGACAGTTACTGGTCAAGCCATGATAACGAAACAAAAGAACACTTATCGCATTCGCTTCTCCTCTGCTAATATTGAAATAGGTAAGATTACGTCGAATGTAGAGATAACCAACTATGAACAACCTAGTTTTAGACCTTGAGGAGCGAAAATCAACTGAACAGTATTACTAAAAAGCTTCACATTACCTGTTCTAACGTTTCTAACGCCTTGTCAGGTTGTCCACTCGCCACGTGGAATCTCGCAGATTCAGGCAGCCACTGCAATTAATTCGTAAAATTAAAAACATTCATTACATAATTAATACTGAATATTATTATAAAGGTAGCAAGAAGGCGCTGGATGCAGGCAGCTACCAATCGGTCACTATGGAAAACATTGAGGGAGGCCCAATGATATTNAGTTCGCCGGGTCAGCTAGTTGTAAATAGATTTTTAGTTTTTACGATTGCAATTTTAAAAAATTATTGCCTTATAACATTTTAATTTTTCGCGTTCCATTTCAATTAAAATCGCCGCCAGTCTGCAGTATCGCAGCCGAAACGTCAAGCTGTGAGTACATACTGTAACTCATTAATAAACGTCGCGTTAAGACCCGTGTCTTACTATTTTAATGATTGCCTTATTTATTAAAACAGCGTTGTTTTTTAGGTCGCGTTTTCAAGCAAAAATAGCCCATTAAATAGTAGGTACCTATGTTCAATAGTCACCATCATCATCATTGACGGGTGTATCATTTATATTCCTAAAGGCTCTACAGTTGGACAATTGGATAGTGGATTAGTGTACCACTTGCTTATTTATTAAGTAATAAATTAAAAAAGTAAGTTCTCTTGCTCTTAGTACTAACCTTATTCCGTATTCCTGGAGAATAAATTACCCAAGTTAATGGATTGTGTTATGGACTGTTCCTGCTATCAATATTCGTTAGGTTTCGTCCCCCAAAAATAAGGTCTCAATATTGAGCTTACGTCACTCATTATTCATTTAGCCCCGTCATTGTGGCCGAAGTTCGCGGCATTTTCTTTTCAGTTTAATAAAAAGCTCCAACACAAAAGTCAGACTGTTTTAGGAGAAAATTTTCGAGCGACGTGCGGTGGGAATGATATATTGCCGCAGATTCCAGAGTGCCGGTGGAATGTGAATGGCTCCGAGATTGGGAGCCTCGTCTGGAGGTCTAGATACTGGTGGTCACCTTCGAATGACACGTATTAAAGGGGCATAGACAGCAGGCTCATTTAGCTTCTTTTGTTAAAATAGTGATTATAAAAATAAAAGACCATTAGCACTCTCGTACTGCCATGTTTAATATTATGAAACTTAATTCACAATGAAGCTTGATTAACTAGGTTTTTTTTTGTTACGAAACTACTAACTTACGAAGACATTAATAGACAACTACTTATGTAAAGCAAGCACGGGGCCATATTTGCATCTGCTTCGCGAAACCTGAACTTTGCCCCAATATCATAGAATAATGTAAATTAAATTATTGTCATCAAACTGTGTAGGTACATTTAAAAACAAGTGGAAGCTTGAGTCATTTATATTCCAAGCTTGTTTCCACTTTATTAAGATACAATTTATAGCCGTCTGAGCAATCTGCCCCAAGTTTTTGTATGCTAAACTGTGCTTAGTGATATATTGGATGATCTAATTAAGAAATGATTTCCTTGCAGCTCTTGATCCTTAACTCTTAACACTTAAATAACAACATTTCGATCTGAAAAATAAACACAGAGAAGAAATATTCAAACTACTTCACTTAATAATTATTTCTGTGTTTAATAACGACTCTCAAATCTATTTGAACTTCAGAGCCACGATCGACTCAGAGGCATAAGAAACACGTCAAAGGTGAAACACGCAGCTCAAAGGCAACAGATAAATCAACTTTACCTTGTTTTAGTTTTTCAATACGTTAAAAGCATCTTATCATTTGAGTCTATCAAAACAAAAAGCTTTACAAACAAGCTTTAAAAAGTTCTCTGAATTGTATTTATTGTTTACTGCATTTGTACTCGTAAGTTAAGAATTTTAACTGATTCTAGTCAATTAGTATACGAGTAATGCCTAATAACTAGTCAACGCCTAAGTGGTCTTACAGAACATGTTTAAAGGGATTTATATGTATATTGGCATAATACTTAGTAGGTATGAATAAAGTAATAAATTGTTAATATCTAAACATACTGTTCTCTCTTGGGCCTGTCTAAGTGCACTACGTGAACTCCTGCAACTCACTCGGCAAGGTACGAACTTCACTCTGAAGCAATTTAACTTTAAATTTTTCCAGGGAGGGTCTTAGCGAGCTAACTCCAGTTTTAAAGCCAATATTTTGACCCAGTAAGCTGATATCAAGAAGTTGTGCGAAAGCTCGTCAAACGGTGAATTAACAAGCTATTAACTAAAGCTTTTGGCTCACAGTCGCCGTTGGCGTTTTGTAGCGTAGCGTGAACTTGTCATGACATTTTCTTATGATTTTAATAGTGTGACGGGGCGTAAGATGACAAAGTACTAGTTCAGAATATGTTTTCTAATACGATTTCCCTATTAAATACCTTTCAAAGTGTTAGACCTGCACAAATGCATTAAAACATGCTGTGTTGCACCACGCATGTTTTTAGCTCGTATTATATTATTTATTTTTATCATTACCAGTCACCGTCATTTAGTCTTCACTCAGTGTAGAATTTATGTGTTAGTACCCTAATAAAATCTTCATCACGTATAATTTTGACTACTGCTAAATTGCTATGTTCATCGTGATTTGTATTTTCTCAGTGATATAATTTCATCTCGCAACATTCTCACATCCAGTTCGTGCTCAAATGAAGCGAATCGTTCGCATGATTAGCCCTACGGCAGCCTTACATAGAGCCAGTTGGTCTGGATAAGCCGCAAATTAAAATAGAAATAGCTGCCACACCAAGTTACGAGTATATTAAAGTCTTACTTAATACTTTGTATCGAGACTGAGACTATCAAGGATTTTTTTATTTATCAGTCTATAAGTTAATTCACATTCAAAAAGACCTCTACATTTAGCTTAGCTCGCTTGGATACTACGTCATGTTCTATTGCAATAAAGTGTACCGTAACACGAGGTAAAGTTTTGACCAGTTGTAATACATAAAAGAATGATAAAATGCATTAATGATGTTTTGCATTTTTTTTAATTCTCCTAACATAATTTGCATAGATTAATCAGTTACGAAGGCAAAGTCTTATGCTTGAGAAATATTGCTAAAAATAAATTACGAGTAACATCAACGATAGCTGAATGTAGGTACTTATGAACATTATCTGATTCAGTAGCGATATATCTTTGTCTTTCGGTCTGACTAGCATTATTACGATTCCCGTCGTGTAATAAAATCGTCAATATTCAAACGGGATTGTACTGCAATATATTCTTTTGTTCGGCTGCTTGATTTTTATGCTGTCAATTCCTTGGAACGAAGACAGACATGTATCTTGATATCGTTTGACACAAATCACATTTTGTTTGCAGATTCTTAGCTTTAGTAACATTGAAGCTAGTAATCAGACTGTAGAAGTTAAGGTACTATACTATGCTATGCTCTACCTATTAGAGAATGCTTGCTTAAAAAACCGCCTCCTCAAAAACCTCAAGGTATTTTCTTAAAGCGCGACCTTATTACAACATTTTATATTCATATTGTCATCTTAACCTAGTTACGGGTAGTCGGTCGCTTTTGAACATTCAACTACATCACAAAAGACATTTCTATGGCTTTTCGGTAACTAACTTTGATTGAACCTGACGTATCACTCAATCTTTGGATTTGTTAACCAATCACAGGTTAATATTTGTGTCGCTCTTCAAAGCTCTTTCAAGCACACAATCTTCACCCACGGTGACTTCGTCTGTGTCTCGTGCACGACCGAAGTGAACAAGTTGTTATCGTAAAAACTGTTATAATTATTTTTCTTCACCTTTTGACTGCCATTCCAATTCTTCTCCCGATAAATTGCGGCCAAGTCTTTCATCCCCCGGGACTGAGTCCAATCTCGAGAATTGGGCCGTCGTGTCTCCTGTCCCCGAAATCATTATTTCCCCGTTAAGATTTGGGAGCGATCCGGGAATTACCGGAGGAATATTCGGAGCTTAGATTAATGTGTTTAAAAAAGATTCATCGAAACGGAACGTTCTCGACGTTTGTCGTTTGCGTTTTCGTTTACGATTGATTGCGCTAGAGTGCATTTTCTTATGTGTGTAGGCTTGTTTTATAATGCGTGTACCTACTTATTTTTAGAACAGTTAAATAACACCCAAAACACTCCTTCCAATTTTCCTTCCTCTGATTCAAAGCATGTCATAAGACTAGATTGACATGCGATACCGCTCTTATTCTTGCTTACTATACAAGATAAATTGACACAGGATGCAGTAGTTAATCAATCAAAGGGGTTCCGAGGTCGACATCATTATCTTGAGTTGTCAACAATTTGCTTCCGAGCAACGCCTACTCGAGGTTTGGGTTGGCGTAGAGTCTCACTTACAGCGACAAAAATCTACTATGAACATTTTTGTAGGCGTTATTCAATACGGATTAAACAACACCATCAGTTAAACTGCATGAGCAGCGAAATGTCGTAAAGGCTTGATTTTACAGTAACATACACCAATTAAATCATGCAAGATACACTGAAAATGATTCTATGACATGTCATGGAATTTATATCGTCATATTTCTAATTCTACCAAATGTTATCCCAAAGGTAAAATTAACCCTGAAACCCTTCCCGATCATAAGATAAGTCTTATTGAGTATAGTGTAGTAATAGAGAGTCACTTACCGCTCCCACAAGAGCTCCACCCGCTCTCTAGTGGTTGGTACCTATTAAATGCTCGAAACTTGCAACTTGTCGGGTTTGCTGGTGTCTTTGCGAACTTTACCACCCTTATTTAAGTTCAAATTGAAGCTCAAGTATCAGGTTTTGTTGCGACGGCTCCGTCTTTGAGGTTTTGGTTTGTGGCACTGGTAAATAGCGGCGGTTCTTGTTACTTGGAGTCCCGTAGATTTTGTCCGTGTAGTTACTGCATTATGAGATCAAAGTTTACACCAATACTCAAATTGCGAAAGTATTTTTATCAGTTCATATTATCTGAATGTTTATTATAAATGAATTCGGTTTTATGAATAATTAGTTTAGGTTGAAGAGAGATTCATTTTGCTACAAAAAATTAGTAGTAAAAGAAAAGTGAAGTATAAGTGCGTTTGTTCATTTGGATGTAGGCGAGAAATAAAAATCTTTTAGGTATCTAAAATAAACCTATATTTTACGACAGTGTTTTTGATTTCAGTCCGACAAATAATTTAACTCAAGATAGGTAATCATATTTTTATTTATGAAACTAAGTAAGTTATCGTTATTCTTTTATTTTTGCCGGTTTTCCCAATAATGTGTACAAAATAAAATACCATAATTATCATATCAGTTGATAAATCAATCAATGTTTTCAAAGTGAAGATTATAATCATCATCAATCAAGTATGTATCTGATCGTTATGATAAGTTGAAAGGAGTTGCTAGCCAAAAAAATAAGATTCGTTTTCGATTCGAAAAGTTCTCCTTATTTGTTATACTTTTAAAATTGTTCCAATTCAGAGCATTACTGTCAGGTTTTATTATTTACTACACTACACTACATTTTTGTGCAATATCTCGCACGGTCGCGCTTTTCATCTATACTAATATTATAAAGAGGAAAGATTGGTACCTATTTTTGTATTTTTGTAATGAATAGGCTCAAAACCACTGAACGGATTTTGATGAAACTTTACAGTATTATTGTTCATAATCCAGAATAACATATAGGCTATAATTTATGACGATCTGTGTCAAACAAAATTTCACGCGTGGGAAGCCGCGGGCGGAAAGCTAGTCTGATATATTTCTCGATGAGGCGTTTATTTTTTTTTCATGAGGTGACGAGATCAAGTTATTAAATACCAATTTATTTTATACTAATCTTAATAATTGTAGAAACTG
Organism: Ostrinia furnacalis; assembly: GCF_004193835.3. Classification (NCBI taxonomy): domain Eukaryota; kingdom Metazoa; phylum Arthropoda; class Insecta; order Lepidoptera; family Crambidae; genus Ostrinia; species Ostrinia furnacalis. The sequence continues at coordinate 692,409 of NW_021132653.1, read as the reverse complement.
CTTATTCATATAGATGTATTAGAAGTACCTCTAGGAAGGGCTATTATTTATTTATTTTTCAATGCTATACAATTATTGCTATACATGGCAAACTTAAAACTTACTTTAAATTAGTATCAATTTCCAGAAATCTCATAATTTATAATAATAGCTTATTTTTAGTATTGTAACAATGCTTAATAAATCTTATCACTCAACGATAAAATTACGCGTGAACGAGTATACTTAGTGGGTACTATATAAGATAATGCACACAAAATGGTTTAGTGTTGCATTGAATCTATATCTTTCTACGTCGCATAAAATAAAATATTTTTAATAATGGAAAAGGAAATAAAAAATAAAGTGGCTATTGTAACTGGAGGCAGTAAAGGAATAGGATCTGCGATAGTTGAAGAATTTTTATGCCATGGTGCCAAAGCAGTTGTGATAGTTGATAGAGAAGAAAGTCAAGGCATCGAACTGATGGAAAAACTTAACATACAATATGGTGATGGGAAAGCTATATTTTTCAAAGCGGACGTCACTAGAGACCTAGACGAAATTTACAAAAAAGTCGTGGAAAAATACCAAACTATAGATATCCTTGTGAATAATGCTGGAATAGTAGACGAAACCTCAATCAGAAGAACATTAGATGTGAACACTATTGCGACGGTTGAATGGTCTATGAAGTTTTTAAATCATATGAGAAAAGATAAAGGAGGAAATGGTGGAACTATTTTGAACATAGCTTCCATTTATGGCTATACTGTTGATCCGGTGGTGCCCTTTTACAAAACTTCAAAATTTGCAGTTATGGGTTTCACGAGGACATTGGGACATGTCAAAAACTACGAAATAACAAAAGTAAGAGTATTTGCACTTTGCCCAGGATTGACTAGGACATCTATACACGCAGCAGGAAAATTATATGCGTTGGACTTTCTGGAAGAAGTAACCAGAAATGTAATATCAACAGTGTCATATCAAGAGAAAGAAGACGTCGCAAAAGCCGCAATCGAGGCATTCAAAACTGCCCAAAGTGGTTCGGCGTGGAGTATCATTAATGGTGAACCAATACAAGAGATAGTGTAAATTGAGTTGACAACAATGTTAAGCCATTCACAGTATCAAAAAATTGACAAACTTATCATAATAATAAAAGATAATACTTAACGATAACAATGTTTACCACTATACATACTTATATCAACTAGTGATAAGTAAATCGCGAATGTTAAAATAAAATAAATGATAAATCAGTACATTATTACTATAACATACTAATAGACGTACCTACTTACAATGAGTGCTGAAATAAAGAATAAGATTGCAGTCGTAACTGGAGGTGCTAAAGGTATTGGCTATGCAATAGCTGAAGAGTTTCTCAACCAAGGAGCTAAAATTGTTTTCATTGTTGATCTCAATGAGAATCAAGGTACTGAAACAGCGAAAACACTTAACTCAAAATACGGGGACGCAAAAGCTGTGTTCATTAAATGTGATATCACCAAAGATTTGGACAAAATCTACGAGGATATTGTTAGCAAATGTCCTAGTATTGATATTCTAGTGAACAATGCAGGCGTTTTTAATGAACATTCTTTGAGGAAAACTATCGAAACTAATACTGTGGCAACTGTGGAATGGTCCATGAAGTTTTTAGAAAACATGAGAAAGGACAAAGGTGGTAAGGGGGGTGTCATTTTGAATGTCTCGTCAATTTATGGGTATATAGTCGATGAGCTTTCACCTTTCTACAAAGCTTCAAAATACGCCGTTATGGGTTTTTCAAGGACGCTAGGACACGCCACAAACTATAATGTTACTGGCGTGAAAGTTCTTGTTATTTGTCCAGGGATAACAAATACAGATATACTTATGGACATAAGATCTAATGAAGCACTTGCCTTTAATGAACAAGGACTCCAGGAAGCAGTAAGTACTATGCCAAGTCAAGAGAAGGAAGATGTGGCCAAAGCAGCAGTGAAAATCTTGGAAAACGGCAGAAGTGGCTCTGCTTGGAGTATAATCGGCGGAGAACTACAATTATTAGAATAGTAAAATGTATTTCACCTATTTTGATAACTTAATAAAGGATAAATAGGTACTAAGGACAAATGGTATCGTTTCAATTAACTCTTTAATTTATGTAATTTTATAATATTGAATCCTTACTTTTTTCGCTACAGATAATTGTAATAACATACAATTATTATTAACTTTAAAAACCTTCTTTTAAATTGTAATTTGTTGTTTTAGTTGTCCTAATTTTAACTTTCTTAGCCACCTACTCAGTTTCCGCCTATGTAGTTTTGCTACAATTATGTATTCTGTGTGGTTACATGCCAACTTACCTATTTAGTCAAGAATTTATCATTTTATACTAATTAGTCTACACCATCCCAATTCAATTAAACATTTTAAATAAAAGGTAACTGTACAAGATAAGTTTAGTCTAATTTTAATTGCTAATATTGATTGCATCTATTTTGGGGTTCCGTAGCTCTGACAAGGAACCCTTATAGTTTCGTCATGTCCTTTTGTCTGTTCACCTGTAAGTGTAATAGTCGTTCGACTTATGTATTAGATAATTTCTTACCTAATAAAATGTCCATACAAGAAAACATTAAAAATGATAAAGATGAAGAAATTGCTTGTTTAAACAACGGGCAACTACGGAACCCTACCCTACACTGCGTGTGGCACGACACGCACTTGGCCAGTTGTTTGAAAATGTATGATTAAATGAACATAAATTATGATGTTTTAAAGTAAAAAGAATTCAATTCTTTGATTATTTTAGAAATAGATAATAAGCCATTTTTAGGTACCTAAACATTTATTGAATTTATATCTTTGAATTCCTAAAAAGATTCCTTCATTTTTCAATTAATTATAATGACTGATCAAATTAAAGGAAAGTTTCCCTAAAAATTCCATGGTGAAGGTGGCAAAAAAAATTAAATTGTTCCCCAAACACAAAGTAACTTATTAATCTACTATATAAAAATAAGTCGGGTTTTCCTCCCTGACACTATAACTCCAGAACGCACCAACCGATTTCCACGGTTTTGCATTCGTTGGAAAGGTCTCGGGCTCCGTGAGGTTTATAGCAAAGAAAATTCGGGAAAAGGGGGTAAAACGGGATCCACGCGTACGAAGTCGCGGGCGGCCGCTAGTAATTTATATATTTTATACTAGCGACCCGCCCCTGGTTTATACAAGTACATTTATACATAAAAACCTTCCTCTTAAATCACTCTATCTAATAAAAAAACCGCATCAAAATCCGTTATGTAGTTTCAAAGATCTAAGCACACATAGGGACAGACAGGAAAGTGACTTTGTTTTATAATAATGTACCTAGTAATGAAATTAGTTTACGAAACAAATCATGAGAAGTAGTATTCTTAAGGAAACAATAATGCTTAACGTTATCAACATAGTGTTATATTTATAGACAATTGCATTTATGTATCTTAATAAATGTATACGCCAACAATGCCAACACAAGATAAAAAATATAATAACGATAAAAATTTCTCCCACTAATTACTCACATCGGATCGTTTTATCGCCTGATAAGATAAGTAACTTGCCAATGGTAAAATAAAATAAAGGAAACTAAATAGCCATTTTATAATAATAGACGTGTCGTACCAATGGGTGCCGAAATAAAGAATAAGATTGCAGTCGTAACTGGAGGTGCTAAAGGAATTGGCTATGCAATAGCTGAAGAGTTTCTCAACCAAGGAGCTAAAATTGTTTTCATTGTTGATCTCAAGAGAATCAAGGTACTGAAACAGCGAAAACACTTAACTCAAAATACGGGGACGTAAGAGCTGTGTTCATTAAATGTGATGTCACCAAAGATTTGGACAAAGTCTACGATGACATTGTTAGCAAATGTCCTAGTATTGATATTCTAGTGAACAATGCAGGCATTTTGAATGAACATTCTTTGAGGAAAACTCTGTACCCCCAGTGAAAAGGGAGTTAAGTCGAAAATGATGATTTTTGGGAAATCGCATTTGAAGTTAAAAAAAATCCTGCTTCGTCGCTATTAAAGATAACTTGGTGAAATATTTTTTAGGTGAAAGGTAATGTTAGATATAATTAGGCAGTGTGCCAGTTTGGGAAATATAGCATGTGGTTTTTTCGTAATTAAATAAAAACCTAGTTATATCACCATGCACGACAACTTTACATTCGTGTAAAGTGATGTAATGAGATATAAATCATTTTACACCACACTGAATTAACCACACGCTAACAAGTGTAAAGTGATACATTTTCCACCATTTCTGTTGATAATTTTTTGTTTCTTCAATTTTAGAAAAAGTTGTAAAACAAACATAAGTAATTACACTATGAGGAATCATTATTTCAGGTTATTTAGGGTAAATCGTCCAAAAATTGTTATTTATATTAATATACACCAATTTNGTGTTCTTACCAAAATAAATAAAAAATGCCATCGTGTGTGTTTCGAAAGTGTACCAATTATGACTCTAAAGTAAACAAAATACAAGGGATCTCTTACCACATGTGATTATGCAAAATTATTTAGTATTTATATTTTCAATTATTTATGCAAACAATCAAGACGCCATGCGCCATGTTCAAGTTAAGAAAGAGAAAGCGATCTTGTTTTGACGTTAGAGCGATAAGGATGCGTGCGCTGCGGACATAGATAAGTTAGTGCAGAATCGTTAAAACTATAGCTATCTCTTTCATTTGCGTGCTATTTCGTATCTTTTGTTTCACTTATCAGTTACATTTGTCAATGTGTGCAATTTGGAATAGCTCGGCACGGATTAAAATCGTAATTTCTATGAACGTAACATATCTATAGTTCTGTAATATAATTGGGGAGGCCTATGTTCAGCAGTAAACGTCTTATAGCTATTTTGAGACAAATAAATATTTTGTTATTTCTAAATCATGATGATGATGAATGAATATTGCGTAATCGGGTGTAGTGTCTAGTAAATACTTACAGGGCATATGAGAGCAAATATCAGCAGCGGAATGGTAGACAGGGCAAGCAGCCAATGAACTCCTAGAGTGGGCATCACCACCAGAGCCAGGGCCACCTCCAAGCAAGCTCCGAGGGCCCAAAAACACTGAAAAAAATACCAAAAAAATAGGGTGAGTTAAAAGGTATTGTTGATTGTTGATATAAGAAAGTAACTCTTGTCAACTTATTTGTTAGATTTCATTCCTAAACACAGATAGGCCAGCAATATCCGAAAAATATACTAAAGGGTGAATGAAATATTGTTGCTCATTAATTACTTAGTATGCACTTAACACGAAAAGTTTATACCCAAGAAGAAGTTAGAAGATGAGTATGCACAAGCTCTCAATTCAGAAACCGGGGATACATTTTTAACATATTGAGCAAATAGAACATGAATATTTGACTTAAGTATAATACTTACATCCAACAGTACCACACATTTTGCTCTTTGTTTAGTTGGTAAAAATTCTGCATAGAGAGTGACTCTGAAATTGAGAAAGTTTTTGTAGACTAAAGAAACAGTTTATTACAGGAAAAAAGTAGCCTACATACTTGAAACAAAATTAAATCGTTCAGTTTCTAATATTATACAATTTAAGTAGGTACATAATGTATAGCCCGACCAGGAACATAAAAACCCTCGCCATGTTGCGGAAAACTAATGGTACTAATTTCTTTTAATGGCAACAGTAACTGAAAACTTCATTGACATGTCACCTTGCATGTCAGTCTATTGCTGTCAAAGTGTAAACAAACTTTATTTTAAATGTGCGCAATTGATTTTGTGAATTAAATTGCAAAAATCTTTTTATAGTCGTGAAAGAAAAGTGGTTCACAATGTGTTAAAGTATTTGTCGAAGAGAAATAGTAAGGTTTCGGATAATATTTTCATTGAATAATGTTTCCGACAAAGGTTGTCAAATTGACTGACATGTTTATCGCATAGTACAGTCCACTATGAAAATTAGCTGTGGTTTGTTTCAACTACCTATTTTAAAAAAAATTGTCACTTTCTAAGTGTTGAATTTTATGGAATTGGTATATCTAAAGAAGTACCGAGTTTGAAGTGTTCATGAGCAAACATTGCAGTTGAATATTCAAGTTCTGAATTTGATTATTGATGAATAATAAAATAAATCCTACTAGCTCGATTGATGGTTTCATTTAATTTATTTAAACCAGGTTACCTATAATAATATTTTTTCGTTAATTTAGGAAAATATCAAATTAGCCCGTAATTCTGAATCCTGATACATAAAGTTAGCCTATTAATTTAACACAGGTACGACTGTACTCAGTGTTGCACTATCAAATGCAATTGACGCGCCTCTATGCCAGGGTTTTTATGTTCCTGGTCAGGCTATAGTATGTATGAACATTTAGCTTTACATTGATTAAGACATGTACCCATTTTATACTCAGTGACAATACAGTAACATGCTATTTGCTTAGATTAATAAAGCCATTTGTCATTTGAAATGTTTGCGTCAAATTCTTGAAAACATGCATTTTCATAAAATGTTTAATTAATTGGCAATTATTTGAAGTAATATCATTGATCACTCAACATTGCATGTTCGTTATTATTGCTACTAATTCATAATTTTATTGATGTTTGTAAGAAGAATAGAAGGTTGTTTTAACTGGTATTTAGCTCACTGCCTTAAATTGACCTAGTTAGGTTTTACAAGCTCCCAGTGCATTAATTTTAAATGATTTTTTTTTATTATTTAACTAACACAACATTTTACATAAATAATAACTACATTTTATTCTACTTACGATTGTGGTACACAGCCAATTGCAAATCCAACTAGTCCTCTTAGAAACAACAGCCATAGAAAATTTGGTGCAATAGCACTCAATAAACCATAGTAAAACAGCAAAACTCCACACATGCTGAGAGCCTGTAATATTATATTTTATTACTATAAATAAAAATTAAATAAAAAGACTAAAAATTCTTAGTTTGAAATTAAGCAAACAAATTATGTAATATGCATCAAGGTACAAAATAAATAAAGAAATAAAATAAAACTAACAGTCTTTCTTCCATAGCGGTCACTGATGTTGCCCCAAAATGTTGAACTTAACATCATTCCCATGAAGACTACTGTTGTTGTTAAAGCTTGTTGATACCTAAAATTAATTAAAATAAAAATAATAATAAAAAAAAAAACTTACAACACCAAGAGATCAAGGGAATAAACGTAAATATCTAACTGAAATGAACATACTTGCTAATATTCCATTCACAATGCAGAGCTGGAGATAATATGCTTAATATTGTCATTTCCATGGAATCTGCCATCCAGCATAAACCCGTGCATAGAGACAACTTCACTTGAAACCAACCAAAACCCAGGGCGTTCACTGCTTGTGTCACGGTGAATGTATCTGAAAATAGTAGTAATTCACCACATAATATTATGTACACTGAAAAAGGAACTTAATTACATTGTGTTTTAGTGTATTGTTCATCTGTTTACCAAGTAATAAATATATTCGTAAGTAAAAATTGAAAAACCTTACCGTCAGGGACAACAGACACTGATGCCATTTCTATTTCCTGAGGAGGTGGCATAGGTGGTGCGGGAGCCCGAGGCACCACCGCACTATCATCTAAGTCCTGATATCCTTTTGCTCGCCGCATTTTAGAAACTTAACAAAGTTTCTCTGACGTGGAATACCGTAACGAAGTAACGGGAGCTTGTTTTTCTATAATTTCGATTTTCTATTTATTATCCGGGAACTTTCTTGTTGAACACATTAAGGTATCTAAGCGGAACACATATCATTATTTTGAATGGTCCTAAATAAACATTTTAGTTAATTAAAAACAAAACGAGCCGACAAATTCCGTTCATCATTGTAAATAAAAAACTTTCTCATTTGACAGTAGTGCTGTCAGTCATTCGATTGGCATCGATACTAAGTTTGAATCGATTGTTATTTACTAGCATCGAATTCTACATTCACACCAAGAAAGTCACGAAGTTTTGAGAGTGAAATAATAATTTTCGGTCTTTGCTGTCGTAACTCGTAGTGTTCAGCGTTTCTTACCTACATAATTTTGTTTTTACGCTTTAGCGATTAGGTATTGAACCTACAAACAAACGCGATGAAGGAAAGTTTAAAATTAATAATAGCTTTGACAATACATTATTTACCATCATTATAATAAAAAAAAAAACATTTTTAGATAGAATCACTCTTTAGTACCTACATGACAAAAATCTACTCAAAGTGTACCTAGTGAGAGTGTGTGAGAAGTTTTATAAAACCAGTAATATTGGTTCTACTACTTCACATGCTTTTTCTGTTTTCGTTAACTTGTCTCCTTTTTTGTGTTAACTATTATCATGTTTTATTTGTATGCATAACCATACTAACGAATATAACATTTTGATAGGTAGTTAAAAAGTACAGGGCAAATTATTAATAAAGTTCAAAATTGTTCTTCCTAGATTATATAATCGATTAAACAATTGACGATTGTGACGTGTTTGATTCTTACAGCCAACACTATTAATTGACGTACGTCATTTTACTGACGTACCACAGATTAATTAACGTATTTTTTTTTAAATATCATCACATTAATAAATTCACGGCTTTGGGTACAAGCTTTTTTAAGCCAATCAAGTTCTCAGTCTTCTATGATCTGCTGAGATCAAGTTAAATAAATAAATANAATATTTTTTACATTTTATTTTATCACCTAGGAACACTATATTTTCGCGATTACTTCATATTAATACTTTTAAAGTCTTGCCATATGAAGGGTTAAATTTTTTTTTTTTTTTTTTTTTTGTAAATACATACTTATTATACATAGAAAACACCCAGTCCAATACAAACAAATATGTTCATGCACACAAATGTTTGTACTGTGCGGGAATCGAACCCGCTACCTCCGGAATAGTAGTCCGTTTCGAACCACTACACCAAATAACTCAATGAAATAAATTATTCAATTAAATTCGTTCGTTTCAGCCGAAAGACGTCCACTGCTGGACAAAGGCCTCCCCCAAGGATTTACACAAAGACCGGTCCTGCGCCGCTCGCATCCAGGCACCTCCCCCGACCTTCACCAGATCGTCGGTCCACCTAGTGGGAGGCCTGCCCACGCTACGATCAATCAAATTATTAGTTTATTTTTTAATCGGTTTTAAACATGAATATTATGTATTCGTCCTTAATTAGAATACCTACTTACAACAAGGCATTGAAAATGGCGTTACCTAGGTACATACCGCAAATAATGAGGCGCGTAGGCAGATAATCCACTTAAAAATAAGCTTTATTAGAACAAATTGAAATAATTAATTAGAGGTAAAGGTTGCCTTTGGAGTTATACTAACAAGCCTGTAGAAGAATAAGGCGACGTGGGCGAGTTGCTACTTGCTTATTTTTTGATAGAATTCTGCTCTGAAAGGTCAAAGGTTAAACACGAGCCAGTGTCTATTGGGGGTGTTATTAGAGGACCCTTAGCTAAATTAGTTACGAAGGCTTGTCGAGAAAGTCCTTGAAGTGTCCGCTGTAGAGTTTCATATCGAAGTAATATACGGGAGCCAGGTTTCTATTTATCTTAAGTTGTGTAAAGGATCAACGTAAGTTTTACTAATTAGAAGTGTTTATTGATCGCCAAAGACATTAATTAGGTTTAAATCTATTTCTATAAAAGCGAAAGGTCACTGATTGACTGACATCACGAAATCTCAGAAACTACAAGTGCTAAGAGTCTTAAATTTTGCATGGCGGTTCCTTTTAGAACATAGGTGCTCACTAAGAACGGATTTTACGAAACTCCACCCTTAAGGGTAAGGGTACCTTTACCTGGTAGTGGCAGAACTGTTGCCACCATATTTTGAACCTTATTGAGAAAACATAAGGTACAAAACTAACGAAAAATATTTTTCTCTATACCAGTTAAAGGGTTAAGGGGATAAAACGGGATCCACGCGCACTGAGTCGCGTGCGGCCGCTAGTAATTTATAGGTATGTATTTGTAGATAATATTTAAATTAAAATATTTTTATAGAGTACTAGCTTTCCGCCCGCGGCTTCGCCCGCGTGGAATTTTGTCTGTCACAGAAAAACTTTATCGCGCGCGTCCCTGTTTCAAAAACCGGGATAAAAACTATCCTATGTTCTTTCCCGGGACTCAAACTATCTCTATGCCAAATTTCATCAAAATCGGTTGCGAGGTTTAAGCGGGAAAGCGTAACAGACAGACAGACAGACAGACAGAGTTACTTTCGCATTTATAATATTAGTTGGGATCACATTCAGCCTCAGCTTTGATTAGCCATCATCGATAAAGATGATAAAAATTAATGTAACAAAAATTATAGCTTTAACAAATCCAATTATCAAATTTTCGAGTGATTCAATAATATACATGCTTTTACAGCAATACGAATATTTTTTCGGTTTTAAGCGACACCTACACAATTTGAGGCTTTCTTTATTCTGTCTAGATAAGTACATTTATTTTTATTTTAATTGTGAATTTTTACATGAATCGACTTGGGTTATTTACTGTGTCTTATTTATTAAATTACCTAAAAACTACTACGATTAGTATCTTAATGCCGATTTTACATGTTCTTTTGAAAGAATTCATACATTGAGATGTTCGGAGAATTCGGAATTATGATGTTTATTCGCACACTGTTTGTGTTGACACAAACACAAGTTAGTACCTACAACTAACTAGGTACATGTTGGGTGCCAAGCCTTATTGCAAAAAAAAGCGATCGCTCATATTATGCACCCGTTCCGAATCTGAGAAATATCGGTCTAAAGTAGGTACCAATAGTACATTCGTTTAAGATTTTCACATATTCGATCAAATAGTAGAGTTTAATAAGTCAAACAAATTAAATATAAATTCTTTGTATGTATAGGCCTTTTTTCAGGACAGGGACACGCCCCAAATTTAGCATGCCCTACGTCTTCAGGACGACATTATCGGCTGGCGCTGAAAATAATAATACCTAGGTACTAGCTGCTGTGCTTCAGTCCCACATCAAATTTTTTTTAGACTAGTTGTAGATCAGATGCATCTTGCGTTGTATTGCAATAAGTGACTACCAGAATTCACGGAGGACAATGTGCATAATTGTTTTAAACAGTAGCGTCGAGTACTTATGTGAGTGCTCGAGTGAGAGCGTAAAAGCACAGTAAAAGTCACAAGCAAATAGGTACTTGTATGAAAACTTCTTGTTCTAACTGTGGAAAGCTATGTAGGCGTAATATTTTGAATATCTAATAGGTACTTATAATTATCTAAGGCTTAGTATTGCCATTCAGCGAGGAAATGCAGCCAGCATCCTCGCCTCTTTGCCTCACGGACACACTTTTATTTTAGAGTAAAATAAGTTTATATTTTTATTTTGTTTAGAGTTAAGTTTGCCTTAGTTTAAAAAAATCTGTTCATTGTAAATAAAGATTCTTATACTTATAGCAACTAAATAAACGATAGCTTTTTATAAATGCTTCTTTTACGTTAGCTTTAGTGATTTTAGACCACTGGTTCCCAAACTTATTTGAGACGCGCCCCCTTTCTACCATACAAAAAATTCCGCGCCCCCCCCTTCTCCAGTCCAGTTATTTATTGGTCGTATCGAGCAGTCTGGAATGCATTCTCGCAGCGGTCGCAGGTTTTTTATACATAAGTACACAGATGGCCCGCGCCCCCCTTAAAGGTCTTTGCGCCCCCACTTTGGGAACCAACGTTTTAGACGAAGTATGTTCAACTACGCTGCTGCATCCCATTTTATGACTCCTCTCAGTATGCAGTAGCTTAACGATTCAGGAGCTGACATTAACAGCACGGGCACTAAGACTTGCAGAACATACATTTCGATATTGTATCTTATTAATAAGAAAATCGTGATTGAATTGTGTGTTAGTCAGTTACTTTTGTTATAATTTTTTATCATACTACCTATTCAAAACGGTGACACATCGATTAACATCAAACATTTCTACGATCACTTTGTAGAGCAAAAGTATCTTTCCATTTGATGATCTTGTATGTAACTCCCTGTAGGTAACTTATTTCAGTAATAAAGACTTTTTTTGTGTATTTAATATGTTTATTCTAGTTGCAAAAAGGGAATCTTAAGTCATTATTGCCATCTTAAAAATAAGATTGTTACTTTTTGGAAGTGCCTTATCAAACAACTGATGATGCTTTATTATAGATTGCTATAATAGAGTCACATTGAAAATAGATTTTATAGAAATTGTTTTCAGGCGATAACTTTGTTAAACTCATAAAGAAAAATTATTGAATTTTATTACACAGTAAAAGGGAATAGTAAAACAATAAGTATGCTTTCATTCGTCTTTTATTTTTGTTCTTTTTCCATTATTAGGTACGTTTGTAGATACAACATTCTTACAGTATTCTAAGATACGAATTTGTATCAAATAGGTACAATGAATATTATTTTAAAGAAAAGTTATATGTAATAAAATACAGTTGATTTCTATTCTTACAAAATATAATATGTCAAAACGGATAGAACGTTTTTATGTAAGTAGTAGGTCCTACCTATCTTATTTTCTGAGCAACTTTTAGAAGTAGGAAATACTATTTTGTGCGTAAAATAAGATAAAAGCTAACATAAATCTATAATGGCCTGCTTGAACCGCTATTGCCTATGTGGTTGAAGTAGGCATTTTTTAAGAAACATAGTATCTAGGTACAAGGTTTAATACTCATAGGTATAGGTACTGATACTTAGACGAAAATGCGTACCATTTTAAAAGAAGAGTTAACATTCACGACTATTATTTAAATAATGTACATTTTATTATATTGTAATATTATCGACAGTAACATTAACATCCATTAGTAACACTTTACAGGCTGTACTAATTATACTATAAGGTACAAACTAATCCACATAGTTTTGGGTAGATTTTAAAAACACAGAAGAGTGAGTAATTTGACTTTATTTATAAACAGATATGTACTTCGAAAGATAATGTAACCTACATTTTAATGGTGAATTGTAATGTTTTCAAAAATATGTTTAAGGTAGCAAATTCGACAAAATTCTTAGTTACTAGTTAAAAAAGCTAAAGCTGTTTGTTATTTGATGAAAAGATAATAGGACGCAATCACGTGTAATTCCCAAGAATAGGCCTCTCAGGCCAATGTTACATCCAAGACATTAAGTAGGTAAGAAGCTGTAAAGCTAAGATATCACCTAATCCTCTGTTTCCCGAGAGAATCTTATTCCTTTCCTTACAGATAGGTTAAATACTATGTTTAAATTTTTGCTATGCAAAAAGATCTCATGGTATTGTCTGCGTTAACATATAATTTTAGTAAAAAATAAACAGTAGCACCTGAGTAAAAGTTAGGCCAAGAAAATATGGAACAAAAAGCAATGCACAGTCATACAAGTTTAGGCTCAATAAATATAAATAGTGAAATGAGATCACGTCAAACTAGTTTTATAAAGTTTTCTTCAATTAACTATTTATACAAGTAATGATTAAGCCGTAAAAACTTTGACTTTCAAAATAGAAAGATGTTCCTAATTTAATACATAGTTAAAACAAAAACTTAACTAAGTATAAAAGTGATGAGAAACCCGAGACGTTTTTGTAAAAGTGAAATATTGATGGTATTTCCACAATTTTGATTAATTAATTTCTATCTAAATAATTACGTCTTAGACAATCAATTCTACAATATTTACAGTTGCACATTACCTCGTGCGATATAATAGCTGCCAATCGAAGGGAACAACTTTCTTGTTCATAATCCTTATCGATTAAAATACCTAATATAAAACTATCATGCATATACAATCAACAACTCTTTTCATGGAGATTATAGTCACATTTTGTACGATCATTTTCACCCCTACTCGTCACCTCGACGCGGTTCCACAATTTAATTCTAGTTCTATGTCATTGAAGTTATTATAAAGAATCGAAAAAGACCCCGACGTACTGCTACAGCTTTGAGTAAAACACGTGGCAAAGGTCTCGTACGCGGGCGACGGAATGTGGAGATTATTTGCGATAGACGTAGAGCTCTAATTTTTTTGGAATTTTAATTGATGTAGCGACTATTTCGTTTGAGGTCGCCGTTGTCGATATCTATTTAGTCTATATAATACTCAGTCTCATAGGTAGTTGGCGGTAGTCATTAGCATCAGTTTAAGTCGCGATGCGATGCTTCAGCCCCCGCAGCTCGAGCACGAGGTCGCTGTCTCCGGCCACGAAGCGTTTATCGATCCTCCTCGCTTTCGGTGATTCCTGTACCCAAAAACAAACTGACGTTATTTCGATGACAATATCTATAAATAAACGCAAGTAAAAAATATTTGTGGAAAGAGAGAACAGATTTAGGTGTTATTTAGTTCTGATATTCTCCCCACACTTCGATTGACCCGGCCTCTGGGCCCGCTGTGTCACCCGCCACCCCCAGCCCAGCCATGCTATTTTTAGACTTCGGGGTTTCCACGGACTTAGAGTTGAAAACATTTCAGCAAGGCTTATACTTATAGTCTTTATTATAGTAAGGTTGTATTAAAAGTACCTCAAGATTTAAGATTATAAGTATTAATAAAGATTACTGACCTGAGTCTCTGAAGTTTCGGAGTTCTTCGAAAGTAATTTGGCGATGGTTTTGTAGAATGATGGGTCTCTTTTGTTGTCTGCGCGATGATGTTGATGGGAATTTTGAGTTGGTCGCGGTAGGACCTTTTCTTTCTGGCCCAGTTCAGGTGCGGCCGTGCTGGCTGCAGGCGCTGCGGTGGTGACGCTGCGCTTGTTGCCGTTCCAGTTGATGAAGCCGTCGTCGGCGGGGTAGTCCTCGTCATCGATCCTAGGAACCGTTTTCGGTACGTGGTATAAGGGCTTGCCGGCTAAGGCCTTCAATTCTCGGACATCTTCGTCCTCGGTGTCCCGCTCCTCATCGTAATCAACAGGCGGGAACGCTGCGCGGGCATTCTCGCGTCGCCTCTGCGCGTCCTGAGCCATTTGGGTAAGGATCAAATTATCTAAAAAGGCCGCACTGACGTCATCGACGTCGTTGGATCGCCATCGGCCCGCGTTGTCGTTCTCAAACCACGTTTCTTGTCCGATAGGCAATGCGGCTAGTCTTTCCTCTTGCCTTTTTGGCGCCTCATTCGACGCAAAATGGCCATAGGGATCATAGAAATAAGGGTACTGAATTTGCCCGTAAACTTCAGGCATGCTCATTGCCGGGGCATCATAGTAATACTGTATTTTTGGGGCGTAGTAGTAATCATCGTCGGGATATTCTCTAGCCGTTTGGGGATACATCGGCCATCCTTGTATAGGATATGTTTTAACTTGCGCTACTAAATAGCCAAGCAAAACTGCCATCAGCCTATAACAAAAACATATTTTTAAGTACTTTGAAATATTCATTACTTTAGCACCTATTTATTTTAGAAACAAAGAGAAAACTGAACTTATAGTACAGTAAGTTTTCAAAAACGCTATCATACGTACAATAAAATAGAAAAGATTATTTGAAAAATAATGAACCCCAAAATTTGAGATTGAACTGGGTGTTTAATTTAATTAATTAACCAATAAATGATCTCAAAAATGCACCCAAAAAAGATTTATCTAAACACAAAATCTATCGATTCGACTCAGTCGCTATGCAACTAAATAATTAATAGTTGAACCTACCTTAAGCTCGAGAAGTACATGTTGCACATTTATTTCACTGACCGTCGTATCTGAGGGACTGCCGAGCCACGACTGCGTGGGGAGGGCGCCCTGGAGGGCTATATAAGAGTGTCGCCCACGCGCGCCGCCTACACGTTGAATGAACGTCCCCCCAGCTACCCCTAGGAACCCCCACGCCACCCCTTACCCCCAAACCCCGCGCACTCTCTATCGATCGTGTCCACAGATTATTCATCTTGCAAAACTGTGACACTGCTCGCTCAGACTTTAAGTTAACCTGTCGATTGGGGCTCGAATTTTGAGATCGTTTTCAATTTGAAACTCTGAAACAGCAAATTAGAATTAAGTGCTCATGTAAGATCTAACACCTAAATCATTCAAAATGAAATCCACTACAAGTCGTGGGCGTGAAGGGTTACCGTAGGGATTACGAATTTATTAAAATAAAGAGAACCTTTATGTGGGTGTTTATGAAATATTACTTAATAACATTGACGTTATTAACTTGTCGTTTGATAATGTCGATTTTGGGCGGCGATTAAAGCAACAGCTTATCGCACAGTTGTCCAGGATTACCCACGAAAGCTTGCACAGATAAAAATGTGACGTAATATAGTTTAGATAAAGGTCAGAGTAGGGTGGAAGTTGGTACTATTATCACCCACCTCCTGTAATAGCACGGTAGTCGGAGCAAGCGGCTAACTATAGACTGAGCTGGCTGCAATAGACAGCTAATGTCATCATATTACGTCCTATCATAGTATCCAATTCAAGTTCAATGTTACTTAATGTTATGCTACGGTAAAGTGATGTTGTGTAATAACAACATAG
Organism: Ostrinia furnacalis; assembly: GCF_004193835.3. Taxonomy (NCBI): domain Eukaryota; kingdom Metazoa; phylum Arthropoda; class Insecta; order Lepidoptera; family Crambidae; genus Ostrinia; species Ostrinia furnacalis. The sequence goes on along the minus strand of NW_021132653.1, from coordinate 675,869 downwards.
TATAAATATAGAGACAATGCGTAACAAGTTATAAATAAAGATATAGTAGATTAAGAGTAGGCGCACACCGTTGATTTTTCGTCGGCCGATAGTTTAGTCGGGCAGTTGATCAGTATGGGCATGTATGAGAGTGCGCACACTACGCCGATTCGATTTGGCCGATTCTTCATACAATTTAAAATCGGGCACAACTATTGGTCAACTAAAAATCAACGGTGTGCGCCTACTCTTAAGTAAGAGCTTGCATAAATTAATCTGATTTCTCAAGTTAGGACTAAAAGTAATTAATTTTAGCCAAAAGTCTATTAATAAAAAGCTAAATTACCCAAACTTTACCCAACTTCACTTGGCATTCCTGAAAGCCTTTATACTTTATTAGTACCTAGTACTTTGCTAATTCTCGCGATAACGAGCACACATTCTACGAAGAAAATATAATTTATTCAAAGGAAAATTCGCTACGTACGGACGACGGCACATCAAGGATAACACTGTAGCACCTTATTTCGTTGTAGCAGGGGTGACTTTGGCACCAAAATGTGTAGTTTAATGTGCTACTGAGGGTAGCGTTGTCTGTCAAATACAAGCGCACGGAGGGAGCAAAGCACAAAGCCAAGCTTAATTTAAAGACTGCAACTATTTTACAATTAGGTAATTAAAGTAATTTAATTCCTGACCTGCCCCAAGGCTAATTGTCTTTTATGTAGTGAATTATAGTGCTTTTGAAAGCTCTAGTTTGTGTAGAGATAATGTTTTTAGCATTTTTTGGCCAATTTCATAGATCATGGCCTTTAGAAGAATTATACTGAGTGCAATAACAAAATCCTCAATTAGGTAAAATCATAAAGTAATACTCATTATATCAGTCTTTCGACTTAGAAAATCAGTTCCTCATACAAAAAGATGTTACAGTAGAATCATCTATTTTAATTTGTCCAAAGTTATTGCAAGATCAACCTATCTATTACTACAAGTAGTTAAGTATTTTAAATACAGTTAGTTATCTTGGTTTTTGTGGTGGCCGGTTACATCAAATCAAGTTCAAATTCTACACCACTAAGTACAATGAGCTTTTTCGTCTATTTTATGCACCAAGGCGAAAAAGCTGAGTTAGTGGTTATATCTAGGAAAGTATGAGTACGTAGATGGATAAATACTAATTCTTTTTCTCGAATTGCATAGAAATAAATCGACCTTTTTACATTTGTTTTTAAATGTATTTTGCTACGGTAAAGTGATGTTGTGTAATAACAACATAGTATAAATAATAGAGACAATGCGTAACAAGTTATAAATAAAGATATAAGTAGTAGATTTAAGTAACAGCTTGCATAATTAATCTGATTTACCAGTATGTATTTACAAACAGAATTTAACCCAGCATTTACCTAAAAATGGATTTGTTTATTTGTACCACGAGAACAATATTAGTATAGAAAATAAATTTCAATTTCAAAATATAACAGCTGCCACAGAATATCCAATCAAGACAGTGAAACATAATCTTCTACAAGTTACATTTAATTAAAAGCGAGAGATAAAATAACACAGCGTAGGCGGTAGCATTCTCCATAATGTTAAACATATACATTTGTACGAACAGCGACCTTTCACATTAAATAAATAAATATATTTCGTTCTGAAAGTATTCTTACGAATACTTCGTTAAAAGAATTTTCATTATAAGTAGAAGGTTTCTATTTAATTTTGTTTTATAATTCATATATTTCTCTTTGATTCGGTTTGTTTGCATCACTATCTTTTACATTTATTTAATAAAATGCTTATATAGCACTAGATTATTTCTTATCCTCTTTAAAACTAAAAAAACTCATTCTCATAAAACTGATTTTAATTTTGTAAGTAGGCTTTTAAAAAGCACTTTTACACGTCCCGTATTAACCCTACCACTACTTCGGGACCTTAAATGGGCCTGTGCTTAGAAGAAGCAGAGCAAGAAATGCAGGAAACTTTATACAGAAGAGTCTTTTCTTTGCCTCGAGCTTTTACTATTTTCCTTTATTTTGAGTTATTTGCGCGGCAAGTCAGGTAAACTTTCCTTCGGAATTAACTCTGCATTTACTGTTTGTGTTTTATTAGCGATCGAGACTTGGTTTTATAGGACATGAGAGGTGAATCTTACTTAATACCTTCACGTATCGAATGACTAGTTTACATTTTTACTTCTGTAATCGTATATAGTAAAACTTAGGTACTTAATTATTATAAAAACGGTAACGTTTTGTAAATTCAGCCACTTTAGGGAAAGGAAAAGAAAAGTACGTTTAAAATTATCCTTATAAAATTGTCAAGTTAAGCCACCAAAAACATTACGCTCCTTTTTCCTGTTGAGTAAAAGAAAAGAGCTTGAATAGACTTAATTTATATTTAAAAGGCTTATATTTTAATGTCAGTAAACGTTTCTTGGCAGCTAAGATAATTGAGAAAATATTACTTCCTCGGCAGAGTGTAGACAGTCAAGAATTACTTTGTTGAAATTTTCTTTAAACTTCAGTTCCTTTTTGGAGTTGCTCATGTAGATATGACGAGCATATTCCAGTTATTCTTATTACTTTATCTCTTGAGCTCTTTTGGTGTTTTTGTTGCTTTTAAGGTAGACTAGATACACTTTAAATTGTGCAATTTATTTTCATGTTATTGAAACGATTCGCTGATAAAACTCATTTTAAACTTAAGGCATAATAATATGCCCCTAATAAATTTGTAGCCTGTGTGTTCTTACTATGTGTTTGTGTAATTTATTGTTTTTCCAAAATTGTTGAAAAACTTGAATACCTTACTTACCTACATATTTTATGATTTATCAAATTACAATATTATGTACTAGTAATAGTACGGAGCGGCAGGTGAAGTTGATAGGTACTTACTAGTTTTTCATGAATGCGTTAAGATTTTAAACCTACCGTTTTTCACGTGTCTATTTTAAAGAGGAAGCTTCTTTGAGAAATATCAAAGGGATGGTTCGATGCACAATATCGAGCTTTAAGCTGCACTTTGACATTTAAAAGCACCCAAAGCTTACCGCGCAGTACCCTGGGCCACCGGGTGGGTATAGCTCAATGGGATAGGTCGGGAGAGGGGTGACAATAGGGCTAGCAACAGTATTATTTGAGAAAGCATTTTACCGAACAATTTCGTAATAAGGCTTCAGTGGTTATTGGAAAATCGTGGAGCGGAGGGCGTTGCGTAATATTAGTTCATATTATATTACATCTTTGGAGTATTTTTCCATGAGGTACCAATAACGTAACACAGAAAACCAATTAATGCTAAAACAATTTGTTAAAATTTTTGCTTCAATTACTTTTCAATAGTACAGGTACTTTAGGGATTTTATCCTTAAAATTCATAGGCTGTGTTAACGTTCTCTAGTTAACCTTCATGTATACTACAATAGTGCGCCATGTAGCAACGCCTACGCCTGGATAAATGTACATACCCACTGACATGACATTCGTTTAAGCTACTAAGAGTTAGCTGAATAGAAGTTTCTAAGGAGATATCACTATTTGGCTATTAATTCAAACGGAAATTTTTACGACTAGTCAGTTTTATAAATCAGCATTTTAGCTTACAGTTTGTCATATACTGTTTAGCCACTGCTGCGAGGATGTACTTACGTTTCTATCCTGACTGTTTTTATCACAGTGATGAATGTATCGACATCTGCTGCGGTAGACTGCGGCCAGTTCTAGCAGCAGCGACAAACCGAAGATCTAGTAACTAACATAGCATGTAATGGGAAAGACTGATGATGATGATAATCTCAACCTTAAAATTTAAGCAATGAGGCTTATGGCACCCCCAAGTGTGGCTAGAAAATCTGCTAGGGGCGTTCCTGAGGTAATGTAACCTAGATGACAATGAATCTAAAATTGCCTACATAGAATATCATATTAGGTAGTTGATGGTTGTTGATGGACGATGGTGATAGACGTAGAATTTTACAATCAGGCATAGGTCTAGAAAGTCGCATCAGCTCTACAAAGTCGTATAATTTAACACTTGTCTTGTACTACTTGTCTCTATTGCTTAATCTGATTGTTGCAAGTAACTGTACAAATTCTGAAAAAAAAAACCCTCAGATACCGTTTTTGATTCCCGGCTAGTGACAACCCCTGCATCACGCGATCGTGCGGAATTCGGTGCAGTCGAATCGCATCAGTTTCGGTAGCGGAAGTTCTCGCAAACAACGGGTCGTCGACCGAACGGCGCCGTGCTGTCCCTGCAACTCAATACATCGCGTGTTACGTAACTACCTAGCCTAGGCTTCCGACTTGCATGAATGACCTAAGGGTTTGCTTTGCCAGCTCCTAGCCATGCTCGAAACACCGCGGCGGAATAATGGTCGAAGTGTGAACATCGCTCGAACTCTACCATACGATTACCTAACTAAAATAGTTGGCCGTACGATTCGATTAAATGTGGTCGAGCACCAACGTTATGTTTCGGAGATCATCACCCCGTTTGGTAAACGAAGAATTTATTACTTACTTCATAGTTGTTATTGACTTTGCAAGAAAGTCATTATAGCAGAAGTTACACTTCAGTATCCAGCAAACGTAAGGTTGTAGGTTCAGTTCCTATTTTCCTTTCATCTTCTTTTAAGCTATGCACAATAGTATAATGCATGTTATTATTATTACTTACTAGCTGACCCGGCGAACTCTGTTCCGCCTTAAAGGTAATAAATAAGCCATTGCAATTTTCCTTATTTGCTCACCGTTTAGACCTACCCTGGACTACGACAAACATTTTAAAACCAAAATCAGCTCAATCGGCCTAGCCGTTCTCGAGTTTTAATCAGACTAACGAACAGCAATTATTATTCATTTTTATTTATATTAGATTAGATAGATATTAGATAGATTATTATGTCTATGATTCCATTATCGCGACATTACTATAAAGACGTTCTTCTTCTTCTTCTTCTTCTTTTCAGCCAAATGACGTCCACTGCTGGACAAAGACGTTAAGTTAATAAATTGGGGTTTAAGTTCTGGGCTATAATAATTTAAATATTCACACATTATTGCTCAATGAATACAGCCGTACATGGCAACTACCCTCGTGTACGGCGAAACTCGTAAATGAATATTGATTTGCGCAAGTCAAAATCGTATTACGGTCGGCAAGGTAACTATTCATACTACCCACACAATGTCGACCATTCGTGTTATATTTCAAAGAAAGAAATATGATACATTTCACTAGACACCTTTCAATGTGTTTGTAGATAATGTCTGCTACTATATTTGTAAAGCTTTAGTGAAATTGTAAAAAAAAAGTATCCATCAATAGTTGTGAGTGAGTACGACCTAGTGTAGGTACTTACTTGGTTGTAATAAAAGGGATCGATTTATAATATTCAAGTATTTTTTCACTAACATCACTATAATGCTAATTTATCATGTTTGAAAGGAACTGCAGGCAAATAGTTTTAATTATTATTAAACCCACTAAGCGACCTACTCTGAGAATTGGGAATTCGGAGCTGCAAGCTGCTCCTGGAATTCCAGATTGTGGAATTTTAGTAATTCAAACCTAGATGCCAATAGCTTCTTGGCACTGAAAGCCCAAACAATAATTCTCTGTCTCTATGCATATTAGAGCGTACTGGAATTCCACCCACCACATTGTGTAGGTTTTGACCTTTCATAACCATTTCAATGATAATATGGTTAAAGAAAAACGGTTTTTTTTATATCGCGTCTTTACTTAATATTCATGTTTTAATTTTTTTATGAAATTAGATTAATTTAAGTAATACATACGAGTAACTCGTCCCATGGGTAGTCAAAAGTTATCCACAACGATGTATAACATTTTAATATGACAAATCAAAACATGACAACAAAAGCAGCTGGTTTTATTATTGTGATCGCTCTTTCAAATTGGTCAATTAAGTCTGTTTAGGCTAAACAATACACTGAAACAAAAACTAAATTACAATGAAACAAAGANAAAGTACACAAAATTCATCGGAACAAAAACATTACCCTCCTTCCAGCAACACAATAAAACACTCCATTTGTTTTTCAGGTTTCGTTTGTGAATATAAAGGAAGGTACCAAAACAACAAACAAAAAAGTTGTGCGTTGTGTTCACAAGTCACGTGTACTGCAAGTAGCTGATGGAGGTGAGAGAGAATCTGAAGAGTCCAGTGGACCTAGATGTACGTTCTCTACCAATTTGAGTTTATTTTTTTACTCATAAAGTTTGTCGTCTGTCATCTGTTTTGCATTAGAGGAAATTTCGATAATGAAACAAAAATGAAAATAAAAAGAAAATGATTTTTATTCGTCACTAGCTGACCCCTCGAACTCTGTTCCGCCTTAAAGGCAATAAATAAGCTATCGCAATTTTTCCTTATTTGCTCACCGTTTAGACCTACCCTGGATTACGACAAACATTTTAAAACCAAAATCAGCTCAATCGGCCCAGCCGTTCTCGAGTTTAAATCAGACTAACGAACATCAATTCATTTTTATTTATATAGATACATTATATTTATCAATAGTTACAAAGTAAGCTCCTACTATTCTCTTCTGATTAGTTTCGAGACGAGTCCACTGACACCTCCTTGGGAGAAACTTCACTTTTTGAGTTTATATTGGTAGTCAAGCTGTATATTCTGGTTGACACAGGTACAATTCATCAAAGAATAGTCTCCTATTGTCCAATTTAAACAAAAAATGTGTGAAACATCGCCAGAAAATTATGTTACTTCAATTTGAAGTCTATACCCAAATAATCCGATTAATTGGTAGAAATTTGCCCACGGATCTACTTTGGGTTAGGTACTTTAGCCCTTCGTCTTTTACAAGTTCTCAAGTACACCTAATGCCTACCCACTCAATGTGTGAAATTCCGTACCCCAACGCCTACGCGGCTGAAGTTTGCGATCTTTACCTGTAATGATATGTTAGAGGTTCAATTTTAGGGTACACAAAGACATAGACATGGTGGTTACTGTAAAAGGATCCATTAATTAAATCATAATAATAAGATATTGTAGGACACAGAAGGGCGTGATATGAAAGGTTTCAGAAAATAAACTTGAAATAAAGTGTGTTTTAGGTAATTGAAATTCGAATAGGTTTTCTCATTTTTTGTTAATTTTAAACAATATCATTTATTCAGAACCACTGTTTTTTTGTTCTCTCTGTCGTCATAATCCCAAAGTAAATGTTATTCATAATCATGAGAACCCCCTTCCTGAACATTTGGAAAATGATTTTAAAATAATCCTGAATAATTTGGTTTATAAATACTTCTTTAAATTGTTATTATTTGTATACGCAAAAACGTGTTTTCAAACCAGGCGATTTCGAAATTCTGATACGGGAAATCAGTAAGAACTCTGGAATCAATTTCAACATACTTCATAACTTTTTTGTGTGCATTTATACGGTTTATTTCGTACTGAAAATAGAAATTTGTTTAAAAACTTTAAGAGGCTTTGAAGACTTACAAAGTAAACATTTTTAAGTACGCTGCTAATCACGTTTTTAAGGATTATGAGAGGTTGTGTACTTTGGGCCAAGCTTTTTATGGGACGGGAGGCAAACTAGCAGACGCAAAGACAGCTGGCTAGAAATTTTATTTTGATAATATTGTATCTACTTATCTTTCGTAATCATCTTGTTGGGGAATTAACTTTACTTATTTCAACAACTGCTTTATTTAATAACTTCCAAAGTTAGGACTACTTTTGCTGGGCAAACACATCCTAAGCCCACAAGATGTAAAACATATCGCCCCCAAAAGATACCTACTGCACTTCCTAATGGATGCAGGACTCGGAGGCGAACTGTAAGGAAAATAGCGGCGATCACAATAGATCGATAACGGTCGCAGTGATACTATTGAACTATAGCCGACAACACATATAAAAAAAATAGGACTACAAGGAGTTTCTAAAATGTCCTCGCTAGAGTAATTTCTTTTATCATAATACTAGCTGACCCGGCGAACTTTGTTCCGCCTTAATGGCAACAAATAAGCAGACTTTTTTTAATTTCGAACGGGATAAAAAGTATCCTATGTCCTTCTCCTGGCTCTAAACTACCTCCCTGACAATTTTCAGCTAAATCGGTTCAGCCGTTCTTGAGTTATAAGTGGAGTAACTAACACGACTTTCTTTTATATAATAGATGTTTGTGTATTTTAATGCAAAGATAAAATAAGTTAGGCTCTGCCCAGTGACCCAGTAGATCTCAAAGCGAGCCAGGTGTCCTCCAGCGGAAATCTGTGTCAGCTAGGGCATTAAACTAGGTCATAGGTTCAACTCTTAAGCCCGTTGGAGTTCCAAAGCTATGTATTATTCAGTTATAGGTCTATTCTTACACAGTTGACTAAGTATTTAGAATAGGATTTGAAATGCATTATAAGTATAACTTAACAACAGAAAAACTGGACTCAGTTCAAATACTGTCTTATGATATAGCCAAAATTTCGTTAGTTTCAACCAAATGATGTCCACTGCTGGTCAAATGCCTCTCCCTAACATTGGTAGATTTTAAATATGAGATAAAATAGATTTTATTACTTGTGTAAATGGAATTCCTACACTTTTTATATCGATTGACGGAGAGAAGAAAAACATGATACTGATTTTACAGCTCTACATCAGTAAATTTATTTTATTTCGATGTTATGTAAACTTTCATATTTACAGAACAGCCTAAAATAACCTTTAAATCGTAATATCATGTGCTTGGCAATTTTCTCCATATTAAAATGTTCAACATTTTAAGTGGAATTTCTTATGAAGTCGACTGAAAATTTTGTATGAAAAATTAAACAGCGCCCCCTAGGGACGCTGTTTAATTTTTCATACAAAATTTTTCGATGACACTTTGAATACGCAACGAAACGAACTCGAAAGTTTTTCCTACTAGAGGTACTGAATAAACCTAGATCATTCCATTCTTATAAAGTTATTATTCGAAGTAGTATTCGATACATAAAAGCTTTATGAATAACAATAACATATCATAATGGTCTCATATTTTACATGTTACTTCAAATTTCAATACACTGAACTATAAATCCAGGCTTTATGTATATTGAGAAGATTCAAAATATAGAGTTAAAAATGTCTTTTCGTTAACTTTCTGAAGAAAACTTGTAGGTATATCTGTAAACACAATAACCACTTAGGTGGTAACAAGGGATTTTGACTCATAAGGCATAATTTATTAAGTGGAGAATCATTATGATCGTCGAATCGTATAGATTTTTGACGGACTTTAAATCGGTGTTTTCCATGAAATAGTCAAATCAGTGCGTAGTTAATTTACTACTGACTGAAACTGTAAAATCAACAGTAGCTGTTTGAGTTAATGTGTCTCTCTTGGTACTCCTTGCTAACATGCCCATAATATACGAGTATATAGACATTAATTTGCCAAACGTGACGGTAGTTTCTTTATTTTATCATTGCAGGAGAAATAGTATAACGTTCCGGTACTCATTATCATATTATCAAGTGGCAGTGGGCGGGGCACATAGCTTGTAGAGACGATGGCCGTTGGGGCAGAAAAGTTCTCGAGTGGCGACCACGGGCTGGAAGACGTAGCGTGGGCAGGCCTCCTACTAGTTGACCGACGATCAGGTAAAGGTCGCGGGAAGAACCTGGATGCGGGCAGCTCAGGACCGTTAATTACGGAAAGCCTTGGGGGAGGCCTTTGAGGCCAGCAGTGGATGTCATTTGGCTGAAACGAGAACGAGAACTCATTACCATACTATGGTTTCGGTGTAGTACGTCGTAGTTAAGTAGAAGATCTAGTACCTATTTTTGTAATTCAGAGCAACGCAATTGTAGTAGTTAAAGTGAAGTTGATACATTATTGTTAGTCATGACTATGATTCGTTTTGAGAAAAATAAATGTGTTGAACCGAATAACAAAATGCAGCTAGACTGGTATGTATTAAAAGTACCTACTAGTTCAGTAGTACAAAGCTCTATACTGAAATAGGTAACCATCTATTAAAGGGATTAAAATCTATTGTAGTGCTAACAAAAACCTTTAATCACTCAATGTTTTATGCAACGCCAGACACGTTTCTGATTCAATTATAACTATTTAATACGTATATGCTGCTATGAATGAAGGGTGGGATACTAACATATACCCAGGACATTTTCGGGGCTACATAGCGAGTATGCATAGCTATCGAAGCCACCTCACCCTCCGCCTGCTGTCTTTTTCATCCATGTCTAGAACGATCTAAATAGGTTCGAAGCTGCGCAGGTGGTCTTCCCTCTCGCTCGCACCTTCGCTATTCATGGCGACGATATTATTCCGCTCACGGCTTGGAGGGTAGCTGAGGCTATTTTTAGACTGGGCTGGTAGTCGCTTCAGCATTTCAGCCTTTGAGCATCCTATACTGCTAATGTATAAATAACTACACTTGAAAGGGAAAATTAATTGCTTGACTCCGTTGGGTCGATAGTGTCTAGGGCGATTGGGTCATAATTTATGGAACTGCGTGAGGTTCTCAATATGACGGTAACTATTAATTTAAAATGTTATTTATAGGGTTGAGCCTGTGGTAAAAATGTCTTTGGAAACAAATAAAACACGAAAAAGGATTAGTGTCACTCATTAGGGATATAGGGACATATCTTAAAATCACTGCAATGCTGAAAAGTGATGAATCAAATTTCAAACTAAGCGATATTTTTCTGTCTAAAAATTAAGGCTGAAAACTGAAGCATTTGACTGCAAAGCTTACTAGGTACATACACGTACCTACTGGTATGTACCCACACTACCCACATTTAATATTAACGATAATAAGTTTATTTTCTCTCTTTAAAACTTGTATACTTAGTCATGTATCTTTTATATTTATAACTTTTGTGTTTGAGTTTGAATCTGAACTAAAACTATATTTAGAACTTCAAGACATTTATTTAAATTAGTAGATTCAAATATACGCCGTTAACACAACGTAATTACTTGGAATTACTATAAGTTCGACAGTTTCGTGGAATAATTCGAATTACAGTGTAGCGTTATTAATGCTAACATATCTTATAGGTAGGTGCTCGTACTTCGTCGCAAGCGGACCTAATTAAAGTTATGAGAAGCCGCTAAATGCAGGCTGATTATAATTTTCCCTCTGTGGAAATCACTGGAAGCCTGCCTATATTAATCAGAGGACGTTTGTGGAATTGCTGATCCAATTTTGAACATCTTTTCATGAAAAGAAATCTTATGGTTCGACACTTAATTGGTTCTCTATAAATCATAAGAAAGTACATAAAGGACAAATTATTTTTGACTTAAAATAAATAAGCAAATACAATTTTCTTTGAATCGCAATAAAATGTTTACATGAGCAGCTTGAAGGCATTTTAATACTGAAAACAAATACTTCAGTCTGCCTCTCTCTTACAGGGTTTTATTAGAAATCACGGTTACTAAATGATGTATGTATTTACCCGTTCAACGCCAGAATTGACTAGTTACTATAAATAAAAGCAAATTAATTACAAAAGTACCTACACCAAAACACAAACTTTTTTTATGCAATATTTAAATAAATAATTACATTCCGATGATAGTCCTTCTTGGAACTCCATACCCTGCTCATTTTCCTCGTTTTACTTTTCATATATCATTTTTGTGAAAATTTTCCACGTGTAACTTCATGTTCTTAAATAATGTTAGGTACCTACAAGTAAGGATACAAAGTACCTACACATCATAAAGATTACTTGACAAGACATTGAGTGTGATCACATTATGCCCCAGCCCCCAGCCCTTACGTAACGTCAAAGAATATAAAACAAAGTAACGACTTTTCCCCGTGTTATTTTTGCGGATCTTCGGGTCGACTTCAATGTATAAGATTTCAGGGTATAAATAAAAAGTTTCAATATCGGATTGACGTAAAATCCTATATAGAGCCGACCGAAACTCGTTTATTCCATTTTTTCTCGTAGAAACTACGAAGTTACAGTCTTGGAATTGGGTGGTTGGTACCTAGATAAGTTTTTTGAACAGAAGTTGACGTGTTGTTTGTTTTCCACACATGGGTCATGAATATAGTAATCATGAATATAGTAATCCAAGTTTTGTGATCCGCTCATGTTTACCTTACCGGTGAAATTCGATGTGCGCTCTTCCTTGACGTTGTTTGTGTGCTTTGGTTTATCATAAAGGTGACATCTATGTAAATATACTGTTAAGTCTTTTGCTTTTGATCTTTCAGATCTATTTTAAAATATGAATGGCTCCAAAGTCACTTTTAGCGAATTAGATTCTTTGAATTCAAAGTACTCGTACAAGTGCCTATTTGAATCGCATCCACCTACATTTATTACCTAAAATGAAAATTAATTCAAAAGTTATTTTCAATTATTTTCCTACCTATTAAGTTTATTTTTAGTAGCTCTTCTGCAACAGTTAAATGCTTATTCATAAAAATTCAGTTACCTATAAAGTCAGTATCTTGCAATTATCAGAAGTTCCAGTCGCAAGTTTCCTATCGTTTCAGTTTTGCGTCAGCGATACCAAGGAAGGTTGTTGTTGGCAGTAATTGTTTTCATAATTGCTGCAACATTGATTGCAATATACGGTGCTTGTTGGGCTTCTGTGTGTGGAAAATAATCGAGTGGGTAGCTAAATATTATGTAATGCTGGACAGATCATGACGGTTGGGTTCCATTTCATTCATGAACACGGCTTTACGTCATCAGCGGCCCCCAGTGGGGGCGCGGCTCCCCCTTCAGCCAGCTCGAGCCACTGGAAGGGGGGGTGACGTCAAACCTTCCATGCAACAAGTGTTCCAATGGAATTGTAATAGGTTGGTACCTAAGTATTGAGCACAGGCTATTTTTAACCAGCCCCAAAGACTGTATGAATGTACCAAGCTACTTATAGCTACAACGAAATACTAATGATTTATGTCTCTACCAATTCTGATAAGTGTATTAATATCCTAAAGCGAGTTGTTTATGAATTGATAAAATAGAACGTGATGAAGGTTCAATAAACTAATACATGTTATTTCCCCATCAGCATTTTGCCTTAGTAACAATGTATAAGTATTTTAATGGAAAAAACATCAATGGTTTCACATTAGCTTTCATGAATTAACGATTAAAGGTAACATTACCTGTATATGAAAGTTCGACAGTATTTTTGTGGCACAGCTTAATATCCGACGCAAATTTTAATACAGGCCGTTCTAGCCGATGTTTCAACATTAAAATATCGCAGAACTAAATCGTTTTACATTAAATGCTTTATTTTTTGTATATTTTTAATTATTTTTGTACCGCAGAACTCTTTGACAGCTGGAAAAATGGCACAAACTGAAAACGCCCTGTAGGACTGTAAACGTGGGCGTTCCTTTGATACTCCCACTCGCCTGTCTGACTCACAACACTCTTGGCATGATATTTCGCTGAAAAAATATTAGTCGACGCTGAGCGTGATAAATTTAGTCTATTATTTATGAGAACTTATGTTTAATAGAAAATGCTGACTCATATGTTTTATTGTTTTAATCTCTTATCATAATAAGGATATAGTCATATAATAATGAAATACGTTTTATAAAATAAAGTTACACACCTGAAGCGAGTTGATTTTTCCTGAAGAAAATGTAGATTTTTTTACATATTGTATGCATATTGCAGTTTAAAGCCAAATGAAAGAAGCCTAAAGAAGAAAAGTTGGCAAGATAAGCTTTCCCGAATTACCTAATTAGAATACTAAAGAATACTGAAAAGACCTGTTACTCCATTTTGAGACCGAGTAAGGATGATTTTTACCGAATTTTGAGACTGTATCACCGTAATTTGCTCTTGACCCCATCGATATGCCTTACATGTTTTCCGCACAGTTTTCCGTAACAGCATACTATTCATAGATATTTATGTTACCCAGTTATGTTATCTATTTACGTCGGTCCCTTGATACATTATTCAAAAGCAAGCTAAAACCTTGAGCTTTAACGAAAGGTCACGCCATCTATCACAAGGCGCACGAAGCTAAACTTTTTCTGAAAGTATCGTAGAGGGCACCACTTTACTAGATCAATGGGCGGAAAGCTCTGTGCGAGCTTTTACTGCTAGGTTTGAATGTAAGTTTATGAAAGCCTGGTGCAGTGTTAGTTGTTTTGCACGATAAATGAAGAGGGCGCTATCTACCTGGGAATACAATTTTTTATTCAGAACATTATCATAGAAAAAGTTTCAAGACTCTTTTAATTACGTTATTACTTGCTACATTTATTTATTTATTTATACATGTTATTAATGCGTTGATATATATTTGTTTCTAATACAAGTTATACCTAAAAATGTTAAGATAATATTTTCTTTTATGGTGTTTTAAAATAATCTACTGGAATTATATCTTGTGACTAGACGGAAAAACTGGAAAAGAAAATATGTGTGTTTTGTCACGTAACTTATGTGTATTAAAATATTAGGTTATTCACGTTTTCTAATTTCTAAGGTGCTTGATTATGCTTATCTCAGAATATCTCTTTTTAGATTAAAATTTGCGATTGCACTAGTTTGTAATCGGAGGCGCAAACAAGAATATTAGACCGTTAATTTTAATTTTAATATAATTTAACTAACATGTACCTAATTTTGTTAATTATAGTCACTAAATATGGAAAGGAAGATTAAATAGTACGTATATTGAGAGCTTTTGTATACTACAAAAGTTTCCACCCTTCAGTCATATTTTCCAAGAAATGTACGAGTATAGTTACGTCAGCTAAATAAATAGCTTTTCATCATTACGTATTCCTAGCAGTTTAAGCAGATGAACCCAGACCACAGTAAAGTCATAGAACTAGTTGGAGTACGACATAAACCACGTTCATTGCGGTGTTATGATCGTCACCGAGCGCAGGCGCAGGGAACCGCAAATCACTCATATTAAAGACTTCAACGCTTAGACAACTTGACATATTCTACAATTTTGCAAATAACTAGGTACGAGTATTTTAAAAAATACATTAATTACTTCACACTTTAATCAATAAATATCTATTAATATCCATTATTATTGTGTTATAAACATTAGTTATGTTTCTTAAAAAATATACTTTCATAAATGTTCTTTTGCTTGAAGAGCTTCTTGGAATGGTGAGTGACTCGTATCGAACAATAAATAGTAGAATCCTTCGGCGGCCATTATCTTGGCATCATCATCACGCAGCCACAGTGGGAGCTTTCAAAGCTGCGGGGAGGGCCGGCTGGTCGCGGGGAGGGCCGCGGGGCGGCGTGAAAGCCTCCGCCCGCCAGTGCCGCGCCGACCGCGACGCAGCCCGCATGCCGCTTCCGCCGCGCGATACAACTTCACAGTGCTACAACAAAAACATAACTGAAAGTGCTACTGAATCGTGATACATAAGTGGTGATAATCGAACAACGGAATACACTGTGTGCCCTATTAGGATTAAGACGTAAAGTGACAGACCGGTGGAGATAGTGAGTGTCACGTGTGTTTACGAATGAATGTGACGGCGTAGGCGCAGCGGCGGTCGCACTCTCCGTGAGATATTCGTGCGCGCGCAGGTCGTCGCGGCCATGCTGCATACCTGAGGCGAGCGAGCGCGCGAGTCTGCGCGAACGGGACACAACGAGAGTTCCCGGCGCACGTTAACTTTCGCTGACGAGGAACCAACCCTGCAATGTTTTTGTCAGCGTCATGACGAGGATGGGGCGATGGCACGTGGCGCTGGCTGCGCTGGCGGTGCTCTCGGGCACGCGAGTCGCCGGCGCCGCCGAGCAGATGCAGTCCCGCGCCGTCGACACCGGCGTCGACCTTCGCGTGCCTGAGGACCAGCCTGCCGGTACCATCGTCGGCAGGATCCCGACAAAACCTGGCTTCACGTACCGATTCAATGAACCACCGAAAGAGTTCATCCTGGACCCGGTTTCTGGAGAAATCAGGACTAATATGGTTCTAGACAGGGAAACCGTGGATCGCTATGCTTTTGTGGTGCTATCAAGTCAACCCACCTATCCAATCGAAGTAAGATTACGGGTAACGGATGTGAATGACAACTATCCTGAATTTCCTGAACCGAGCATCGCTGTTGCCTTTTCCGAGAGCGCAGCCGCCGGGACTAAGTTGTTGCTCGATGCTGCAACTGATGCAGATCTTGGAGAAAATGGTATCACCAACGATTACAGAATAATTGATGGCGATAACGAAGGAAAGTTTCGTTTGAATGTTACCGTTAATCCGAGTGGCCAAACATCTTATCTGCATTTAGAAACGACCGGAAAGCTAGATAGAGAAACAACTGATTTTTACATCCTAAACATATCAGCACGAGATGGTGGAAATCCACCAAAATACGGGTACCTTCAAGTGAACGTTACTATTTTGGATGTGAACGATAATCCACCAATTTTTGACCAGAGTGACTTTTCAGTGTCTTTGAATGAAAGTGTCCCACCTGGAACAACTGTTTTGAAAGTGACGGCTACAGACAGTGATTTAGGTGATAATAGTAAAATAACTTATGAAGTGACCGACTCCGAGAAACAGTTCGCCGTGGATCCTGAATCTGGAGTGATTACGACAACCAAAAAATTGAATTGTCCTAAGTATTGTACTAATACGACATGTAATATGACTTGTGTATTGACCGTGATAGCGAAAGATCATGGTGTGCCGCGTCAGGATGCACGGACCTACGTCACCGTCAATCTCATAGATGCCAACGACCACGATCCTGTTATTACTTTCACATACGTTCCTCCGACGGCGAATTTTGCTACAGTCGATGAAAATGCTAAAAATGGATCATTAGTAGCCGCTATTACTGTCACTGACTTGGATGCTGGATTGAACGGTAAAACTAGTGTTAGCATTATATCAGGCAATGAACTGAACCATTTTCGCTTAGAAAACTCTTCCAGTGTGTACATAGTGCATGTAAATGGCGTTTTAGATAGAGAAGAAATAAGTAAATATAATTTAACAGTTGTTGCTAAAGATCAAGGCACGCCTTCTAGAACTTCTACCTCATATTTAGTTATTCATGTTAACGACGTTAATGACCATGAACCTGTCTTTGAAAAATCTGAGTATTCCGCAGTTTTAAGCGAGCTTGCCCCACCTGGAACCTATATTGCTAGCATTACTGCTACTGACGAAGATACTGGCGTAAATGCAGAGATATTTTATGACTTTTATGATGGAAACCAACTGCAGTGGTTCACAATCGATCATTTGACAGGATTGGTCACTACAAAATCTATTTTAGATAGAGAAACTCAAGGGACAGTCGAATTAAATGTTTCAGCTAGAGATGGTGGGCCTAATCCAAAGTGGGCGTACACAAGATTGAAAGTAACGATATTAGATGAAAATGATAAGGCTCCTACATTTCCACAGTCTCAAATAAATACAACACTGCATGAAAATATAAAACCAATAAAGGAAATTCTCATTTTGACTGCATCAGATAACGATCAAGGTACAAATGGTTCAGTATCTTATTACTTACCTTCCAGTATTGAAAGAAAATATCCTAACACGTTTATTTTAGACCCGATTACTGGACAATTAAGTACAGTAATTGAATTAGACAGAGAAAGAATCCCCATGTATGAAATTCAAGTTTTAGCAAAGGACCAAGGATTTCCACCTCAATCATCCACAGCCACTATTTTTCTAAAAGTATTGGATGTCAATGATAACTACCCAACATTTTACCCTCAACGATACATTGAA
Source organism: Ostrinia furnacalis (assembly GCF_004193835.3). NCBI lineage: Eukaryota > Metazoa > Arthropoda > Insecta > Lepidoptera > Crambidae > Ostrinia > Ostrinia furnacalis. The sequence continues at coordinate 658,116 of NW_021132653.1, read as the reverse complement.
AGCATCAGTGATGATGTCCCTCCTGGTACAAACATCTTACAAATTAAAGCAATAGATTTAGATGAAGGAGATAATGCAAAAATAATGTACAAGCTTGAAAGTGGAGGTGATGGTTATTTTGATGTAGAACCATCTACTGGCCATGTAGTCCTACAAAAAAGCTTCCGTAAAGCTCCTTTAACTTCTTACACCTTAAAAGTTTCTTGTAAAGATAAAGGAAATAAAAAAGCACACGAAGATGCGATTGTAGAGATATTAAAATTATCACATCGCAAGAACATTGAGTTTGACGGATACAATGGGTATAATTTTAAAATTCAGGAAGATGAGGGAACATCTAAACCAGATATTGGTCGTTTTGTGGGAAAAGTTACTGCCAAAATATCTAGTGATACACTGTCATACTATATTTTGGAGGGCGACCCCAAACATGTTTTCAAAATTGACAAGAAAAGTGGAATTATAACAACTGATGCAAATGTAGACCGTGAAGACAAAATGACTTATCGTTTGAAAATTCTAGCTAAAAGTGGAGTAACATTTGGATTTACAACTGTAAATATCTCAGTACTGGATGTAAATGATAATTATCCAATATTCATAGAAGACAAAGATGAAATTCACATATCAGAAAATATGGCAGTCGGCCAAGAAGTATATTTTGCGAGAGCTATTGATCGCGATTCAGGATCTAATAGAACAATATTTTATACTTTGAGTAGTCCTGATAATAGTTTTCGTATATCAGAGACAACGGGAGTAATTTATCTAAATAAACCAATTTCTGGTGAACCTGGTTATATCATAAATATTGAAGTTACAGCCACTGATAATGGAAACCCTTCTCTATCGACAAAACACTCAATATCAGCAATCATTGATGACGTGAATGATCATACTCCTGTATTCGATCACACTTCTTATGAAACGTCGTTGTTGGAGTCAACACTTATGAATACGAGATTTTTTGCCATCGCCGCTTCTGATGCCGATTTGGGTGATAACGGAAAAATATCTTATTCAATAGTGGAAGGAAACACTGATGGAAAATTCGGAGTGTTTCCCGATGGATTCCTGTATGTAAAGAGCCCACTGGATAGAGAAGAAAAGGATTACTATTCTTTGACATTAGTTGCGTCTGACCATGGAGTGCCACCAAGATCGTCTCAAGTTCCTGTTGTTATACATGTTTTAGATGAAAATGACAACAGTCCTCAATTTACTAACACTACATTTATTTTTAAAATAAAAGAAAATGAACCACCAGATACATTCGTTGGAAAATTGACAGCAACAGATAGAGACATTGGTCGTAACGCTGAGTTAACATTTAGTTTACCTATTGCCCAAAATGATTTTAGAATAGACTCAAGGAATGGTTTTATAAAAACTTTGAAATCTTTTGACAGAGAGAGCTTGGCACATACTACTGGTCAGAACTATATTACATTGACAGTTACTGTGAGTGACAATGGCAAAGTAAAGCTGTCTGATTCAGTGAGAGTAACAATTTATATTACAGATGTTAATGATAACGCACCGATTTTTACACGAACACCATACAAAGTAGAAGTGTCTGAAGGCGCTGCTGTGGGTGCATCTATTGTGAGGGTATACTCAACAGACGCAGATGAAGGACTGAATGGTGATATTTACTACAAACTGATAAGTGGTGATAACATGGGTCAATTTTCACTGGATGAAGCGACAGGCCAGCTTTTGATTGCTAAACATTTGGACCGCGAGACAGTCGATCATTATGAATTGACTGTTTTAGCCCATGACTCTGGCCAGACAGTAAGGCTCTCTGCTACCACAACCATTACTATTGATGTCTTGGATGAAAATGATAACGCACCTATTTTTACACAAACACAAATGAATGTTTCGGTTTTAGAAACAGAACCTGTAAATAAAAAGATTATCCAATTCCATGCAACTGATGCTGATTTAGGTGTAAATAGTGAGTTGCAGTTTTCAATAACATCAGGGAATAGAAAGGAAGCATTTTTCATCGACAGTTACTCAGGAGAATTATTTTTACACAAACAGTTAGATTACGAGGATTTGACATCATATTTGCTGGTAATTACTGCAACGGATAATGGAAACCCAAGTTTGTATTCAAGCATATCTTTTACTGTGAATGTGATAGATGCAAACGATAATGCACCAGTATTTACTAATACAGCAATAGTGCGCCAGATCAGAGAAGGTATTCCCAAACATACACCGATAGTAACTGTAACTGCAGAAGATCCTGACTCTGGTTTGAATGGGAAGGTATATTATTCTATCACAAAGCAAGACCCTAATGATAACAAACGACATTTTGCTATAAATAACGTGACAGGTGTGATACATACTTTGCTGCCTATAGATAGAGAAAGCATTGATACATTCAGAATAACTGTCGTTGCGTATGATAGAGCTGAACCACCTTCAGCCAGATTGTCAGCTGAGAAATTAGTGACAGTAATAGTAGAAGATATAAACGACAATGCACCTATATTTGTATCCATGAACGCCGCAGTAATAGGCTCAGATCGTATGGGCAGAAGTATGGGTAGAGGAATATTCATAATGAATGTTTTGGCTAGAGATCTAGACTCTGGAACGAATGGTTTGGTCACTTACAAACTTATTCATGGTGGAAGTGATTTGTTTGACTTGCATAGAAGTAACGGTGCTTTGACGCTGCGGTATCCCCCGTCTGTGCCTGAGGCTAGGTGGAACCTGGTCATAAAAGCTACGGATGAAGCGGTGTTAAGTGAACAAAGAAGTACAGAGACGTATCTCAGTGTTATTATGGGTGGAACGGATTTGCAAGGTGTTACCTGGACGAATGCAAGATCCGTTTCAGTGGCCGAGAATGAGCCGGCTGGCACCGCAGTGTTGAACTTGACCAATAACTATAAATCTGGATTAGAATATTACATAGTGAATGTGACTGGTGAAGGTAGACAAGTGGACAGGTTATTCGATATCGATTCGTCGTTAGGGATTTTATCAACGGCAGTGTCCTTGGATCGCGAGACAGGAGTTGACCGATACGAGGTGGAGATCTGCGCCGTGTCATCAGGGACCCCACTGAAAACCACAACAACTAAGGTATGTTAGAGGTTTACACCATGGTTTATTTTATTCCTAGTATAAGGCCGGGTTGCAACATCCTAATTTAACTTTATAAAACGTTAAAAATCTGTCAAACTCCATACAAAAAGCACCGGTTATCGTTATAGTTAACGTTAAAGTGGTGGTGCAACTCAGCCTAATTATTGCAGCCTATAGGTGCATTATTTTTTAAACTTATATCTGTCTCTAAGATGAGAGAAGTCTGTTTTATTTAAAAGTGAGGTCACATTTTTTTGCATGTTATAATGATTAGAAAGATCGATTGAGTAGTCAAATAAAATGACTGTACCAATGCTGCCCACACTTAGCAATTCCAAGCGGACAATCCAATTAACTTTGCACAATCGTCGGTAGAAGACAAAACATCGGCACCGTACTGTTGTTAAAATAAAAATAAATTCAAACGAATGCTCGTTAGTGTATGTCGGCTGGTGCAGTCTAATCGGGGGCTCTAAATTACGATAAGTCGCTTCTCGCGAACGATATCTCAACACTCGCTCTCAAAGCTTCTAAAGATTATGTACATGAAACATGACTTTTGTTTGTAACACATTCACTGGGTTAATTAGTTGTATTTTTGTTTGGTTATTGAAATTTTATGGAATGCAAAAATAATGAATCAGTTCACATATTCTTCGAAAAATTTGACAGTGAATATTTCATCGACACTGTATTTGACTCCGTGTAACCTTAGGCCATACAACCCAAAAACCATTTGGAGCGCGGCTCTAAACGCAATTTTCTTATGTGTCTGACAAAAAATAACAAAACTACTTAAAACTGGTCGCTTGCTCGTAAAAGATCTCGTCACATTACCATTACGATACTGTCACTCACCTCTTGACGTATAAATGTTGAACTTGAGAGCGAGGGTCTGACTAAGAAGCAAGAATGTAAACTGCTGTCGCTTGGTCAATTTCATTGTCATTCCCACTTTTATTATTTAGAATCAAAGCATTTCGAGAAAAAATAAATAGATATGATAATTTTAAACTTTTTCTTAGAATTAGATTATTTCATGTTATTTTTTTCATTTTAAAAAAAATAAGAATTTGCACAGGCATGACGAGCTTTTAATAAGAAAAAAAGTGCGGTCAAATATTTTTGTGCGATAAGTTCAGCTGTCAGATTGCAGATATAATATTGTCGCGCATCATCTCTACTGATCTAGGCGAACTGACTCTAACAAGTCAAATGCAGGTTTCGTTTAATCGCATCACCACATTTCTTTGTTTAGCAGTGAGCTAAGAAAATTCCAACTTTAGTGTACTTATCGAATATTTTTATAATACATGCAAGCTTTTGATCATCATCCACGTCACGAAATTACGACCTCTGGGTTATTGTGTGTATACGAGAGTCGTAACATTGCACAAATTATGAAGTTTGACACCACCGTTATCTTTAACTACCGCCCGAGCCAACCACTCGCTCGTTGCCAGAGCTTTAAAAGCGAGACAAATAATAAAAGCCAGTATTAAAACTCGAAACTCGCTTATTTAAATACATGAATCGAATATCTTATTTGAACTGCGAAAGGCGATTGGCCTGGGCAAGTGAGAAATGTCACATTTACTACTTAATATTTTTTCATAAAACAGTTCGCATTAAACAGCTTTGGGAATTTTACGGTAAAAGGAATGCTGACCAGCTCATCGATTTGCATTTAGGATATTTTTATATGTGACTGGTTTAATTTCGATCATCATTATTGATATAACGAGCTCTAAATATCCCTTTTTTCATTCATGATAATTGGAAATAGCCTAGTTATTCAATGCTGTTCCTTATTTTTCTGTGATGTAAGAGTTCAAATAGTGTTTTAGTTGAAACTGTTTTAGTTAACAGCATAACTAACTAACAGCATGTACTTATAAATTTCCGCTCATAAAATTATTTTAAACATAAAATAAAAATAACATATTAATTTAATTTTCATTCACTTATGTTATCAATTCAGAGAATATCTTTCCGCTATTTATTATAGTGATGTTGAAAAACTTCGCACTTACAGAACGAATTTATTACTTGTACTTATAACATTTTTTCACAGACAATAAATAACATTTAATAGGTATACGCTCATGTCGATCATTCGGAAATATTATATTTTTAATTATAAGCTCACCTCTTATAAATTTTAAAAGCTTAATGTCTGTTTTTATCATCAATATCTAATTTTTAAGTGACCCCTATGGTAACATATAATAGGAATTTTGTTTACATAGGGGTCACTTAAAAATTAGGGATTGATGGTGAAAACGGGCATAATTCCTATAATTTTTAGAATTCAGCTTATATTTTAAAGATACATCTGTGACTTGATATTTTAAAAGTAAAATAAATGCTTGTGATATTATCAAAAGGTAATAAGATAAAAAGAATAGAAAACTAATAAAAATCTTGAATCATCCACATTCAATAAATTGGATCTGTTGTTTTCTTTCAGACCCATGCGACGTGTCCACAGGGCTTTACGTTATGAAAGTTGTTTATGATCATAGTTCTAATTACAGTTGACCTACGATTTTGGATCGGAAGAGCGTGCATAAGAATGTCGCCCATAACCCGCCCATAGTTTCTCTCAATGGCGCACACTTTTTGCGGCCGGAGACGCGTTTCCGGAAAAAGTGAGAGCCATTTTAATTGTGGACGCACTGAACCTTCGATTCTGCCATAAAAGTCATCGGATTGTGTGGAAGGGGACGATTTAAGGCCAGAAGGGGGAGGGGTGTGAGCTATCAACCGACACCAAAAGCGCATTAGGACGCCGGGCAGCATTCCCGGACTGATTTATGCAACTTGCACCCGCCGGCACGGCCATCGACACTCTCCTAATGAACGCACAACTTACGCTATACTGTGAAATGGGTTTCATTATTTCACGGCAATGCTAATAGTCCTATTATGTCTTTCGAGTGTCCATGCGGTGCGTTTAGTCCTCAATTAGCGTAATAACTTCTTTCTTCCTTTATATATCAGGAAAGGGAATCGCGCTATTTTTCACTGAATCGACGCCGGGGGCTATCCATGTTGTCCAGAACGGCGCGATCGGATCAATAGTTTACTTCGTAATGCGTTTATGAATGTAAAGAAATTACAGTTCAAGAAATGCAATATCGTGATATTATACCAATAGGGTTTTTAATATAAATAATATGCACTTATTTTTAAATTAATAATTGAGTTTACTTCAGGCAAACGACGATCTTATCTTGTTTGAATAACTGATTCCTGGAATTCGATGAGAGTAAATTAAATTAGACGCAAATGGTTTAGTAATTTTAAATTAATGGAATTTATGTTATCTTGGTATATGTAAATATTCTTGCTAATGGTTTTAGTGAAGCTTGCGGACGATAATTCGCGGTGGTGGCGTCCGAAATGTTCGATCGTCACCCGTTTTAACTTATTAACGTTTCGAATTTTATCAATAAATTTATTGGTGGGCAAGACGTGCCGATTGGTAGAAAAGTTTAAATGTTTAAATCAACGGATATTTTACCTGTTACCCGAGCTAAGTGCGCCTCCGTGATAAGGAGTTGGGTGGCGCGTCCCCGAACACCGAGTAAGTTCGGAAAAAAATCACTTACGACGCTTTCCTGAGTCGGATAAAGAAGCAATTTGGCTGTATCTCCAAAACACATTAAAGCGGTTTCCGCTCCTCTGTTTAGGCTTGATTAACAAGGCGAGTCGTAAAATAGTTGGGTGACAGCTCTGACGATGACTATTTGCCTATGAACTTTTTAAAATACCGCAAATTATGTACGGTTTATTAATCTATAAATTATAATACCTAACTGTTGTCATATCAGTATATTTAAACGTATAGTAATTAGAAAATAATGTAAGTACATGATAATATTTAGAGAGTCGCTATAAGGTGTCCGTTTTGTTTAAAATTTAAATTAACATTATTTCAATAAATTAAGCTCCTGTTTTAATTAATCGATAGGTTTACATTTTTATGAATTTTAAGAAGAGTAGTTTGACCACATTGCGAATAACGGGGTCCATGCTGCAGTGACATGCCATTGTTTCCCATACACAGCTGTCATTTGTCAGGTTAGCACGTTGAGTGTGACATGTTCCAACTAAATTATTCCAGGTTAATGCACCGCGGATATTATTCACAGCTTTATACGTAAGCTCGTATCTGTCTTTCACTGCCTAAGTTGGAAGTTATTAGGCCACCGAATGCCGGCCCGTTAACGTGGGTAGGTACTAGGTAATTGCATAAAGCTATGTCACATGGCAATTAGCACATAGAAATGCACAGATAGGCTTGACTGACATGCTGCCGAAACACGTCGTGACTCGAACCTAGGTTCGAGGTTTCAAGTGAAATCCTATGCTAAACCACCGGAGTTGCGCAAACCGCCGTCGTGCGACGTTTTCCTCCAATAATAGATAAATACCGTCAATAAATTATAGTATTTACTTTGATAATGTTATTATCGAAATTACTGTTGAGTATCGTTTCTAGTTAAAATCACAATAAGCGATGGTTGATTTTATTTATGCTGTAATGGAATAGTGTAGAACTCGTAAAATATTACTCTACGAAAATACTGTAGTACCTACAATAAATACTACGGATAATAAGATAGACTCTTTAATTAAGTTTTGTAACCTAAAGGTAAATAATCATTTTTACATAAAAACAAAACACAATCTTGAGATGTCAACTATTGGTTGACAATCTTTGAAATAAAGATATTACAAAAATATGTCTTTTCTGGAATAAAAACCAGTCTTGTTGATCTGTATAGTAGACTTTACACATACTACGAGTAATATCTGAAAAACATACATTTTAAACGAAAAAGCAACTATTATTAAGGTTGATTTACCTATTCAAATGTTTTTGAGCAAATGTATTTTTCTTGCAGTGCAGCAGTGTCTTGTGTTCATGAGAAAAACATTCTTCATAGTGAGAAAACAATGTGAACCTAGAAAGGTTTATTTTTCCTTATATGGAACGGAATGCAGAAAGCCTATTTAGTCTCGAAAGTCTCTATTTATTTCCAATATTAAAATGGAAATGCTTCTTGTCATGTAGAAAGTAATATTTAATACAATTTCTTGTTACTTGAAGTGTTACATAATTATTAAATTACCTTAATTACCTACGTACTTTAATCCTTTTTATCCTTCGCATGATATTGTGCGAGTACAAAAAGCTTTACTTTATTAGTAAACACCTTTAATTAATTCTGTTATTTTTATTTAAAATCGGACAAAAAGTTTGTTAGTTAATTAAAAACATGAACTTTGTTATCGCAAAGGTGAGAATAAACCTTGCGTGACTTGAAAAAATTTGATTAAGATATTCCCAATTATGATCTTCTTAATTAATTGATTGTTTTCTGTAAGTAAAAACTTTAAGGCTGGTGTGTAATACGCGTTACGATAATTTTAATCAGTATTAAACTAAGTAACTACCCCCCAAGATTCATTTGCCTCTTATGTAATAAAATTCAACACTTTATATTTCTATGCATATTTTAACACACAAGTATTTATTGCTGCCATATAGTTTAGATGTTATTCGTTTATAGATACAGGCTGTGATCATGAAGTTTAATATATTGCATGGCGTGGGACCAATGATTAGAAAATCTTGCGTTTGTTTGATGAAGCGTGTTAATTCGTTTGTAGAGCCATTGTGAGAGATATTATTAGTACGATAAACCTACCATTGGAGTATCGATGCTTTAATACTGGGTAATAGCACGAGCTACTCGAAACAATTGATTTTCTATTGTGCCTGCTTACACGCTTGTCGATCGCGTAGAATTAAATGAAGACCTAAATAAGAACAGTGTGCTTACCATGAGTTTACGTTAGGTGTGCTCGCTAACGACTACGTAAAAAAATGACATTAATTGTATGACATATTGTGCAGCGCTCCTAGCGGCTACTTTCAAGAAACAAAATCTTTATAGAGATTTTTAACGTACTCGCTAGCGAGCACACCTAACGTAAACTCATGGTAGGTGCACTGCTTTCAACAAAACAAACGCCTACTGTGAGTGAATAGAGGTTTTGCAATATGTTCCTGACATTATACATCACTTTATTGCATTAGAATCATCACTTGTCAATTATTTGCGCTGATAGAGGAAAGATTTCTTTGATTCTTTTTATTGAACAGACCCCGAAACTACTGGGCCGATCTGTAAAATTATTTCACTATTATTTATCCTGATGAACATAGAATTTAGAATATGGATGGAATAAAGAGATTCTATGACAGACAGAAATTAACACGGGTGAAGTTGCGGGCAGAAGCTCTTGTGTTAAAAGCAATGACGAAATCTTATCTTTTTAAATACTCTTATTAAATCTTAAACGTGAAGCAGTATTAACTGTACATATTGTTGCTTGTTTTCACAACAATAAATAAATTTCCATAAATAAATCCATAGATCAGGGCCATAATTTATTGGACTTTACGCATGATAAAGTTAAAACTGTGCATCCCACTCTACTAATGCTTCACTAAATTATTATCTGAGGCTTTTAAACATTGAAAAATTGTTTGGAATATGGTAAAAGTATCGGATACCTCAGTCGGCTTATTAATTTGTCAATTCGAATGACCCATGCTTGTAGAGAATGAATTCGAAATGAGTTGAAACCAAATACGTCTTGTTTGGATGGCGAAATGTACCTAAACCTCCTACTTATATTTCGGTTATGATGATACGAAATGTTGAGTAATATACATATTTATAAATCATACATAATAAATGTTGGGTTCACAAGTTTTTCAAGTTTTTAGTGCGACAGGTTAAGTTCAGTGTCATATGACTCGCTTATCAAGTTATCTAATCGACTTGTCCTATGAGATATTCATATCAGAGGATTTAATATTAAAATTTTAATCTATGAAGATAGAGAAATACCTAAGTGCTTTTTATGAGATACTAGCTTTCCGCCCGCGGCTTCGCCCGCGTGGAATTTTGTCTGTCACAGAAAAACTTTATCGCGTGCGTCCCTGTTTCAAAAACCGGGATAAAAACTATCCTATGTTCTTTCCCGGGACTCAAACTATCTCTATGCCAAATTTCATCAAAATCGGTTGCGAGGTTTAAGCGGGAAAGCGTAACAGACAGACAGACAGACAGAGTTACTTTCTCATTTATAATATTAGTTGGGATTATTGTTTAAGTTTTATTCCGATTAAGAAAGACCCATATTTGGAATGTAAAGAGTACTGCTTATACCCATTGATTACTAAATGGACCCGTATCTGAATGTTTAAACCCTGTTAATAAATTACATATGTACCTATTTATTTATTTACTAACATAAAATAAAATAAGGTAGGTATATGCCTAGACCTTAAAACCCAAGAATTTTATAAGGGCAGAAATAGAAATTATCGTACGCCTTTATAAATGCAAATTCAGATGATTGATACTTAGTGTAGCGCTTACATCGCTATTACCTATGTACGTTACATTAGCTCATGTGGAGCTCTACAAATCCAAAAAGTTCTCCAAGTTGGTTAGGATTTGCACTGAGGCCTTTGCAATATCAGCCCGTAATCATAATATAGATTGTTTCTTGACAGTCCTTCGAGTTGGCCAGCTTTCTTATCGCTGTTGACTATAACGACCACTCGGCCGTGATCCGCCCCGCCCCGCGCCGCATTCCTCCGCGGGGATCTCAACGGGGACACGGCTCAAGCTGTCACAGGCCTCGCTTAATTGGACACTTTATGTGTGTGCATTCATGTGACGTGGAACCGGTTCCCTAGTGGTTATGTTGCTGTCTACGTCATACATCGGCGTTTCTGTAGGGGATAGTTATGCGAGCTGCGCTGGCGCGTTTGTGCCGACCTGAAGTTTATTATGATTTGTGTATCATTGGCGGAGGCGTGATGGGAGTTAGCCGAGCGCGCTTGTTGTCGGTCTAGGGTTCCGCGCCCGACCGGTGCTCCAAATTATGCTCTATTGTTGTAGTGACCCTCTGTACGTCAGGTTTAATTTTAAACCAAATTACCATAACTTATGCATGGTCAATTCATTTTTTATGTTTGTCAGTTATTTTCAGCCTGAAGAGCTCTAAGTAGAAGAGCGATAGGTATTAATTTAAGTAGCAAATTAATATTAACATCATGGGAAGTACGCGGTATCAAGTTTTAAAAATAGATGAAATAGCTACCTATCATGAACGAGAATTTATAAGCGAATAATTTTTTGTCCACATTCATCTTATTTTTAGACACGAATCTTAGGTTACTTACTTAACTATATCTTGTATACGGTACAAAAACAAGCAACAAAAGACGAAATGAATTCTTCACCGGTCAAAACTTGTACAGCTGTTACGGTTATTTGACTTGAACTTGTATTTTTTCTTTTATATACTAGTAAATCTATTTTCGTCCCGCATAAAACAGGTAGCTCAGCGTAATCGAGAGGATAATGTATTATTTGTAAATTAAATTAAACTTTAATCTCTTCGCTTATATTATCATCTTGTTATTGAAGGCAAGACAATAATAGAGTGTGGTCATCGGAAGGTAATGTCTAACTGCGGGATAAAAACACGTTTTGAATTGCAAGTTACGGCTACAGTGGAATTTATAACGCAATAATCTGAAACACACATTACAGAAGATTCAAACATTATTGAGGCGAATTCACAAAAATTCGGACCAATCAATATTTAAAATAAGAATGGCAAACTAATCGAGAAGGCCGCGGAGGCTCATCGGAACCACTCCCAAACGCCAATAGCTTTCAAATCAAAACCGCGGCACCTGTAACTTAAAGGCCGCAAAACCTTACGCCTCCGCGACGTTTCGTTGCAAAATTGATTTCCTGATGCTATCTAACCTCCCGGGGGAACGCTGGATAAATAAATACTTTGCGATAATCTTCGGAGTTCTGAGACAGGCCAGAATTACACCACGCTGGAGATATTATTGCATTTTAATTCCACTCTCGACACACCTCCGTCGCATTACGTTTGATATGATTTAGTGCGTTATTGTATATGGCACAGCGTTCAACCCTCGCGATGCATGAGTCAAATAAATTTCGGAAAGGCCGAATTGAGCGTAGCGATCTGATCTGATATCGCGCACAAATATACCTACTAAATTACAATTAAGGGCCACGGTTTTGACACATCGTGTTATACTTATTTCAAAGCCTGTGCTTTATTTGATGACGGCGATTCCTTTTAATGTTTGGAAATATTTGGATTTTTGAGTTTGCAGCTTTGCAATTACGCATATCAGAACATCTGGTGCTTACGTTAGCCTTTTTAAGCCTTCTGAATGTCAATGCATTCGCCAACAAACCATATTAAATCTCAAAAATATGAAAATTAGAGAGGGTTTCTCCTGAGAAATGCATCGACTGAGAACTCAATAAACACATGCAAGTAGTGAAGTTATTTGCGATAACAAATCGTGTAGCCTCTGGTGGCTCAGATAATCTTACAAATGACATTCTACTCTATTTGATTGATTTTAAAATCACCGGTCTGTATTCCGCTGCCCGTGGGCCGCGCGTTTCCTATGCAACAACAGAGTTGCCCGAATGCCGATTAGAGAGATTTATGCCAGGAATTTATATCAAAAGTAATAAGCACAACAAGCCTCAGATAATAGGATTGAAACGTTCAAGAGCGTATAAATAAATATTTATGATGCAACTACTACTGACTACGGAATAGGTGCTAGCTAAAGCTTTATCAGACGAGAGCTTTTGTAGCGTGACGCTGTTCGATGTAAACATTGTAGTACATACTACTAATAATAAAAGTTCTTTCTAAAGTTTGTTTAACAAGTGGATAGTTTGTTGTTTTCTTCTAAGTACCTATATGAAAATGCCTATGATAGAAAGGAAATTCTTTTCGCCTGAGCATCTCTAGATTTTTTTTACATAATTATCTAAATACAGTAAATATAACATATCGTATATAAAATACAAAACTACATAGGAATACATAGCTTTCAGGCGGCTGAAAACTTCTAAATGGCTTTTCATGTTGCAAAGTAAGATCCATATACCTACTGTCCATATACTAATATATGCTAAGATCCACTTTGGATCTCTCCGGCAAGCATGTTGCCGGCACCAGTAAGATTGTATCTAACGGCATATAGCGCTCATTCATTAGAGAGGAACTATCGAATAAAAATTACATTTCTGTAATGACCGATTAAATCCTGTACGTCCACTAATCTATTTAACAACCTAGGTCATAAGATAAACTTGAGCATTATGGAATACGTACTAATTCTCGCCTTCTGCGGCTGAATCTCGTTTAGTACATCGATAAAAGTTGTAAAATGCAAATCGCGCTAGTGAAATGTTAAGAATGTAACGCCCACGCCTCGCTTTAATACCGTTATCCACCTTACGACTTATATAAGTTTAGATTTTCATACTAACACTGTTAAAGACTAGGTGCGAGTGAACTTTGCGGGAAAATTAGTGCTCTGGGAAGCAAACAAACATGAAATGGTTTTTGTAGGTTATTTTGTGTTGGAATTTGTGTTGTCTTTGTTTTTAAAAAATAAATTCCTTGTTTAAGGGTACTTAATTGCTTAATTAAGGTTGTAATACTCGTCAACCAGTTTGAAGTGGGGATAGGTTCACATTTTCTTAATCCAATTAGTTGAATAGGTTATATAAAAAAGGTGTGTCTGTTGTGCTTCCACGCAGCTGTGTGTAAACTTGAATTTCCTTCATAATACATATAACAGAAACAAAAGAGTTTTTATATTCAGTTAAGCTCGAATCGAAAGGCATCACAGTACCTCTAGCAGAAATAACTTTCGTCTTCGAATCGTTTGCGTATTCGACAAAATTCGATATTCAGCCTACGAATTAAACCATAACGTGACAATTTTATTTTGATTGGTAAAAGTTTCGTGGTACTATTAAATTTCATACTAAGTTCACTTTACGACACGTTCACAAGGGCGCTGTTTTAGTTTTCCTACTAAATCTTTTGATGGAGATTCGAATACGCAAACGATTCGAAGTCGAAAGTTTTTCGTGCTAGAGGTACAGACATAGTTAAGTGTGTCGTCAGGTCATGTCTTAATAAAGTTGCTTAAGACTCACTAACAAAGTTGCTAGTGATACATTTGCCTACATAGTTCTGAAACAATGTAGCGGCGTTGTCACTGCGTCGAATCAGGCAGACAATAGACAGCGAAGCCGCTACATTTCATCGATAATTGCGGAGGGCGCGGGCGATCCAGCGCCGCACGGCAGCTACCTTCGACGAATTAGAGATGGACTGCATTGATAATATCGATATTTTTGACCCATTATGTATTGTTAACTGTTTTTAGTTTCACCTTAAAAATAACACTCAACCATTAATCTGTAGTTGGAAAAGTGTCATGTGGAAATCTTCAAAAGGAGTTTCAAGTGTTGTATTTTGATAGGGACCTTAGAACGGAGTTTAATTGTGGCGGTTCATTTCATTTATAAGCGCTACCTTTAAAACTGGTAACATGACTGTTGCACAGTTTAGAATGAGTGGAAGTGGATCATATTTTACTTGCTTGCTAAGCGATGACACTTGGTTCTTCTTACGTATTTCATTCTTAATACAAGTTAACATTCGTAAATGAACAACAACTTACTAAATCTAGTCATCATGAATATTTGGATGCTTTATTCCTAATTCAACAAACGGGTTAGATTCCGATAGTTTGTCTTCACGTCGACACGCATTGACACATCACTAATTTTGAAAGGAAATGGGCCGTTAAAATATTTAATTTGGCCGGCGCGTAACCCATAATTACGGGCTACATAGATTCACGATCTACAGGTTGTACGTAAATTTGGAGTGCGATTGGCTCCGAAGTCTTGTTGATATTTATACGACCGTCTCTACCTCTGTCGGTAAATTATAGTGGATGTTAACGAAATTGTTAATAAATAGTCTTGTGATCGAGAGAGTTGTACTTTCATAAAATAATGTTATAAATCATGTAATGTTCATTTATACACATTTTTATTCTATCATCAAATTATCTTGCGTTTTTTTATTCGTAAACCTTTATTATCTCATTAATATCTGACGTTGAATCATTGCTTTATTTCTTGTTGCTAGTTTCAAGTGCTTAAACTGTACACTTGGTGAAGTCGAGTGTGTTTTTGAGCAATTATTTTAATTGAGTCGTAAGTAGAAATGGTGTCATGAGTCTTCAGGGGTCCATAGCAGCCTGGTAGAGATAAGAAACGGTAGAAGTAATAAAACTAAAGGGTTAGTCTGCTAGAGATTTGAAATCACCACATTCACACTATCATTGGATACCCACGCAACCGTGGTCAAAGTTTCTTTGTAATTACTCCACGTTTCCCACGCCTTCCCTTGTTACAATTTTAAATTATTTAATTGCCTTAAGCTCGTGTTATGTAATTAGTTATTTAAACGACAAACATTTGGAATTAATTCGTTAATTTATAGAACTGATCCAGTTTACGGGCCACTCGGAATAAATTCTCGGATAGATGTTGTTAGCGCTCACTCGGCATAACATCTTGATGTTTTTNTTGCTCGCTTGCTCGTTTGCTAGCTTGCTTGTTTGCTTGCTTGCTTGCTGCATGCAATGCTTATTATAACAATTGAACTTTATATAAAATTATTATTGTTATATGATTTAAGTTTTATAGGAAAAGAATTTTATCTCATTTGATTGTTCGACACTTTATTTTTATATGATTTGAATGTTATTTGTTTTAAATTTTATACATTGTGAGTTTTATAGAAAATATTCATTATATCAAACCATTTTATATCAGTTAATAGTTATTTGTCTTAAAATTATTCGTTTTAAAATTATATTATTCGTTTATTATAGTAAATAATTATATTAAATTATTATATTAAATGATTTTATATAATTTGATGTTATGTCCTCTAAGTATTATATGATATGTAGTTATATCATGCATTACACACCCTTTAAATTACACCTGTTAAGCTTAGCGTCTAACATTGAAATTGTTTTAAAATTACTTACATGTCGAGAATTTTAATATAGATTGGATTAAATGGCGTGGCGTGGTATGATAATAATTTTATTGTCCCTTTTTGGCGATAAGTAAGTGAATTAACAAGTTTTATGCCCTTATGCGATTCACATAAGTTTTTTACTGTCTATTTTAGGCACAAGGAAGTGAAATATTTCTTGGTTAAGGACTTAAGTAGTGATGTATGTCCAAAGGTTTAAGCGTCAGAAGTTTTTACGGATTTTGTTAAAAAGTCAAACTCATTCAAAAAAAGTGTACGATGAACGATTACCGTATTAGTGTTACTTTGTATTATATTTTGGTTAAATAAAGTAAAACCATTCTTTGATTTAGGGTCACTGATTGAAAGGATCGGCCAGCAACTAAATGCGGTTTCACAGGTGGCAATTTTGGTCATAAATTTTACTGCGCTTTATAATCAAAGGATTTCTATAATGCCCTAATACCACGATGCCACGTTGTAAAACAAAATATGACTCCCATGTTTAACTTTTTAGGACTAAGATGTTTTATGTTTAGACTTCTAATATTTTTATTACAGTGCTACTTTTTGTCGGTAAGTTTTTTTATAGTCATAAGTAGTGCTGTTCTCATTTACAAGTATCTTATTTAGTCTACCTTATCAGTTATATCTCCGCCGGTTTTAATTTAGACATTTGTATAGCCGTGTATAGTCACAGACGTCGTATATTGTTTTATCAATTAGCAAAATTATTCAAATGTGGGAAATTATGAACTTAATGAGTTTCGCAGAAGCGTTTTCGTTCGTCACGAGTTTCTGTCTTGCTCCTAGTTCCAAAATTGTTTCTTATCTCAAATAATAAAATAAAGTAACGTAATAGGCTATTCCTATCCAGGACAAAGACCCACTCATTCCAGTTATTTAGTATAATGGGGCGCAGTTAGCATAATCAGCGTGGTCGTTCAAATGTGTTGCCGACTTTACATGAGTAATTAATGGCGATCATTGGAATGCAATATTTTTTATAATCAAAAAGTCATTTATTTACAAGTAAACTCCTTCTTGTTTTCAAAGTAATAGTGCCTTTTAATGAAGCTAAGCTAGTTTTTCTTTTATATCTCAAACTTTTGCTCTAGCACGATTTTGGGACAACATACTGCCTAGTGTTATGAATTAGGCGTAAGATTTTAATAATTTTGCTGTTGACCTTTTATTTGTTGTTTGTATTATCAACGTAAGTCAAAATTAGACAGGTAAAACCCTTGTCATTGAATTACTCATCAACTTTTTGTATTCTGAACTACCTACCATATATTTTTGCTTAGAAATATGACTAACAAGGCATCAAAAGCTGTGCCAAATACTTGCCTACCTGTTTGCGTCGCAGGACAAGTGTGTGAGAAAGAATTTATTCAATAGGTACTATAAAACGGCACCGACCACCTTTAGTAATAAGCCTATTCAACGTTATAATTCAGTTAACCGAGGGGGAACCTTTGAGCAATTCACTTTAATAGACGTCTGCTTAAGATCCTTGCGAGTCTTAGTTTTTTGAGCATCTTAATTATAGGGCTTTTAGGGTTAATGACACTGATGATCGTATAAAAAGTATAATCGCAATGGCTCTTGAATATTTGTATTGAAAGTTTTATGACACAAGCGTTTTAAAACCTAATTTTAATTAGGTAGAGCTTGAGATATGAGGAGGCAGGCGTATTTAGCAAAAGTACATCTCATTCGACTGTTACAGCAATGGTCGGTTATAATTCATTATCATTTGTACGTGCATGTCCAATCACTAAATTAATTTTCCTCGCGAGTCTGTCTAATCATATAAAATGGAAACTGGCCTCTTAAGCAGGTTCTTCAGTTATGTGTAAGTACAATGATGTGTGTATAATGTGTTGGTAGGTAGATTATGTGTCAATCGAGTAGTTCCTTTCATATTCATAGTATAAAAAACTTGTTCTTAGCTTTATCCAACTCTACAGTATAAATACTCTTCGCATAAATATTTGGCATTTGAAGGAGACGAACCCGAAACTGATTCTTTGTTTTGTAAAGCAGGAGCCACCGTCGAATACAACCGTTATGCAAAATGAAAGAAATCTTTGCATCTATTTAAAAAAAAAGAATACTTGTAGCAGGTAGGGGCAAGTAAGGCACAAGTCATTCTTCACAAATAAAGAATCATTGGTCTTTCATTCTAGCAAACGTAAATTTCTACATATCAGAGCGAGAAAGATGATAACACTACGTTAGAGGAAACCGAAAATCTTTGTTAAGGATCCCAAAAAAATTGTTCGCACGGGGTAGAGGTGCAAAAGTGTCGAAAGACATCCTGAGAAATAAAATAATTATCCAAGAAAATCGTAATTTTTGAGGCAGCGAAAGTTGTCGAAAGTGTAAATGAAATATGCGGCTATCTTCAAACGTGCAAAGAACAAAGACGGTAATTAGGTGACAACAAAAAGAGTGTGAAAGATTGTATAGTTTAATGAGCATGAATACAATCTTTTAACGTATTACACACAGAATTATTTCTAAAGAATTCCTGTGTGTTCTCGAGAATTTTCATCACAATAAAATCATAACAACAAGTGTCTGTGGCAAAACAAATTTAACGCTTAGGCAGACGTGTTGTTGTACTAAAATTGCTATTACAGGTATTGAGCGAGGTTCACTCATTGGAAATTGGTCATTATTATTGCCTACTTGTGTACGTAGAAGCGCTTTTGGTCCGCCTTAATAACTTTGGCTTCGTAAATAAATCAGAGGCGACGTTTACGACATAGCTTCATTTAAACTATAAATAATTACGAGTTCAAGTGCTCCAGCCGACCCTAAATCAAAACAATTTATGCATGAATGTCTCTAAATTATCTTAAGCAAAACAATACCTGTATATTATGATTTTAAAATTGCAGCTGTCAAGCGGGGAAATAAACATTAACTATTATTTATTTTCATGGTTCTTTTCTTCTAGTTATTCTAATGATCTAAGAACTAATACTACTACTACAAATTTTAATGAGACCATTTGATCTCATTTAAGACTTTTGGCTTGGTGTAAGACTTTCAGAGCATGAATAGAACTCTCTCCACCAGTTCGGGGTGCAGACCGTAGCAGTGTCTTTGGTCCGTAAATCGATACACAATTACGAATCACATTTAACAATTGGTTCAAACTCATAATTTGCCTTGACATCAAATATAGTTCCATAGTTTCACATTACTACGAAATTATGTCATCACACGTTTCTACTACGATTCGAGTTGGATACAGAGCATCGAGTGCCTTTATTGACCAATTTTGAAGCTGGTGAGTGTCTGCGTAGATTGTTTAAAAATTAAATGTACGAGTATACATCACCAACGTATATTTGAGAAAATGGAAAATTTGACTTCCCTTGGTAATTAGATGTATGATGTGGGATCTCGTAGCGAGTAATCTATTAATCACCCAGATGTTGCTATTTCCAACATTGTTTCAGAAATAGGTTACATACCAGCAACCGTGTCTCACATCGAAATCCATTAAACCGGTTTTTTTTAGTTTCTTTCGACCGGGTTAGATCAGCAGCCGGAGATCTAAGGGCGAACAATAACGATGCTCTTTCCACGTACCACGGCTAATGATAAGTGTTCATTAGAGACAGACTTGGCAGGCACTTTATTTTGTAGATATTTCAGGTCATTAAAGAAATCTTATCTCTATCCAGCTGCGCTTGCTTCACAGGGATTCTATTGTTCAACTCTCAATTTTAACATTTAATAAAGTGCGTTTGTTGTCCAAATATAAGTTTCATAAGAAATAAAATATGTTCTAGGAATATCTATATTGGTATATTCCTAAAATTACAAAAATTCGGTATTGGACAACTAAAATGTGATGACGGAGATGACGTATAATTTAAAATCGTACGAGTATGTACAATATTGTAACATGTAACGTTAGTTCAAGTATTTTTTTTATTAATTTTAAAATGTAATGCGTAAAAGTTATAATATACGCTGCAGTATGATATTCATACGAGGAAAATCTTCAGAAAAAACTTTAGCAATACACACGTAAATTCTTTTAAAATAAAATATGGTCACTTTTAGAATGCACAAAGAAATAGTTTACCAACTCGCATACGAAAATATCGCAAAAAATTTACACCGATCGCACAATCCGTCGTTGGATGCAAGTTTGTTGCACGTTGGCCGCGTGTGACAAACGTTGGCCAGCCATGGCCAACATCGGCGCCAACAGCCGTGGCATCCGCTCATCCTTACGTAGCCCGCGGCTATAAAGGTGCGCCATAAAACGGGTCTCATTTTATGACCATTTGACGAAGTTATATACGTTTTTGAAGCCATTTCTTAGTCGGCTCGACCATTGTGGCTGCGTGACCACTTCGCTGCCTCTTCATGCTATTCTTATTATTCTTAAAGTATTGCGCTATGCGATGGAATGAATTTTTTGCTACACTTAAATCTCCTTTGCAGCGTCAACGGCTAGATCATTATAGGTTCTTATTTGAATTAAAATGCTTGATAAAATGTGTTAAAGCTGCATTTGGGAACGCGTTGGTTCGTAACCATCTAATCCATTATGACCATTGTTGCATATAATTCAGAATTTCCTGAAATTGTAAACGGATCGTGATCTCTTACTGTTAACTCAGATAAAGAACATCGTTTTCGCCTACCGGTAATCTGTGCGAGCGCTCCCATACAATGGAACGCTGCGTGAAGTTAAATGTGCATCCATTTCCTGGGCCCCGATACACTTCCACGTAGATCTAAGTCTGTCAGATAATCAGTTAATTCGCTTACGAATCGTGCGGCGGAGTGCAGGGGCGGCGCTGCTATCGCACGCCGGATCGCAGAATCAGCGATCTGCAGGGCTATATCAATATTCATGTTTGCGGTCGCGACCCCAAGTATTTGCATAGCTGCGCACTGCATTCCCTGGCTTGCAACTGTTCTATTGTTTTATGATCTAAATGACCACGCGAGATATAGTGCCAGTCACGATAAGCTTGTAAACATTGCAGTGTGTGGCTACGATTTAAACTACAAATAGGTACGCCGGTCCTATAATGTCGATTCGATCGCTAAATGTTTCTTATTCCCTGTGTGTATGGCTACTCGTGCCCTATTTAAATTGCCTCGCGGTTATATCCGGTTTTTACTTGTAAATGTTCAATAATACATTAATTCTGTATGTATCTAGTCGACTTGTTATTAATATTGAACACTATTGTTTAGCTAAAATAACAATAGAGGCAAGTAGCTTAAATCTTAATGCGTTTACATTGTTGCGCAATGAAATTTTGTGTACCTAATGAAATTATTTTTTTCCCAAAATATTTTAAATTAATACTAAGATTATGATTAAAATTGACGTATCTACCTGAAAACACACAACACTAACTTCAGTTATTAAAAAAATTAAAGCCAAAAAAACTAGATATCCCTCGTTTCTTAAATGCCTAGTTAAATACTAATTCCCTTGTGCTTCACGCTTGGTAAATGTCAAAACGTTAACCTCAGATAAGTAAGGTAATTGTGTGTTATAGAGTCGACATTATAAACTTTTTTTTTCTGTTTCAGGTAAGCTGAATTTACAAACGCATAAATATACGGTAGCTTATCGTGAGTATTAACACACGCTGTTTTTATCCATCGCAAAGTGAGATAACTTAACTAGTTCGACACAATTAAAAAACAACAGTCGCAGCCGTGGAATACACAATTTCACGGTCTGTTTTACGATTGTGATAAATGAATTCTTGTAACTCATTCCACACCTATGAGAATATTTTTAACTAACTGCAAAAAGGAGGAGGTTCTATATTCGTCTGTATTTGTTGATGATATGATTACGGATATAGACTTCTATTACTTTATTTGTGTCTACCAAAATTAAGTTATATTAATCACCCTGTTTCTGTCTCTTCAAATATGTAAGTAGGTAAGTACCTAATATTATTTATACAATAGTTTCGGCTGTTAAGAAATGGAAAATGTTAAAAAAAACTACCAATAAAGTACATAGGTACCTACATTTTCCAGTATGTACCGTCATAATGTAAATAAGAGCAATCTAAAGTAAGTCGTAGTCATATAAAAAGTCGAGTCTATCATTCAATTTTGTATAATTTATGTAACTTGATTAACGGAACAAGTTCTACTGACATCCGTTTATTCTTGTAAATATTTATACTGTCAACGATGAGAAAGGTGTAGAGAAGTCATAGATGCTTCATGCTTTTTATATCATACGAATAAAGGGGTTTATTTATAAAAGTTGTACTTTCCCAGCTTAGATGA
This sequence comes from Ostrinia furnacalis, assembly GCF_004193835.3. Lineage (NCBI taxonomy): Eukaryota > Metazoa > Arthropoda > Insecta > Lepidoptera > Crambidae > Ostrinia > Ostrinia furnacalis. Next base: position 635,667 of record NW_021132653.1, on the reverse strand, counting down.
TTATTAATAATAGAAATTAAGGTATTAAAAAACAAACAAAATATTTCAGCTTTAAAAATGATAAGTGGCACCGAAAGTAGTGATAATTCCCACTGGGCCTTTCAAATCGGCACATAAATTAAATTTAACGACCGTTGTATATGAAAATTCGACGCTTTGGAAAATAAACTATGTTTTTGAATCGAAATATTTAGAATTTGGTGTAAATGAATCATGATTAAACATTTCAAGCAGGGTACGAATTTGAGTTGTAACTTCCTAACGGTTTGGGACATAAAATTGATAATTCTATTAGCTGGGAGCCGCGACTTTTGGCGTGGGAATAAAGGATGTTATTATGGCTGTATACATTTATCAAGCAATTAATTTTGTTCGAAAATCAACAACAAAGCATTGCTCATATAAGGTTTATAAGTAGGTATTTTAACTGTGAGCTAAAAATTACTTTGTCTTTTAAATACTGTATTGATTAATTGTAAGATAAATGTTGTGCTTATGTTTAAATATTTCTATTAGATATAAATGAACAAGTAAACAATGTAGATAGCCAATTATGCAATCAAACGATTTGTTCAAGCAATTAGCAGTAGAGTTGCAATAAATATGGTCAAACGCGGAAGACAAAGGTGTCTAGTAATGGCCAAAATAAAACAAAGCGAAGAAAATGCAAATATTTCAAGTAGCCAATTTATCGCCCAATAAGTCTATCGTAAGCCATTAAGATGGAGATAGGCTTCATAAACACTTTTGGCCAATCGACGATCTCCCGTTTTAATTGGGATTTGAAAGGTTCTACTTCTTGGTAACGTCACATGCTGTGTTTATATTTATTCATTATTTAATTTGTTAGCCAAGAAAGTATCTATACATTATTTGAATGGTCAACTATAGCCTTCACATAAAAAATAATGGCACCTCAATGTTTTTTATTTATGTGTATTTTTTTAAATATGATGAGAAATTGTTGAACACACAAATCATATGTTTTTGAAATGTCATTCAAAATTAACATCAATTGCTAACAAATCACCCCAATCCTACAAAATGCTAATGTAGAACTGAAAAATGTAAGGTAGTACATACATTTTAATTGCTACGTATAAATGACACGTGCATACATCGAATCGCACATTAAATACATCAAAGTCTACGCGTTTTATAAATAAATGCAATTAAGTACTACGCGGGAATATTTACTCATGTGTATCTTGCATTCCTTATTCATAGTTAATTGCGATAACGCTGAATCTAAGATAGAAAAAGTTGCTAAATGGCAGACGCGATCTATCGTCACTCATCAACTGTCGAACAAAAAGTTTGCATCGATTGTGTATTTAAAATTATTTCTCATAGAAAATGATAGCTTTTTCTCTGATTAATTATAAATTACCTTTATAAAACTAACAACTTAGATTAAGCTCATGCAGTTTAGCACAAAAAATGGCCCGGTATCTAAATTGAGATTTTTGATTTGAGTGTTCTCTGTGCATCTTCTAGTATGAATTTTTCATATTATATTCATCCTTGAGTAGAAGATGAGCACGCTTAAGCTGGGAATTTCAATTCAGAAACCGGGGCTATGGAAAAGACAGGTGAGTTTACTTAGTTTACCTAAACCAGTGACATATTTTTAGGTCTAGGGAAAAAACAGGGCTCGTCTAGCCAGCACGGCCGACACTTAAACTTAATTGGCGCGTGAGTGGAAAAAAGTAAGTCAACGACCAGTTTAATTCTTGAGGACCACAGGCTATACTATAAACTGAACTCCTTTTCGAGAGCACTCCGATAATAGTTACTTTAAATGCTGTTTTAATAGCATTAATAACAATTCAATTGTTCAATCATTCAATGAAATTTAAATGACATGAATATTTTGATATAAGTATTTTAAATGGAAAATATTTTTTTTGTTTCTGCCTGAAATAGAGTTGCCACAGTAGAAATGCAGTTAGACTCATTTTTTTTTGTAAAACCTATGATTCGCTTGATATGCCACGCGCATACGTACTACGCTAAAATGGATCTACTTAGGATTTTATTTTTTAAGTCGGTCTGTAGGCACTATTGCAATTTTGCTATTCTTGGCATGCTGTACGAACACTTCAATTGCTAGTATTTGCACACTAAACTTGATCCGAACATTATCAACAACTTTTTAAAACAGAGTCTAAAAATATGAACCTAATTTCACTCCTTGGCGGAGCCGCTGGTTATCATACCTGCTATTAAGACCAGGTTATAAATTAATAACTTGGCATATTCATCAGCCAACCGTTTATAATGTCATCGTGATCATTTTGCACTCACTGCGAATTATTAAAAAGAAAACATCTGAGTTTGAGCTGAATGGTTGGTTACGATTTGTTTGAGTAAAAATAGACGAAGGAATATACTTTTCGATCGATGTATTTAAGTAGGGACTTGCTGCCATTGTTTTTGCCACAACAACTGACATCCATTTTTTCGTGTGAGCTTTTAAACACACTTGTGGACACTTTGAGAGCTTTAGGCATCTGATATAGTAAAATGACAGCTAAACGACGACTATACGAAGCAAGGAAGCCTTTTTGCCGTACTTCAAATTGACTAAGCTTAAAGTCGTTAATATTGCACTAAATATTTACAATCATGACTTATGTAGGAGTAATACGTCAAACTGCTAATTTATTTAACACAAATCTTATAAATACAGCTCGAATAACTACGAGTATATCTAATTTCCTATAATATCGCGCTATGAATAAAAATTATTTTTCCATGTAATATAGGTGTTAATAGATGTGTATACTGTGTTGGCAAGAAATGAAAGATATGTTTTTACAGAGATGGAAGTGTACACGTTAAGGCCGGATGTCAAACCTATTGTTATTCAATATCTTTAACAGGAAGAATTGTATAACATTTAGAAATAATCATCGTGCTAGCATAATTCAATTAAAATAACATAATCAGGTGGGTTTAGATGTATTTCCTTTTTTGGTTGATTATATAAAACGGAAACGGATGGATATAGAAACTTGACACTAAGTGGACGCTTCCGTAATAGGCTTAACTAGAAGTTGGTTGTTATGATCTCTTCATTTAATAATAGAAAAAATATCTGTTATGTTCTTGCAAGACATAATCGTAGCTATGTATGGTTTATTTTCGGAAGTAATGCACATTTTTAGGATGAAATGTAATGTATGTTATGTTATTAAACAATAGTTAGCTTTGTGGTGAAAGGTTATTTAATGGGGTTTCGTCAAGATACCCATTAACTCAAAATTGATAAGAACTTCAGTTTGGAGTGATTTAATATACAAATCTTCGTTTTCTCCTGCTATATTACTAGGAGATTGTTCCTAGTAATAATTTATAGGTGTAACTAATCGCCAGTAAACTGTTTTCAAGCAGAATGATAGTCACGCTACACATGTAGAGGTGCGAGAGAGGTGTAATAACAGTGTCATTGTAAATCACAGAAAGATATTGATCGTAAATAAACCGGGATTTATTACATAACAAAGATATCTTAGGTACCTGCGCACCGCGATAGCCTTTGCTCTCTCTGATGGAAATGTCAGCTTTCGACTAAATAATCGCATAATAGCCCGGCTTCAGACAATGTAGCCGGGCTAAGTGGCGCGTAATAACATAATGCACGTTAGTTTGTTTTGCTATTATTCCCTTTTATGGGCGACGACATACCAAACTAAACACTGTGATTCCTTACGTAGTCGAAATAGATGCGATATTACAATGAAAATGTATAGTTTGACGTACTAGAGAGCTAGCAGCTATAGATTAAACACTATCAAAAGTTTGAACGTAGTTCTCGATGATGCCTGTTTAAAATTATAGTGTTGTATGATTGAAATTGCAATTATTTTAAAGGTATTATTATGCAGTTAAATGCCAATAAGTCAAATAACTTGGGTGATAATGGGTTAAAGTAAAAAAGACCTAATTATTTTGATTAAAACGCAAATTAACATAGATAACTTTCTAGAAATCTTCAAATGTATTAATTGGCATTTTTTCGCCTTTGATGTTCAATCGTTCGTTAGCAGCGTTTTCCAATTAATTACCATGTATGAATTTAAAGCACATAACTGCCTAGTTTCCGACAAGATATATGTATATAAGTACTATAACTCACGATAGTAATGTTCAGCTCATGAGCGTGTATCATAAACGGATGGGATTGAAACTGTAGCATTTTATATGTGATGCCGACTTCATAAATGAATATGCTTTATAGTCGCATTTAAATCAAGACACCCTGTGTATGGAGAGGATGTTTAATACACCCTTTAATTGATATGTTGCGTGTTGAGTTATAGAGCCCGATCTCTGGACAAGCGTATACCTCAGGCATTCTATTGGCCAATTTATGTATATTGATTCTCAAACAATTTCCTATCTATCTATAGATAAATCTTGCCTTCTTTATGTGCTGGCTTTAAACTATAATGACGCTATAAACGCACTGACGAAGTGACCAATATTGAAAGGATGGAGTTTTTGTGTTTTGCAATTATATTTTTTTCACCACGTCGTCGACTAAGTTTAGGTTTTGATAGTAATCAAAATAATTAGCTATGGTCATTTAGATCATAAACTCAAACTGGTACGCCGCTAATCACTGGCTTGTTCCTATGCTTGTAAATATTAAATTTAGAAATGTGTTCTTTTCTTTTCTTTCGATATTATGAATTAATCTAAATTGCTAAGTAAAATCACCATACCGATAAGTGTTTAATTGAATTTTATGATAACAATTATGTTAAATTATATTATAGCTGCTCATAAAACTCTACTAGACTTCACTTAAAAACAAAAATCTTTGTAAAAAATATGTCAGAGTCGACTATAATAAATAATTTAAATATTTATGAGCGTAGATTTTGTGCTTCAGAGTGCAGCTTTATAATGTTGGACATAGTTTGGTATTCTGAAAACTACGCTCAATGTTTATTATTAACTCAAAGCTGTGAAAATGCTCAGTCAAATAATATTTATAAACATAAATAGAAGTTGCTTATAACCTGAGCACGCTCATGAGCGCTCGCGCACGCTCTACTCTTTAGTAGTGATGTGCTAAGTAGAAAATGTGAAACTGAATCTTTATTATTGTCTTAGCATGATTCAGTGTCAATTGCTGTATGATATGTGCTTTAAGGCTGGGTTGCACCATTTTACTTTAACTTTGACAAACGTCAAAAGTCTGTCAAACTCCATACGGTCCAAGTTAGATGGTGCAACTCAGCCTAAGAACCTACGCACTTTAGTGCTAATGAATTAGGGTAATCTATGGATTTTTTAGAACCCTTCAAAAGGTTTTGTAGCGGTAGGCTTTAAAAATGTAGTATCTGAAATTATCACTATGGCAAGGCTCACTTTTATTAAAATTAAACAAAATACTTTACCAAGCATTTCGCAATGACAAAACAATTGCGATCTCATGGGAAAATAAATTAGATCGTTACAGCTGAATAAGAAAAATGTTAAATCCAAAACTTTACGACGGGTGAAGTTAAAATTCTCCGAGGCCCGAGAATCGAGTCGATACTCGAGACAGGTGATACTTGCCGCTACTCTAGTCACTACAAACAAGGACGAGTTTTTTCGAAAAGCGCGCTGGCGCATAATGTTATTCAGTACACCGCGCGTCGGCTAAGCGACCAATTTGTCACGGATAAATTCTATATTAGTTTTACCGAATGTCCGACTGTGCGTGTGTTCCTAAATAAATGCAGCAATTTGTCTCTTATCTAGTAATCATAAATGAAGTGTGGGCACGTATTCTAAGCATGGAATTATTGAGAAATATTTTAACGCGCCGGAAATTTATTCTTTTGTATACCTGTGCGTAGCCTTGTAAATAATATAAGAATGTTCAGCGTTGTATTTTATTAAACTACAGAAGTCTAGTCTAGTGACATACAAATAAAAAAAAAGACTGAGTTATATGGACCAAAAAATCGTAATCTTGATAAGCACACTTATCAATGCTATAACGAGGAAAATGCAAATGAACTATGGTCGAGTTGCCGAATATAGATAACGGCTCAACTAAACGAACTACTTCGGGCATACTTATTGGAATGATTCTCTACCATCTGCTAGTTTATGCATATTACTATGCCTCAAGCTATGGCGTGAGAACATGCCGTGCTCACTTCCAAATTATTCTGGAAACGTTCGATTCACGTCCTTGATGCGTGTGCAGAGTCTAAAAGACCAGGCGATACACACGAATCGACCTATTAATTTAACTTGCACGTAGCCAACCGTGACCGATGAAATAAAAATGTTTCGCCTACACATTACAGTAAAAGTATTGCTAAATTATTAAAATATTAACGGTCATAGTTTATGCGTTGGTATTAGTCTGTGTTCTGACAAAGAATATTAAGTAAGACCTTATTGAATTTTAAAAGATGAGAAGGTTTTGAATTTTTGATGATCTGGGGTATTATCTTGCTTGCAATGCTACGAGCATTTAGTGTTATAGTTGAATTCTGTAATAATTAAAATTTACTGATATTGGTTTTCCACGAAGATTTCCACAAAGACTATTCTAAGAAACAAAAAGAGGGCTAATAAGCTTCTATAAGCTTCTGCCACAGACTATAATTTTTACACTGGATTAGGTGTAACTTTTATTCGGCCATAAAAACATAATTAGACTGAATACGATCGGAAATACAGAAGAGCGCGAGCCGGGCCAGCGATTAAGACAAATACCCCGTATCGAATTCGATTACAATGCTGATTGAGGCTCCCGATGACAGAATCGAGAATGCGGTTTGAGATTTTGAGAGGGCGATGCGTATGTACGTATAATTAGCGGTACGGAAGCCGGGTAGTTAGTGCGAGGGGCGGGTTGTCCACGCGACGATAAATCATAAGTGCACAGGAGTCGCCGAGCGGACTGTGGGCGGGGCGAGTGATTTTTAAACGGTTTTTTGAGTTTCACAACGGCCAATGCACGCTTATATTCGGGCATCCTTTTCTGGCGCCTCGTCTTGGCGACAGTTTTTCGTTAATTAGGCGTACCATGATTACCACTAATTTTCCGGACAACGACATGTGCTTTCTGTCCATTTAGATCAAATTAACAAGAGACATAATGTAGATCTATTAACAGCTGCTTAATCAAAATTATGTTGAGAGTAATATTAACTAATTGTGTTTGGCGGAGGAGTAATTAGTGTGTGATAAAATTAAGAGTGATTCCAGATTACCGTCGCCTGATTGTCGCCCTACGGAGCCTAATTAATACTCCCGTCCGCCGCGAGCAGAGGTTCGTTGGCCAGTATTTTGTGGTTGCATGCTGGTTTTTGTGTCGTACAGTCTCTATTGTTCTCTGTCGGATCACAATATGTTGCCCTTAATTCGTTCTCACTGCCATATGAGGCCCGCATACTGATCAACCGTAAGGGTTACACTCAGTTTGCAATTCTTTTGTGTGATTTCATCGTTTAGATTTGACAGGATATCATCAGTATTTCAAAGCCGCAGAGTACGAATAATATTAATAGCATTTATATCAATAAATGTCAAGTACCACAATCTACATACGTTCATATATTTTCCATAAAATTACCGTAGCCGCATCTTACTGTGAAGCTATAAATAAAAACATACTGTTAAATATATTTAGGATGGCGTTATGCACCGCATGCGTAAGTTGGAGTCAAATGGCAAAAATATATTATTCATAATTCATAATAATAAAGGACTTTTATTTAAATGTTCGAAATGTTATAAATGTCACTACTTTTATTATAATCATAAATATTCCCAATGTCGCCCTCATAATGTGGTTGATCCCTCAAACACTGTGCAGGCCCTTAGCAAAACAGAATTCTTCAGCTTGTGTTTTGCGTTGCTTGCGTTAGGGACTACATTTAATATTCACATATGTATGTTCCTAATAGCTGATAATGATGCTCAATTAGTTTTTTTGGACTTTGGACGGACGAATTTAAATGATTTCGGGTTGTATGTAATGTAGGAGACATTCATGATACAATCTGTGCGACGAACCTGAAATAAAATAGGTATAGGCGGGGTAATCAAACTTATGTAGAGTCCAAAATTTGAACTTTGAATTATCAGAATTATTTTTAATAACGGCTAAAATCCAGTTCTAAACATTGAGCTAATAAAATATGGTTTGTTAGTATTTTAATGCCGGCAGCGAGTATCAAAACTTGTTTCTGTCTAGGTAGAGACTCCACGTTCTTTGGGAATCTGGTATCCTATTACGAATTAGCTTTATTTCTGAGATAGCTTTCACATTAACCCGCACACTTATACGAAATTTGTATCTGATTTATTGATCGTAATAATAAAATCCTGATGTAATAATTCTAGGCAATAATTCTGTCAAAATGTTCTTAACGTGTTAATAATTTACGATGCGAAGGAAAACAAACATTTTTTCCGATAGAGATACAACATATCATAATATACGAAATGCGAGGTAATACATAAAATGGTTAGTAAGAACTGACGATCAGCTCGGGGGCGTCACTATCTACATATTGAAACGAGGTACAATTCGAAACCAGTTTCTTCTCATCGCTCGATTCTAACAAGAATTTGGGCTTGTTCAAAAATAAATACTGTCCACGAAACATGAGAAAGGTAAGATCGTCATATTAAAACATTTGCTAACTCAATTTTGATCTAATATTGCAGCAAGTAAGACTTGTTTTCGGATATACGCCGCTACGGTAGTTAATTCTATATGAGACTCGAAATGAAAAGCTATATAGCAGTATTTATTATGACATCCGACAGTAAAGTACAAAATTGATTTTATCGTGGTCCACAACATGCATAGTTTAAATTTCTCCTCAGCTCTGACCATGTTGTTGTAGGATAATTACTTCCATGTTATTAATTAAAGTTCAATTTAGGTAACCGTTTTGATAATGATTGTGTAGGTTCTTCGCGGCAACACTTTGGTTATTGTGAACGTGTAATTACACCTGAAAGCAGGTCTTCCTGACATAAAGTCCAGCAGCGATGGATGCTTAAACGGTAGAGCAAGGCCAGTAGTGAGGTAATTAACTTGCCACAAGTGGTAATTTTTAATTGGCACTATAAAACGCTCAACCAGATAAATTATTTAAGTGTGCGTAACACTGTTGTGGCTCGAGCAAAAACAATAGGAGTTTAATAAATCCAGTTTATTTTAAGACTTTGAAAAAATAGCTTAGTTTACGTAGAAGGCGCTATTTTATGCATATCATGGTAATAAAGATAAACAGTTGATAAAATATTTGACGCTTCCTCGACATAAAACCGAACGTCTAGTTATTGAGATGTCTTATAGTGATAAGATCAAAAATCTGGTATTGACACTATAGCGAACTTTTTATTCATAAGCGGTGACACATTGCAGACGATTTTTTATGAATATGTCAGAAGTTGCTGGTAAGCTGTTTATCAACATGTAACTTTTATGAGTCGAATGACATTAATGAATAGGAGGAAAAAATCGTATAAAAGTTTTGTATATTTAGTTTTTACAGCTTATTAAATTGCAAACGAGCCAGAGAATCATGGGAATAAACAAGTGCTGTGAATAGTGTACGAAACCTAACCGGTGATAAGGATCCAACAAGTCTGTTTTACAAACGCAAGTAGGGTTGTCTAATTTCAAAAAAAAAAAAAAGTTAAAATAAAAAAAAAACACATAAACAAGTTAGTGATTGCTTGTTCTTTTTAATCGAAATGTAAGTTGGTTATTTTGCACTTGATGACATTGACACAATCTATAATCTATCTAGTTTTTATACGTGCATGTATTGTACCACGAAGCTTTTCCATACCGGTTTTGTCGAAAGATAAAATGGTGAAATATCCTGTGCATTAAAATATGTCTGCAATCCTGTTGATTGATTGCAATATTATGCGACAATGTCCCAAGTTAACTTACTCTCTAGCTAGTAAATAAACACTTGCTTGCTATCGGACAAGGAAGTTTACGAGTATGCTTATTTCTTGACAACGATAAAAGCCTTAGACGAGTTATGTGCGTCATTGAAATGTTAAAACTTTATCTGTCAGGAACAGCTCTGGCGGGATGTCCCTTGAGTAATCTTCGCGATAGTTGGTATCTCACCTGCGCACTCGCCGCGATTTTTACGGCCGCACAGGGCTATAGCCAAGTCTTTATAGTTACTGGTACAGCGAACGACGCCCAAAGGGTCATTTTTTATGGATAGCATTACCAGCTAGTGTCTTTTAGCCTGTAAACAGTGTGGCGATAAAAGTGCATTTGGGCGTCTTTTTCACCTCAGTCTAAACGCTTCTGCTATGACCACGACTATTAAATTTTAAACAACGCTTGTGAAAATTGAAACTAGATAGTCAATTCTTAAAAACAAACTTCACTGACCACAGCTGCATACCATCCGGTGAAATATGGCACTATAATTTACGGCACCGATTGTAGGAAACTTGTAGTCAATTACAAATATTTCTTCAATTGATCGTTCCAAGGTCCAGTTTGTTTATGAGCAACGTTAACTATATCTCCGGATCCGTTATCTTTATGGGGCTTATGACTTTATAGGTCTCCGTAATGGTGTCCGTGTCTCCATTTAGAAAACGAGAAGAAAAGGGTTCTAATGGGATCTTTTTGAAGTATGCTTTATTTACTGAACACTTTTTAGGGCTTTAATTTCTGTAAAACGTCCGTCTAGTTTCCTCAGTGTTAATTAGTGAACTTTCCATTGGCATGGTCAATCACAGACACAAAATACAGTCCTAATAAATCATTTAGGCCGGTACAAACGCTATAACTCAAACGTCATTTTATTCTTACACTTTGCTGGCACTAAAATGCGGGCTATTTTAGTGGAAGGTGGACAATGGCTGCGCGGGCGCGGGCGACGCAGGCCGCGATGCGCACGCAGAAAAAAGAAAAGCTTCAATAGTCCTCCACGGCCCACACGCCAACCTATGGCCACTCAATCGTTCGTATTCCTCTAGCTATGCATATGAGCGCCATAGAGACGTATCAGTCACATTTTTTTTTACTAAAGCTTGTAAGTTGTTGAGATTTTTTAAAGATAATATTATGGTGCAATTTCTATCGCACGTGAAATTAAATACAACTGTAAAGAAATGAATAAGCGGATGTGGATTCTGTAAATATAATTCACGTGAAGTAATGGTGAAAGAAAATTGTAATGCTGCGTTTACACTGCGCGGAAATTAGCCAAGTCAAGTGAAAAAACAGTGGAGTGGGGATGAATTATGAATGAATTTCATCCCCACTCCTCTGTTTTTTTGACTTGACTCGGCTAATTTCCGCATAGTGTAAAAGTAGCATAACAAAAGATGTACACAGTTATAAACATTGTTTTTGCTCGATATTGTTATTATCCATGATTATTGGGCTAACCATATTAACTTACATATTTGTTATTCTATCTTTATTTTAGTCACTACACATGATTTACTGCATTTAACACAACATCTTTCAAACGTGAAACCTTCGCTTCGACTCCACGGTTCTCTGTTCCATTTAGTTCGAGCAATGACACAGCGCTAACTCAAGAGGTACTTTGATTCTTTAGTTAACTCTGAGCCGGGTCTGGCTAACGAGTAACGATTGACTTGAGTATTTCCAAATGTTTTTTGCATAGCTGACGCTTTATTTATATTATTATTTTATATGATCATCTCTTACGAGCACTCTGACATTCCATTATCGACCCTGTTTACAGCAGCATAAAGTTCACTTATCACTGTAAATTGGTGACTCTACTTGGATGTATGAACATAATGTTGTTATCGAACTTCGTTATTAAACTTTCTGACTATGAGAATTTATTTCAATACATCAACAACTCAATGATTGATGCCAATAACAATATACTGTTGTTACTTTGTTAGCGCAGTTTTTATTTGTTTGGATGCATCTGAAGTTCTTGTGGTTACGTTTTCATAAAGAATTAATCAGTTGAAACTACTAGCAAAAACTAAGTTTATGATAGAAACTTTTTGTTACCTCCAGCGCTGATTAAATAATTGAATTCAGATAAACTTCATAAGTAACGGTTATTGGTATTAAATTTGATTTGCGGCACTGAAGGTGTTTCTTCGCATACGTAAAGTATTTCAAGTAGTAGGTTTTAATGAGGCGCTCATTATTTCTTACTTCTTGAGTGTTTTATATTAGAATTTCATTGGATCAACATTATGATCAATTTTATTTTTAGATACAGACTGTGTGTTCCGAATATTTCAGATATTTGTGTCATACAGATTGTAGGCGATATTATATCCCTTGTTTCACATCGGTGACAAGGCAAATAGTCGTTTACTATAATTAATTCTAAACAGTGACTGTTTCATAATTCAAGCGCTTGAATTTGGAACGAGAATAAGTAAGACACTCCTACTCAGGTTGAAGGAGTTTCCACATTCAATTCAAATAAGGTGTAAAGGGTTATGAGACGCACGTATGTGTGTACTCGTATACTGTATCTTATGTACATATTTAATTTTGGAAATATTGTTAAGTGAACTGTGATCATGTTGTTAATAGTAGCTTAAACTTTTATTTCAATTGCTTTTGAGGCGATATTTCAGCATAATATAAATAATCAAATAATATTGTAAAATATTAGAAAGTTAGTATTCTAGAGAGGTTTAAACCTCCATCCATTGCTTCATTTTGCCATTGATGCGAAGATAAATGTGCGCTGAGCTTTAGACAGTAAAGTTTTTATACGCGCGAGCTTAAAGTATTCTGTTTGTCCGCCAAACAATGCGTTTCCTACGCGACGTGCGACTCTACGGCTTTCAAGTCAGATTAACTTAGGAAAGGCTTGTTATTAATAACGGCCAATAACTTAACTACGGGTTGAAATATCGAAGTTACTTTTGCTTAAGCGACGGTCATATATTATGTGCTCTAAGAATGTGTTTCCGGATCGAGAGGGTTTTGTCATTGACTGCTCGGGTGGGATTTATTTTTAAAGTGTGGAATCATGTAGTGTCTAGAATGTCACCGCCGCGGCGATCGTGAGTCTTCAACTTTTGTTTGTCTGACTGGCACGTAGATGACTTATGTGTGAGGTGATTACTTACTTACATATGACAGTTCTTTATTACATCTTTTTAAAATTAATCCAGAGTAAAACATTCCAGACAATTATTATGGATTCGTTAAATAGGACAAGTTATACTCTCATCATATTGAGATTAAAAATTACGGTATCAATGACACTGCTTTTACATCGCTCTATGTTTAAAATAAAATAAAATCTCATGGTTCACGCTTAGATGTTTCGTAAAAAGTACATTCACACCGAGGACACACTTAACGCGACCAATTTATTGCAAAAACTCGGATATTCCGAGGCGTAATGACCTGAGAATGCGAACATTTTAAGTCGAATACCTACTGTAAAGAGCTTATAGCTATTCGGAGCGGCATAACGCCGGTCGGAGGATATATTCGAACGGCGGTTTTAGGAAATGTGCATAATAATGCGGTAATGTGAAACACGTTTAAACAGCGTTCGAGCACAAACAAAAAGGTTGATCCAATTCAACTTGTTAGGTTGTATTGGAACAAATGTGCGGGTACGGAGCGTGACATGGGTCGCTCATTAAATATTTTGTGAACAACTCTAAACATGAGCCCTAATATTATACGCGTTTGAGGCCGCAGTCAGTGGGCGCACATTAATTTGTTGACATTTGTGAAAAAAAAGTCTTTTAATTGCTTAACTTATTTGTTTAAAGAAGTCATTTAGTACAGTCGACAGCACACCAGACAACTTTTTTGTTGCAAAATAGCACCTATTGCAACTCCTTAAGATGCTACAACATATCCAGCTTTATTTATTTGAAAATTGTTTAGATGTATAATTACTTATAATCATGTTAGTTTGCTTAGCAATTTCTTACACGAAGTGGTTCACTGCTCGAAAGTTCTAATATTATAAGTAATAGGTTATTACTTTGGGTTTTATGTTTATAGGATATCTGTGAAGCGCAGCGTTAAAACTCTTTTCAGTAGTGGATAATTATTGTTTTTAATTATGTACCACTTAACACTGAACGGAAACGGTGAACGTGCGCCTTTTAACTGAGAGATATACGGGTGTGCAAAAAGTTACCGACGCGCACCAACACTTAACAGAAACCTGCGCCGGAGTGTGTCTACAAAGTGCTAACACAGCCGCAGTTTGTATATTTCAATCCGAAAATGTTGCACTAGTCAAACGACCCGATTTATCTCGGCAACAAAAGCAACGTAGATAAATGTATTTATGGCTCGCCAACGTATCGTCCAAAGGATGTTACCACTTTTATCTTCACTCTGCCTTAATGCCTTGCCTTCGGAAAAGCTTTTAAAAGGCTCGCTCATCCCTCGAGCGACCGAAGCTCACATTGTGAAGGCTTATAATGTTGTGTTTTGTTTTTATAAGTACTGAGTTTCACTTGAATTGTGAATGGTTTTGATTGCAGCATAGCAGTGCCCGCGATTTCAGAATAAAAGTTCTGAAGAATTTTATACCCGATATCGCATGGTACGTTAATGTTTGACGGTTGTTACTGGTGCCATGGTGGTTTACGTAAACAGGTTGAAAGTTGTACCTACCTATTGTGGTTAGAAAGCTAACCGTTTACTACATAAATATGGAGTAAATTCATCACAGTGAGAAGAAAAGACAGATTAATAATGTGTCCAAAAACTCAGCTGTTTCATTTAGAAACTCATCGTCAAGATTTTCTTGATACTAAATTACAATAGGTTTATTTAACTAAGAAAAGGTTTTCTTAACTTGCAAAGAGTAGTAAATAAAGTATTATGCGAGCTTTAAAGCTTCTAGGAATTTTTATATTTTTTGTGCTATTCCATTCCATTACGGAAGATCTAAAGGCACTTTCCTTTTGTGAATTTTATGACTGAATTTACCCATCAGGTTGGTCTCGACAATCTCGGGAAGGTCTTTGTCGGCTGATGTACTGAAACGGTTGTCGTGTCTAACCTTGGACGTGTAACAAGACCTTTGCTTTTTTACTGGTCGTAGATTTATTACTAACAGCTCGGGACGTGCTTACTAACACTAGGGAACATCGGCTTTAATGACCGTGGAGGAGAAAAATTGCGGTGCCATTTGTTGTTGCTATATCGAAAGATACAGTTTTTGAAAGCTTTCGAGATTTTACTGATTGTTTTTGTATACCAGCAGCATAGATATTCCTCTTTAGCCTAAATATGGTTGACTTGAAAGGGGAGTACACTATGTATTTAGGTAGAGACTTAGATTTTGTTTAAAAAGAGACGTTACCAATTTTTTGTCTAATTAGAAAAAACTTACTTTTTTCAAACCAAAGAGAACTTTCTAAACCAAAATTACCTTTGTTTTACTGTAACGAATTTGTACCAAACAAGAGAAGGCTTAACTTAACTTGCCTTTCTTGTTTTATTGCATAAAAACTGTCGGAAGCGGTTTTTATCAAGTAATATGAATAGTTTTCACGCGATTGAATTGTCGCGGTCTAACAGCTCCTAGTAAATAATCCATTCGCAGCTATAGGCGTGTCAACTCTTAGAATTCACTTTCAAAACCAGATATATTTCTTTTACATTTTTCTTGCAGGCACGCGTTCAGAGTTCTTTCTAGTGGAATTTCAAGTATGTGTGCACTGTGCTGGTGTAATGCTGGTATGATATAAATGATACTTTTCTTTATTGATGGAATAGAAAACTGTATTTTGAGACACATAATGGCCGTAGGTTACAACGGCCGTACGTGAAACGAAAGGAAAACTTAAATGTTATTGTTTTAGAGTTATCAAAGAAAGATTGCCGCGCCTCCCACATACTATATCTCTAATGTTTTATCAAAGAAGGTAACATGACCTACATTGTTAAAGTTACCAACGTTCGGATGACGCATTTGAAGGGTACATAAATTGTACTGTCAACTTTAGACTCACTTTCAAAAGTTATGCAAGGTTACTTGAAATACAATAATACATACGTCTAAAGTAGGTAATTGGAGTCGGTAGCCATTGAAAGGGCATTGCTGATATTGTTTAGTGTCTTGGTCTCGTGTAATTTTCTATTTATATCGTATGAATTTACAGTACGCGCTAGAAACTGGCAATTTCATAAATAGAGTATGATAGAAATCAACTTAAACAGGGCCTGAATTGTTTCAGTATCCTTGAAATTTAATTGCGATCAATATGGGTTTACTCATATCACATAGACGCTCGGTATCAATGTTTTTCAGTTATTTTTTTTTACCCACTGCAGAGAAGCTCACTTGGTGGCCTGCATCCGAATTGATGGAAAGCGATGATCAGAGTAAACGGCAGAAGAACTGCATATCTTACCTCCAACTGCTTAGGGTGACTTGCACCAACTTACTTTAACTGTAACTATAAAAAGAACTGGTGTTTTTTGTATGGAGTTCGATAGACTTTTGGCGTTTGTTAAAGTTAAAGTAAGATGGTGCAACTCAGCTTTAATTTGTTGGAAAATTTGACAGTTTCTATTGAACTATAGGGTCTAGTTTTGATGTAATTTGCTATTTATATCTGCGTATGGATTTATAGTGGCCAGGATCGGCGCCGGCCGTGATTTGAATGGCGGGCCATGATTGGCGGGCGCCGGCTGCGCGGGCGCTAGTGAATTTAGGTCGCCGCGTGGGCCGAATCTAGCAACAACGTAACTATACAGGGCTGTTTTATAATCATTGAAAGCCTTAACTGGCCAGAGCACTAAAACTACTTTCAATCGGATTCCGACGAGGAAATGTGTGGAAATAATTTATTCATAAAATTGGAGTGTCCACTCGGCCTATTATGGGCATTTTATGAAGTGTTGTGTCCCATTTTTCATTGAGATTTTTTAAAATATGGGTGTGAGTAGGTATCTCGATTATTTATTTAGAGATGAGACACTACTCGCATAAAGACTGTTTTAAATCACAAATGCTTGTTGTTACATGTCAGTTTCATTGAGACTTCAGTTTCAGGAAGAATGCGTCAGGACTACTCACTAAGACGATGTTGTCTGACTCATTCATTCTAGAAACATGGAGATCCGGAATTACAAGTTTAAAGCGGTCAACAGTTTCTAAAGAACGTAGTCAGAGTTTGAAAATTTTAGAGAGCTTTGGGTATCAAAGGACAAGTTAACATAATTAAAAATAATACCAAAAGGATAGTATTACCTATCCTTCTGGTATTATTTTTAAAGGGATATACTTATAACTACAAAGCATTTTATTATGTATGATAACTAACTTTCCTCTCTATCAGGCGTTTCATGTGTTTTGCATATAAACGACATAAATGAAGTAGGTTGCATAAAAATGAGTATCTAGGATTTAACCGTAACCGATAATCGCTTCTTACCAATTTGTTAAATAACTGTCTTCTTGCTCTTCACATAGCCGCATGTCGGGTAAATTAAAAAGATGCCATTAGCAGAAACGTGATCTGTCTATGATGGAATATAAATTCTTGAAATGCAACGTTGATGGAGTGTGGACTAAACCGGTTCTATTTACGTGGACAGTTTAAAAAATAACTTATTATTGCATCCAAATACCTAATTGAAAAACATGTATCACCTCAAAACCACAAGTTTGAAATTCCAGTCTTTTGGCGTCGGAGATTTAACTTGGCGAACAACTGACTCATTTCATCTATAGGCCGTAAAATCTAATCTTAAAAAGGGGATTTCTGGAAGTGCAAGGCACTGAAATAATCATAGGAGGTCTGAGCACAATAGGGCTGGCTCGTCTCAGCTCCGAAGGCACGTATGCTCGTAAATACGAGTCCCTTATTATTAGCAACCATTGTTCGGATTGCGCGGTACAGTCGGGACAGCGCAGCTCGCGGCCAAATAGCCATCGGAAGCCTAAGCAGATAGCCCATTAATTTGTTTAGCGAACCCATAAATTATTACCACAACCGAGTTCAATAATAAATAAGTAAATTATAGATTTACTATCGAAGGAGTTTAATAAAAAATAAATTCAAAGACCGGAATGAACTGCGCTGTGATTGCGAAGAAATCGTTGTGTGTGGAGGTAATTGAATATTAGACGGTGAAAATGCTTTTGCTGACTGTACTTCTAGCGAGACGTCGGATATCCGACACTCGTAGTTTTAATATGCAGCCCTGGTTCGCCCGACCATTGCACAATTCAATCCTAAATAAACGCAATCCCGCCATAATTAGCTATGGCATTGATGAATTCACGATCCGCCATTTTGAATTTCTGAGCACAGCTTAATTAAAAACTGTGTTTATGGCATTTTTTCTATACGATTGGCGGTTAAATATTGAAAGTGGATTTAGAACGAGATATTTTATCTCAGGTAGACGAGGGTCGCGGGACGCCGAAATCCGTCCATTTATCTTAAATCTGACGTTTACTATTGAAGAGGTAGTCCTTGTGTTAGTGACTATTCATTATTTCCCTCTTTTTGTGCATGCATAGTTATTTAGAGGTATTGTGTTTGTTCGAGCTGGTTTTATGTTACTCGTGATATTCCGAGAACAGTTTTTTAAGAAATGAACATGTTAGAACATGATACGTTTCAAAGTTGAATCTACCAATGAGTTAATGCACTTGTTAATTTATTGTTTTTTTACAAAAGTAAATAAATTCCTCGGAGCGACTTCCAGTATAAAGCAGTCGATTAGGACCCGTACAAACGAGCAACAAAAGTGTTATTTTAACATCGATCCATCAGCCATCGGGCCCAGATAAGGGCTTATACCTGTCACAGTCATAAGTATTAAAGTCGACTCATACAATAAAAAAAAGTTTGTTACTCTCATATAAGTACAATTGAATGCATTTTATTTACAAAAAGGTTGGTATCAGGATATTATCTAAAATTGTTCATGATAAATGATGAATCTATATTTAAAACCGTTACAAAAACTTGAATTGTAACGCCCTTATTAATATAACGTTACACCTAGGATGAACTCTGGATTAAAATGACATTTCCACACTAAGGCTGAGTTGCACCACCTAACTTTGACCGTAACTATAACGATAACCGGTGCATTTTGTATGGAGTTCGACAGATTTATCACGTTTGTCAAAGTTTAAATAAAATGGTGCAACCCAGCTTAAAATTTAATGACAATTTAAGCCAGAGTTCAACTAGGGTGTAACTTGTGATTAAGTTTTATTCAAACTTGCACTATATGTAGTTCGAAACACTTTTTAATTGTTTAATTTTATAATTGTTGATGGATAAACTAGTATACAAGCATTCACGAATAGACACAAAAGCTCCTTTTTACACATTAAATATTATTTAACAAATAAATAAAATGAAACAGTTGTCAATTTAGGTTCCATAGTTAACGAGCTGTTCAAAAAAAAATTAAGCACAGTAAGGTGATTTCGGCATTTCTGATGGATCTGTCATTTGACTAATGAGTGAATTAATATTGCGAGTTACATCCAAAATACATAACTTATTTCAAGTCTGAAAATAACAGATGGTGTGTCGTAAAAACGAAACTTTATTTTTATATACCGTCAGCTGGACTGGTTCCGCGCCACCTTGATACCATTATGGTACAGTTGCCAGCGCCTCAGACTCTACATTTTTGCTGAAAAAGCGCATCTATTCCAACTACGTAGGATGGTTTAAACTTAGCTTGATTTGCCGCCGTCCGTACCATCTCGTAAACTGCGGGGAGTAATATTTTTATTGCAGATCCCCAACTAGCATAAATATTGTTCTTCAAAATATGCGATCCTTATTTTTTACATACCGCATACCATTTTACATGGATTGCACTTTCCGAATGCAGACTTATTAAATGCTAATTATTATTGGTTTTGTACTCGTCAATAACGATCAAAAATGTGAATTGCTCAATAAAACAGTTTTTCATAAGTTAAGAAAAAACGTTAAGTGCATGCCTTAGATCTAATTTTAAAGCAATCTCTTCAAAAGGATATAAACACTTTCAAAATATAAAAGAATTCAAACATCCTAAACTATAAATTAATAATCGAATTGATTACTTAATACATTTGGTTTGATGTATAGTAGGTACTTTATGAATGTGAATATTTTAATTAAAGCACCTTCTGGATTTGATGAGATCACCGAAGTTAACAATAACGATTTCAAAGATGGACGAAGAAGAAAACGAGATAACAAACTTTGGTTTAGTCTAGTAAATCATCATTATTGCCATTATAAATATTTTTTTAGTTTCTGACTGTATAAAAACGTGTACCCGATACGGATCTTGTGCGAACTTGTAACGTTTGCTAAAGTGAGCCTGATGCATGTCCCGCGATACCGGCCGGTGACAAGTGGTAGCGACTCCTTCAACGTACGCACCAATTACTCACGGTGAAGTATTGCCTTCACAATTACACGCATTAGGTACTTATTATTTAATGTCCTAGCTTTAATAGATAGAGCTGAACATATACACCGCAGATCTAATGCCCTGTCTAAACTTACGAGTATTACTTAGAGTTATATTTTAAATTAGTGGGGTGCTCTAACAATTATCTATATTTGAATCCAAATTGGAGTCATGAAGTATCACGAAGCCACTTTGGCCCAATCTAGGCAGGTCGACTTGGAAATGATATAAAAATTTACAAAGGCTAAATAAAACCTTATTCATCGCACTAACGTATTCAATATTAAACGTCATTTTCCAATCCCGATCCGGCCAAATCAGGTTTGAGCGAAGGGGATCAGTTTAAAGCATACATATTTATAATACATTATTATGCACTGATCGCCAAGATAAATTAATTATCTCTAAATGTATGAACAGAATCTAATTCAATAAAATCGTTAGTCTGAGGCAGTGCTCCCCACCAGCAGAAATTGCATGGCATTTTATAATTGGGGCCATGTCGTCTATTACCTGAGTACATCTAATTTATGAATACCATCAAATAATATAGTTTCACAATCCCATTTTACGTCCGCTCGAGTGTGGACTCCGCAGTATCTGCGGCCATAAAATCGAAATTACCTAATGAATAATACGGGATTAGTTTAATAGCTCTACGCACTCCTATGCGACTCTTGTTATTTGCTTTCTCATAATTATGGTAACACACTGATTCAATCGGATCATTTATATCTCTGATAACCCGTACATCGTTAAACGTGATATGTGTCCAATTTTAGAAATATATATCCCAATATACATATATACGCCTATCATCAAAACGTAAAAAAATGTACTCTAGCAGTTTACTACTTATCTAAGTATTAGATAGGATAATTCACAAGNGATAGGATAATTCAGATCATCTAGAATTTCAATGCCGGTGCGTAAAATTCATTCCGATGGCGTAATTTATTCAATGGTACCCATCGAGTTGATTAGGTCTATTCGAAATAACGACGCGGACTCCGATTGCGATCTCGATTTCCTGAATTCGATCGGGACATAGGCGCGTCAAGTGTATGCGTACATTATGCCTTACATTTTTATTTTCCTTTTCCATCAGTAATTACGAACGGTGAACATTAAAGTTTTGCTGGACGGCGGCAGCGAATATAAATCGGGTGTTTCATGAAATATCGAGTCGCTGCCGTGGGCTACGCGCCACGAACGCGTCGCCCGCCCTTATCTCTGTCGATACGATTTTATACGATATTCGATTTTTCTTTTTCTGACTTTTATGGATCGGTTGTTCGCGGTGTATCGATAATTCGAAATCGGTCTTTTACGTTATAATTCCTATACTGGTAGCTGCACTGATCGCGTCTAAAACATTTCGATATGCAAGCGTAGTTAGTAATAAAATGAGAAGTCGCTGGCGCTATTTTAAAATTCCTGCGTATTTCAAAAATTGCTCGGGTTACGTTGGATACTTTTTCCAATAAAAAGCGTTAAGCTATAAACCGGTTGCGAGCGTCGTTCTCACAAGGCACCTCCGCTTGCTTCATAACTGGCTACTTTATGCTATTGTAATGATCTAGGAGCAGCTACTGCTAACAAAAAAGCTCGCATTGTCTCTACACTCGTTACCGTATACGGTCAAGTATTTTATCACCTCGCGCGCCGGCCGCGACACTTCCGAGGCACAGGAAAAAGGTGAGATGATGTTTCAGCTCAAAATGGGTTACGGAATATTAATCCTTCAAAGGCCTTTGACAATGAATTAAAAAACGAAACATGTCTGCCTTGTCCGATAAAGTAAAGTGTTTCGCTTTAGTTTGCTTAGGCCTCCGATCTAACAACTTAAGCCCTCCAATTGTATCTGTGTATTTTTGTATAATTACCCAAATTTTACCCTTACTCTTATCACGGCGAAGTCGGTTAATGAGCATAAAAAATGGACTTGCTGCTTATGAATTCCTGTTGTGTACACAGTTTTCGAAAAAGTTTCGCAGACGAATTATTCATAATGAGTATCAGAGGATAAAATTATTTCAACGAATTTTATGACTTATTGCCATGTTATTACGACACTTTTCTGGTTGTGGATTGTCGCGCCCATGTTCGGAATTTATGTAACGTATCGCTTTTAAATTTTTAAAAATACCGTGTTTGTTGCTCGAGGGTTGGGGTACGATCGATTGAGTTTATGATGGGTATTTTCATTATTTTATGTTAATGCACTAAATACGTAGTTACACGGGTATGATTGCATGTCCCGTCTTAATGTGCGTGCGCGAACTACCTACATCTAGGTCTGCGGGGGCTTTGTTGCGAGTGCTGTTTTTATTTGTGCAATTAAGAACAATGGAGGTTCTTCTTTACTCTCGTCTGTAATTACTGCTAAGTGCACATAATAATTTATGCATTGTAAATAGGCATAATATCTGAACTGTACTTTGGACAATAATATAACTGTTGATGTTGTTATTTCACTTTTGTTCACCACAACTGTATCCTTGTAATGCTTCTGGGTTGTTGTTCAAAGCGTTTGTTCTTAGAATACAATAAAAATATCATTATGTGCAATATTCATGATCTTAATCGCCTTTGCACATGCTGCATCAAGCAAATAAAACGTGTTTTGTTTCTTATATTGTAGCGCTGCGATGGGGCTCGGTTCTCAGAAACTGTAGTGTTAGGAATACTAATAAATTAATTGGCTAGCTAGTCTAAGCCAGTGAACATGAAACCGAAGTAGATTTAAATAAAACAAAGTGCAATTTTAAATATGTACTTATTGAACTATGTAGATTATCAAAACCAACTAAATGCAATGACTGCTGCTGAAAAAACTACTTATTTATTCCTATGCCAGTATCTATATTTTAAAACTGTCTCCAAATAAGATATTAGCTAAAAATCATGAAAATAAAATAACACAAGGAGGTCTAATGCGTTGATGTCTTTTGTACAAATCCGTTGTTCTACGAAATTTCTACGACAAGCGTGTTCGCGCTACAAATATCCGTAGCGCTAGATGCCGTATAATATTGATTTGCCGTAGCTTATAAATATGAATACAAATTGTGGACGGCTGTATCCATACGTCATTGCGCTGCAAAAAGTGACGCTTACAGGGGTTCGTGGCAGAAAAAGGCAAAAAGTTATCACAGGTAGTGTCGGGGCTTATTGTCATGTCATAACTTGTTGTGACGAGGTTCGTTACGCGGTAAACGACAGCAACCCGACACCCCTTGCGTGTTGCGTGCGGTGGCCGACGCGGTGGTTGCAGTGTGCCTACCATGAGTTTACGTTAGGTGAGCTCGCTAGCGAATACGTCAAAAAATTCTATGAAGATTTTATTTCTTGAAAGTAGCCACTAGGGGCGCTGCACAATATGTCATACATTTAAATGTCATTTTTTTACGCAGTCGCTAGCGAGCACACCTAACGTAAACTCATGGTAGGCACACTGATCGGGTGCTGGATACTCTCACAGATTTCAGTTGCACACTTGTTAATAGAGACACTGACTCAGTGTGTTATAACGACCGACCAATATAACGTGTTACCAATCAAAATGAAGCTTTAAATGATAACGATCTCTATACATGTCTAGATACGAACTAATATTTTCCTTTTATTTATTTTATACAGAATTGACAATCATTAGTTGTTAAATTCTTTTTTAAGTTAGAAGCTTAGTAGATGGACAATGTACAAGTACCTATACACATTGCGTGACATAAACTATGAGTGCCACACAGAGCAATACAGTCAGACAATGAAGTAGATCCCAACTATAATATTATAAATGCGAAAGTAACTCTGTCTGTCTGTCTGTCTGTCTGTCTGTTACGCTTTCCCGCTTAAACCTCGCAACCGATTTTGATGAAATTTGGCATAGAGATAGTTTGAGTCCCGGGAAAGAACATAGGATAGTTTTTATCCCGGTTTTTGAAACAGGGACGCGCGCGATAAAGTTTTTCTGTGACAGACAAAATTCCACGCGGGCGAAGCCGCGGGCGGAAAGCTAGTAACATATAATTTAGTATCAATAAAATAACTTAAAATGATTTACTACTCATGATGTTTCAAAAAGTACCTATACCTACGCTTTAAGATGTTATTGATTGTAATTATTTACTGTAGAATGTATAACTTTATCCAACAAATCATCACACAAATGCCTTTATCGCTGATTGCGGGACACACAGTTGAGCATTGTATTCAAAGCTCTTAGTTCATCAATCACTGCGCGATAGAGTCAATGTTGTGATTCCTGATCCCCTATGACTCGAATAATCGTGGGTGATTTTTATTCCTTTTGTGAATGTCAAGTCAGTCTGAGATGTTAAGGAAAAAATATAACCAACTTTGATGTTGAAGTTATTGTAAAGCGCAATACACATTGAGCCCGCCGGGCCGCCTTTTTGTCGGCGGTCTAGTTGGCGGCTTCACTTATTACAAGGCGGCATGTCGGTGGCTTGAGATGAGAAATTTGGCAGTCAGTATACAAGCACGTTACTACAGGTCGAGGGTCGCCGGGCAACTGAGCGCAGGCGTACCCAAGCTGCCAACATGTCGGCGGGTAACACGCGCGGGCGTATGTTGCGACATGATTCTTTTCATACAGGCCGCCGGGTTGTGTCGCCGGGCTTTGTCGGCGGCCCGGCGGGCTCAGTGTGTATTGTACTTAAGTTAAGGCGACTGGATATCAAGGTACGAGTATAGTTGTTGCAATTCACGAAGGCGAGTGAACTTCACATGTGTGGTGGCTGGCTACTATTCGTTTATCAAAAGTTTTGATAGACATTACACTATCGTTATGTGCATGTACACGTACACACAAAAGTAAAGCTCACTCGCCTGTTGCAAGAACTGCACTATAATCTAATGTAATTGTAATTATTATTTTACAATAAATTATAACATGAATTGAAAAACTTTAAGTATTGTAGAGTTCCTATAACATCTTTACTAAATTGTAGGTACAGCTAAAGATAACGATAATTCTTTAATTGTTTTAAACTCAACAATAACTTAATTACAATTGTTACGCAACATTCCATAAAATATATCTTTAAATATAACACCATAAAAATCTTTCGCGTGGTTCTGGGCGTGTGTAAAAAGCATAAAACAGTTTTATTCGGACGCAAAAAGAGCAAAACCACTAAGTTGTGTCCGTTTAAAACGTATCTTTATTACGGGTTGCCTAGCAGCGATCTCATAATGCCTCATTATGCTCTATGGTGCAGGACCAGCCGCAAATGCGTTGTGTTCAGGGTTGCCTGTTGCCTCAATCTGCATATCATTGCTGCTTAGTTACTTAAATATTTATAAAAAGTAAAGAATAAGTCAGTCGTAAGTCTAGTGGTTGGAAACTTAAAACTTTTGGACTCTGAGTTAGATTTTTACTTGAAGTAGGTAGAAAATAAAAGTGGAAATTAAAAAAAAAAACTTTAAGTTACTATCAATTATTCTTAAGATTGTAATTTCTACCAGTTTCATAATTACACTTACAAACAAAATTGCGCATATATCATAACGTCATTATCTTAAAATACTTGATATGTAGGTAGGTTTTCTAAGGTCTTATTAAAATTTCATTTTTTTTTGTTATCGCAGCCCTAAGTCTAGTCACAGCGAATATACCTTCATTTACACTGTTAGGGACAGTATATTTGTCGCGGGGCAAGTATACAGCAGTATCAAAAGCAGATTAACATAATCTACAATAAAAGGACTCTTATAAACACAGTAGTAAAACCGTCCAACCATTTAATTTTATTTCAAAATACTTATACCATTTTAATTGTAACCATACATTACCGTTAGGTAATTTGCTACAGAAACAACAGTCTCGATTTAGAAACATAACCTACGTAACTATGTATTTAACTTCTGATTATATCAATACAAAAAGTCTCAGACCGCATAAATAGTTCTGTGAACAAGTAACCTGTAGGGTCTCATTTATCACTTATTGGTATTAAACCACAAAACGTTAAAAATAACACGGCATAACCTTCTAATCGTATCGCTTTGCCCCCGTTCCTAAATCCACCATGCGGCGGAATGCCGGAGAACAAGTTTTCTATCCGTCCTTTTCTTCTCTACGGTGTAGATATGCCTGTCCTTGTCAGTCGCTTGTCATTTTCTATAAGTTTTTCTAACATTCCCCGCTCTCGCCGCCCCCTCCGTTTCGGGCAAACGCCTGTCTTTTGAACGATAACTATTGTTTGTTCAACAGTTATGACTATTGTTTGAGACACTGATGTTTGTTACGCTCGGTTAGGCACGAGTGTTTGCTCGCCTTTAATGAGGCTCTATTACCTCGTCCTTTTGATGATACTTTATTATTTTAGATTGAAGTCACTTGCGGCAACACCTTGACCGTCAATCGTAATTGAAATCTAATTGTCCGGCGAATAGTGGAATAAAAATCTTATCAAACAATTAACAATGGTGTCGGTTAACATAAATTAACAAGCATTCCAGATAACGCCGGTGCAATAAAACACGACAATGTTGCAACGCTCTTTGCCGCGGCTAAAATCTTAATCTAAGCATGCCTCGTCCACTGGCTGCTTAATGCTAACGAGTTACAAATTAAAAGAGACCGAGACGTGTGCCAAAGGTAACTTTATGGGCTTCGCATGTCTTATATCAATAAATTATTAACTACGCTCCTTGTTTGATTTCACATTTATACTTACCATTTGTCACTTTAAAATGTGCTTTATGTCTTTTATTGATAGTCTAAAATGCTTTATAAGACGACCGTGATCTGATGTTGGAATTTCATCCTTAGTTCTCAGAGTTAGTACTTACTTTGTGTTGGTGATGCAGGGGATGAGCAGTTACAAATAGTAGCAAGTAAGCAGGTACTTGAGCATGAGCAAGGAGAGGCGAGAATATTTAGTTTTAATTAATGCTGTGGATCTAGGCTCTGGGTATTCGCTATTTTCAATTAGGCCTCGGCGCCGGTAGCGTGTTTTGAGCTGTGTGATTTAATGGGATCCAGCGTTTCCCATACAATTATTGTTGTATCATGAATTTCACTCGAACCTAGGTCAGTTCATGACACGGGCATAAATAATTTACTATGCCAATAGCAGGCCTTCGGAGATTACGGTCATGCGATCGCTTGTAAATAATTACTGTGTAGTTGATGGCTATAAAGGTCTAGGATAAATTGCTTGAACCTAGGGACGAAATTAATTGCTCGTGTTTTGTTTTAATTGTGAATGCTTTAGAAACTCACATCACATAAAAAAGGTGTTAAGTTCGAACGGTCAGTGTTGAGGTTAAGTTTCGTCCGTGTAATGTGTCTCACGTTTTTCCCACAAACTCGCACGTACAGTACGAGGCATGACGCTTTATTTTTCTCACTTATTATTGGTGTGAATTTCGACACAATGAAGTGTCACTAAAACTGGTTTACATCACGTGCATGGTAGAAGTGAGACATGTAAATAAAATATGTTCTCGTAAAAATAATTTAAATGTGTATTTTTCGTGTCTTGATGAATCTGTTTATTTTATTATTCATATCGCTGTATAAATATTGTCAAATTGTTTATTATAGAAAACTAGTTACCCGTATTAAATTTCTTAAGCTATCCGTCTTATGCTAACGAGTTTGAGCCTACAGTGTTGTATACATATTATATTGATTAATTGACGATAATCTTATGTACCTACATATATAATTGTATTGTAAATTCAAACCAAAATATATGAGGTTAGTGACCTCATGGTCAAGTGGGAAGAAAAGCAATAAACATTTTTATAGTCGGACCAGTCTTTTCGAGTGGTGTTCGCTTACCAACTATTTTTTACGTCTTATGTCATAGTGCGCAGCCTTAATGCCTTTCTAGAAGCAGGAAAATGTTCTAGTGCACCTTTAACGATTCTTATCTCGCGGCAAGTGTGCTCTTACACGTATTTGGATATACATTTTCGCTGCATATAGTATTTTTAAGAGGTTTGAACTTCTAAAATGTGCCATTCCCAACGAATAAAATTTAAATTGGTTTGTTTTAATGTTTTCTAAACTCTACATTTGTTCATAACACTGTCTGTATTTTCCGTAAATGTAGAGACGTGTGTCCTAAGAATATACACTTGTAAACAAGTTAGAAATCATCGTAACATATTCGAACTATATGGGGTTTCGAGATCACTTTCACAACGTGTCCGCGGCCAGGCTGACACGTCCAGCCGCCAATACGACATAATCACCGCCTAATCAAAAGTAAGCCAATACTTAACTCGAGAGAACTAGCAGTTACTGTCGGTTAGCGCGGATTCCCAGCTATCGGCTTCCGGCGCGGCGTGCGCCCGCGCTTTCACAAAGCCTATCGAATTGCCTATTAAAGCGCATTCATAAATTATACATAACATTTTATTGATAAGTGCTTCCGTGTTTTTATTCGAGATCGAGACACATCTATTGTGCTGCCCATTGTAATCTCGCCGCAGATATATCGTCATGTTTACGCCACTCGCGAATTCTATTGGAGTAAGTAGCCGGCGCGGTAAGCTTGTTATAGTGAGTAAGTTCTGCAAAAATGTTTGCAGATTATTTCAATGTTTGTTCAGGCTTGTTGACTTTCAATTAAGAATCGGCATGTTAGTTTATTTATGGTGGAAATAATATTTGGAAAAACTACCTTTACATCAACTTCAACTTAGTTGCGTGTACTACGCAATTAGGCAGTGCCTACCTGGAAAACTGTGGTTTATTTACAAAACCAGAGGCACGAAGCAAATATCTTCTGCCTTCCTCGAACCTAAATTAATGTCCAACTCAGTAGGTCTCCTAAAACATAAAGAATCGTACCTGCGGACACTGAATGAGCACGTGACCGAATAATTTTGGTGACAATCCGTATCTGTATTATGACATTAAAATTATATGCTGCTTGTTACAAAACGAGCAAAGACACGTTCCCCGAACACCAAAATTGGTTTTTTAATCAGAATGCTGGGTCATTTCAGAAATTTATTGCGTCGTCAATGGTTTAGTATTTGTTTCCTGCGCTCGCGCAGGTAACACATATTTCTCGAGGCAGCGGGGGGTGTCTGCGGGGCGATGGAAGTGGTGCCCGGGAGCCTGCAGCCGCCGGTGGATCTAAGTATTTATTATTTACCGATTTAGACACGAGATTCTACAAACTACTAAGTAACGAAGTAAATAAACAGCGAGGAGATTTAACTCTACATATTTAACTTTGCCAGTACACTTAGGCTAAGTTGCACCACCTTATTTTAACCGTAACAATAACAACAGCCAGTGCTTTTTGTATGGAGTTTGACAGATTTTTTACGTCAGTCAAAGTTAAAGTAAGATGGTGTAACTCAGCCTAAAACATCTCAATGTTTTACATAATACTCTTCGGCACTGCCGTTTTATCAAGATGCTTTTTATACGTTTTCAAACCACGACTCGTCCACAGACATGTACAGTAAAATGAATTAATAACGTTACTGTTCGCTAATCCAACCGACTAACTATTCAAAATAATTACAATTTTACAGTTAATTAATTGAGTTAACATTAACTGCTGTGGTGCCTATTACTGGTTAAAGGTGTCAACTATCCAATTAGCGAAACGATGCTGTATAATTATGTATAACTGTATACAATAAAACTACATAAAATAAAACTCAAGCTTTACAAGTAGGCTTGTGCGATAGAAACCCAAAACACTTTTATGGCCCTATATCGGCGTTACAGGTCAGCGTTTCTTATCTAAACAGGATTTTGGGGAGGAAATGGTTCGGGTATTATGTAAAAATATGCGAAATTCATTAACCATACAAGACTTAATTAAGGACACTATAAATGTATAATCATGATTGAAATAATCACATTCGTACACAAGTGTTGAAAAAAAGAAAAATCTTTAGAAGTGTCTCTCTTCTACACTAGTAAGCGAGAGCCCATAAATGTCATGGTTTAAATAAATAATTGAAGAAGAAATAACCTTGAAAATATTTATCGTCTTTTTTATTTAAAAACACTTACACTGAATAGAGAATACTGTTTAGTATATATTAGTATGTAATAACAAACATACCTACTTACTCGTATAAATAATATCCGGTGAGTAATTTACAAGCATATGGAAGCAACAAGCAACATTAGTATCGCCTGCGAACGTTTATAAGCAACCGTAAGCAGACACTAAGGTAAATGAGTTTTATTGTTGTTGATAAAATCCTATCAGGCTTCCAACACTGCAAGTTTTTATGGTAGAGCCCCTCGATAAATTATGTTAGGGCAGGTCTTACCTGTGGCTTTACTGTGGAATCGATTAGACGCGTTTCGAATGTTAGCCAGCAGGGATGTGCCTGCCCGAACTTATAATGATGATCTAACTGTGTTTCAAAACCTTTATTCCCAGTCGTGTGGGCTGTTACAACCCTGGTATCAGGTTATAATGACTAGTAAAGTCATTAAATGCGTCTGACATGAGATACCATACTCAAAAGACTGTGCCTTTCTAATCTTATGTAGAACGGTTTACTTACTTATTTAAACAGAAATTACCTACCGAACGAAATAGTAAAATTTCAAATAACAATCTCTCTTGAAATTCGGCCTATAATGGTGGATTTATTCCTGTATCAGGGCACAAAAAATCATCGATTGAATGAAAAGATATCGGCATAGTGTGATCCATTCCAAAGTCTGATGAACCATATTACACGATCCTATGGTAAACCCCACGATGACTCGCGCAGCCATTGTGTCCTGATTACTTTTTGATGTGGCGACGAATGTGACTTACGCGGTTTGGGCCTACATTCGTCATAATGACCGGTTGGCGCATTTTAGGCGGAGACCGTTTAATGTGTGAACGTTATTATTATCTTTTTTAGCGTCTCCTCGATGTGCCGGATAAGTGTAATTTGTGAATGCATGAAAACTGACTGTTTATAGTCGCCATTAATGCGCTTTGAATGTCGTTAGTTTCAAGTGGCACGAATTAAGAACTTACCATGTTAAAATGTCATACGCTTATTACTTGTTTAATGTTTATAATGACATTTCTATTTATTTTATCATTTTCCAATAAACTACACCAGACAGTGTGCTCATTTATGCATGTTGTATTTATGAAGATTGGTTAACAATGTCATCGACTAACGAAGTCTTTTTAATTGCAGGTACGCATCAAATTGCTCGATATAAAATTGTATTGAACGGTGAGTACAAAGTAATAAACAATTCGCCATTTAATGACACGTCGGCTGCGCTATTACATTCTATATACGAGATAATCACAGAACACTTATCAAACAAAAAGAATTTTAATTTACCGAAGGCAAGGCTCCATTCCTGCGTGCCAGCATGCCCTCAGATAGCTCGGCTGAGGCTAGATCGCCGTTGGCTAAGAAGCATTCAGCTACTAGTCAATCTTGGGCAGGCACATGGCGGCCATGTTGGATGCGCAGGCGACCTGACAGACGGACGGGCGAGTAGATGCTCTGCCTGTAATTGCAACGCGATTCGCCGCCGGCTGTTTTTCTAAAATAGTGCGATGTACACTGGCGGCAGGTTTGCCACTCTTGTGAATATCTTGATTGTTTAATTAAATTGCAATGAACGCAATTTAATCGCGGCAATTTTACTTTTTATGTAAAACTAGGTTTAAAGATTAGATTTGAGAATCTGCGGGATTGCAATTTCTCAGACATGTCGTTCAATAATGACATAAAGACTGAGACATCCAGCAATTTATTGACATGAATAGCTTGCGTGACTTATGTGTGGTTTCAACTCAAGTTTTGCTATAATGATTTATCTATAGCAAGACGTATGTTGACGTGAATTGCAGTTCTTTGAACTATTAGGAGCGGAGCAGAATAATTTTACAAGCCACTAATACAATTATAAATCAATAGTTTCCGCCCCGCAGCGCTGCCCACTGTTTTCACGTCATTTCTTAGGTCTCGACGTCATGGAACAGAACACAGGACTAGATTTTATTATCTGAGGCCTAAGTACGAATATATCTAAGTAAAAATATCATAATTGTTATTGTTCTATAAAACCCTGTGAACTCTGGACAGAGTACAAGCCTATACAACTCCCATTTCCTTTGTGTCGTCCATTTAACGGTCTAATGCGAAGTATGTACCTACACATGATTTTATGGGAAAACTATCAATAAAACGGAAGATAACATTAGCACCTGAAATTGGGTGTGGTTAAATCTCAATACCATACCACCTTGTTTATGACCTATTCTATTCCATTTCTCCAAAACTCACTCGAAAATAGTCCTTTGGTCCACAGTGTAAGGCCTAGTAGAGCCGTAATAAGTCTCACCTTCGAGAAAGTAGATAATTGTGCTCTATTTTATTAACACCTAGCCGGCCATTCGATTGAAAAATCGATACTAAATCAGAAGATCCGTTAGCTGTGCACATGAGGCACAAACTGGCTGAAGATTTAGAGTTTCTCCGAGTATTTGACGTGAGAAAATAATTTTTGCATCTTTGTAGTGCAGCGGAATGCTGCGGTCGGCTTATAGAAAATGTTAGATTCAGCCATTATGTTACGCACGTAGCACCCGTAAATGGTTTGTAATTGGAGGCGCATGTGAGGAGGTTTTTGCCACCGTGATTACTGTCACGACGATCTGACACCAGTTTTTGCCAGTTCCCAATGATATATTACGGCCTATTGGCCGCTCGTAGGAGTTAGGCGATAACGCCTGCGGTTTGAAGATACGCTTATTACTGAAATGAAGAGGCGTGGTTGGCATAAAAATATGCAAAGTGACTGCCTACACTAATTATAATAATAGAGCATGAAACTTACACTCATGGGTGCGGTCTTAGACTACGAGTAGGTATGGTATTTCTAACTGCTTGTTTTTTCAGCAATGTATATAGCTTAACAAGGACAAAGTGTCTCAGGTAAACTAATAATTTGAAAATCTTATTTTATAATTACTTCATAGAGCGAGAATTGAACAGATGATGATCCATGATCCGTAGGTAATCTAACTATACATGAAATGGGCCGCACATGAATTCTATATAAGTTAGTAATTGATTGCTATCTTATTCTATGAGCCCCAAGTTACCTAATGCTTGATCAATTAACGTGCCTACCCAATTCTAATCGCGCTGCTACCAAATATAGAATCAATAACTTTCGAGCTTTCCCTGGACACAGTTGTGGGTCTACTTTTACCAATAGCGAACTCTAAATTAAGATCACCGATACATTTATCATGTTACTCGGAACAATGAGAGTTGAAATTTATGTGCTATGCTTTCCTGGCCCACACGAGACTCGTATTCGTAATGTGTGAGACATAGATTTTGAGTCTTTGACATTATTTATGACGTCTTCTCTAGTATGGAACGTTTCAGATAGTTTATTGATATCGAATCACAATGTCTCTACGAGTACAAGGATACGGCAAGTAAATTGATATATTCAAGTATGTACTCGTATATGATTGACCTTTAATACATTTACGAGTATTAATTGTATTATTTACGTATCGAAAATGCTGATAATAAAATATATTATTTTAATAATTTAGTCATCCAATCAGTTACAAATGGCATAACTTTAATGTAATTTTAAATAATTTTGCCATATTTTTTTTATACTTGTAGTAACTTTAATAAAATTTATCACCGAAGAAAAATGTTTATTAAATATTATTCGTAGAGCTATCTAAACTGCAATCAAAATGTTGTCTTATGATAGCAATAAAGATTATCAGTTAATAATTTCTTTTATAAGAACGAACAAACGAATATAAAGGAAACGAACACATAATAAACTTCTTGTTATTGCAATACTTTCAAACATACTCGTAATTTAGTGACCACTTTTCACAATCGATTATCCGCGTCACATGGTCTTAAATCGTCGATAATTAAACGAAACATTGTAAATCTAATGGATATATCGATTACGAAGTCAATCACGACCTGAACCTGGTCACATTGGAAAGTCTTGTCTTCAAGCGAAAGTGATATTGGATGTTTAATTGTTTAAAGGAAGTGAGTCGTTACATTTGGGCCAATAAAAACTAGATTTTTGTTTGTCGCTTGTCGCTCCTAATTCTCAAGTCTACGTTCGTTTGTTTTGAGTCATTTTTGTGCAGCTGCGGATGTTGCGGGCGAGTTTTCTAACATGTAAAAGTAACACGGTTCGACTGTGAGAATAAGTAGCTGATACAGTTTGCGTGGGAGGTCCGCCACTTGATTGATTGAGCCGTTTAATCATGCGTTTAACTTTATCAATGAGTTAATCAAAGGCCATATAACAGCGGAACGTACAGCTCATTAATTCCTAATTGCCAAAAGCTAAGAGCCTGCAATAATTACTTTCAGTTGGCAAAACTAGTTTTTCTTTTAGGATAACAGCTGACAGAGTATATTGCTTTATCTTGTTTAATAGAGTGCAAGTTCATTGACAAGCTTTTAGATTTCTATTAAGAAATTAAACACGAATAACAGTGTCCCACTATAAAGCAAACATGTATGTGTTCTTTTTTGTTGTTAAGTAAAGAGTGTACACTAATGAGTCAGCATGGTTTATTTTAGACGTCGAAAAGAAATATTTGACGTGGTAACCCGAAACTGTTTTGAATATTTTACGCAGAGCTTCGGGGCGATAATTTCGATACAAAACCTGGACCGTCCTGGCCGGCTAACGTGGCACTTATGATTTATAATCCGGCCCCCGACGGGTCCTCTTCTGAGAGACAGCGGACTTGGAAAATAATTTTGATTTTAAATTGGAGGCAACTTATTAAACCTCGGTTTTATGTTATGGGACGGGACATTGTATATGATCGGTCCGGAACGGCGGAATTCAAGTTATAGTGAATCGTTTTTCATAACGATATCTCATAGATCGTTATCATTCTAAAATTAGTTTTGCATTAAGTACAACCTTATTCATATCGATGAGGTCTATTACCAAACATAGCATAACACGACAAGCGCTTTCTCGCCACCTAATTACGACAGTCACGCTTCAACTAAGAAAATCTTTTGTGCTCTTTTCCCGAGCGTTAAGAAATGTAACAAAACGGGTCGAAGATGTTTTTTTACTCGAAATGACTTTTAGTGTCACGGCTACGAACGGTGACGGTTTAATGAGAAAGCTTTGTGAGTGCTGAGCCACTCGGTTCTGTGTCGAATCGTCGCCGAGATGTTCTTTAAAGTTTTATTTTATAAGGACGGAAAGGGCTCAGAATTCTCGTGACATTTAATATTTTAATGCAGAACTAAAAGGTATTAGCTTTGTATGTTTAGGCAGCGCTAATTATGAAAATAAACTCGTCTCAAAATTTATTTGTTTGCCAAAAGTGTTCGCTGGTGATATTATACGCATCTCACGAACAAAGATCTTTATTGGTGTGAAAAGTTTCTTTTGTCCTTATTCAATATTTTTCTTTGATATACCTACAGAGTAGGTATACTCTGGAACTGTTTTCGCATGTTAATATGAAATATTTTTTATTTCTCCCAGTTAATATAATCTATAGTTTCTTATCAATCATCTCAATTTTCATAAAATCTCAAGATTCATACCTAGGACATTTAAAATCCTTGTAGCAAACAATTAAGACACCTTACACTCGCAAAGTCTTGTTAAACGGTGTTAAATCGATCAAGTTCTAGGGTTGTAATTTATTAATCGTATTCCTGATCGGCTATTTCTCGTTTCGCTCGTTACTCGGTGACGAGTCGAGCAATCTAATAACCTAGGCGGCGGGAGGCAAATAATTAGCATTACTATTAGCGTGGAATTGGAGCAGGTAACTGGTAGAACACAATCCTACTAGTGTCCTCCTAACCAAAACCTGAATCCTTGGGAAACGGGAACCTTAATGGCTCTAGTTTCTTTGGTGTCGTACAAGGGTTTGCTGGAGTAGTATTTACAGTTTGCATGTTAAGCTGGTCATAATGACTCTTAAGTGTTAAGGTTTATTTTTACACTTACTTACCATCTCTTCTGCATAAATTCAAAATTTGAATGTTTATTTATAAATATTTATTTAGCCGCTACCAACCAACCGGGCAACATGGAAAGCATTGGGGGAGGCCTATGTAAAGCAGTGGACGTCCTATGGCTGAGATGATGATGATGATGATGATTTAAAAAGAATAAATCTTTGCAATAAAAGGAGATGTTTGATGTACAATGACATCACGTCAAGATAAGCCATCTTGCTTGTAATAGATACTATTTAGGACCAAAAAAGTGTACTTAGTCTGATAGTTGTCGACTGTACCTACACTTTGATTAATAACCTACACTTTATTAATCTATGACTGGACTGTACACGAT
The DNA here is from genome assembly GCF_004193835.3 of Ostrinia furnacalis. Lineage (NCBI taxonomy): Eukaryota > Metazoa > Arthropoda > Insecta > Lepidoptera > Crambidae > Ostrinia > Ostrinia furnacalis. The sequence continues at coordinate 598,921 of NW_021132653.1, read as the reverse complement.
TCCCCTAGATATTGTTTTGGTCTTGCAAGTGGTTCTTTCATCGATATCTTATGTTGATTCAAATATGCAATACGAAGTGACACAGAATGCGTAGTATTTTAATGAATAACCCGACATAGATACGTCGGAGCCTTGTGTCCGTAGGAAATTTATTGGCCACAATGACGTGTGCTAATGGGGAATATAGCCATAACAGGTCTGTGACCCCGCGGTTTATAATTAGTTACGATTAGAAACAGGTTAATTCAACAAATCGACGAAACTTATAGTATTTTTTTTGTGATTTTTTTGGACTCACCGTGTTTATAGTATGTACTTATTAATTCGTCTACTTCACCCTTTCGTGTTAAATCTTCAGTCGCGATTTTAAAAGTATAAGTACAAGTAAGTAAAGTATTTTAAAAGTGAAGCAAATAATTTATGCACAACTTTCAAACTATAAAGTTTGACCATTCAAGATACCTCAAAGAATAAGGTTAAAGTTGAACTTTTAAACTTATCAATTAATGAATAGGAAACGCATCAACCACAGTGACTCCAATTCGTGAGTTCTGGCTGATCGTCGTCCGTGTCAAATTGCCTCAACTGTTCAAAAACTGCCTCTTCATCTTGAGGCAAAAACAGCATAAGCCACGGTGTACAACTCACCAAATGTTTATACGCTCTGTAGCAGAGATATAATTTTCCGTACCTTTTTAATGCAAATTTTGAGGGATTTATGACCTTGTATGTAATAAAACTAGTTCTATGTTTAAGTTAAGCAACGGAAGTTTGACACGAATTAGCCTGGGGCTCTTGTTAGGACTTTAAGCCCAACAAATAAATTCGAAATTACAGTGTTGTAAATAATATATAACCTTTCAAAAAACAAATGCAACATCATTTTTAACTTAAGTTATGATATCAGTAAATTAATTAATTTACGGTAACATTTAATTGCAACAACTGTTCGGGAATGTTGATTACAATTGCTGCTCGACCCATTTCGTAAGCGAGTTAACGGTTTTCACTCGGAATCCATCAAAGGAGAATTATCAGAAATTGTCTATTGTGCCGGTTGAGCTCATAACTTGAACTCGGAGTGGCTTGGAAGGATCGCTCTTTAACCCCGCCCGCTCGTGATGTCGCCCGAGCCCGGCAAATCCATTTTGCCCATCATAATCGCTGCTTTCAATTTACGGTGGCTATTCTATCGGTTGATGTATGGCGCTATTCGTTTTCGAATGTTGGTTATTGTAAAGATTGTTCAAGCGGCAGTTCAAGTGTTCAGTGCCTTTCAATTTTGACCAATAAAACCCTTCACGGAATATCATTTTCTGATGAGCAGGCAATAAAGCACATATCCGTTTACGTATACGACGCGGATAAACGCGCGTACACATAGAAATTACATTAAATAAACTCAGGAGCATTCCGATACACACGGGAAGTATGGAAACCTTATCAATAAGGCGACGGGGAGTCCGATCATATCGCTCGTTGAGCGCAGGAATATCGACTCGCTGCGGAGCTACGAATGTACGTGAACACGCCGATATTTCACCACGGTGATTTAGTACATCACACGATTTGATTTTGCTGATGTTATGGACGCTATTGATTCTATTATTATACCTTTCCATACAACTACTTAAAGGGCAACACTTTATATCATCTGTACTTGATTGTAATCTACCTATTTATGGGAATCAAATCACCTTGGGTTACAAAAATCTCATCAACAGAGTTTTTTAAATTTCACCCACCCATTGTTTTAAAGATAAACCGTCCTATTTGGTTGCATTAAAGTTTCCTAAATCTGTGGCTAACTGAATCGTGAACAAAGATGGCGACCGAGAAATAGTTATTGGTAATGGTTAAGCCCGAGCGGACTACCGGCGGGTACCTGGGTTGTGATTCATCAATTTTTGGTCCGGCACATTTCTTGAGATACTTCGCTAGAGATATGATAGTGTGCTTTGCAGCTTTGTAATTTTGTATTTGTAACCGAATCGAAGGGAATATTGATACCTATAGATTCTTGTCGCGCATTCATTTGTGCTGTGAGTCAATCGTAGGCTATTGTTTCGTAATAGGTAATGAAAGTGGGAAATGTTTAAAGGGATGCTTGAGTTTCTCTCGGTGCAATGAAACTGCATAGCAGCGCTGAGCCCAAATTGGCGAGGCAGCAACCATCTATACCAATAATAATGTTTATTATCTTTTTATATTGATGCAGGTACAATTTATTTTGAAAAACATTTTGTTAAGTTATGGATCATTAAAATTTCAATGGATGAATGTGAAAATTTGTAGTTCGTTAAAGCAATTTAACATCATTAAAATCAACCAAGAAGCGCGATTTTTCACAAAAAAATATTTTTAACGAAAATTATAGAGTATAGAATAATGGAAATATTATGCCAAAGTGTTTTTTAAAGCATCTTAAAATGTGACTTATATTAAACTTAGTCATTTATTTTACCCATTTTGTACACCATTATAATATTACCAATAAAAAGCTCTCAATTATACTTTTTTCAGTAAAATTAAAGTTCATTATTTATTCCCGTTATTCCTACTGCCTAGCTTTATGGATTTAATGCTTGCTTTTTCACAAATATAAGTATATGAATACGTATGCTTGCGAGTAACTTTTACTTTGTTGTCGCTGAAAACAATTTTGATGTAGTGAGGCCTTATAAAATCAAAACTCCTCTTTGGTTGGACAAATAACTGCTATTTTATTAGGCACAGCTTTTCAAACATACATGCTCCAAATCCATGCCACGCTTACTTTATATGGATAGTTGCAATTATTCTACGAATTTTGTTATCCAGCAGTTATTAAGCAGAACTTTTATTTCTTCAACAACTTTCAATAATATCATGGTTAATGTGTTAAATTGACATAATAGCTTAATTTCTCATTCATGAGAAGGTGAGGAAACGTTTTCTTCGAAAATTACACTTATTTATCGATATTTAGCGTGACCCAGTTCATTGAACACAACACGGCACGGTTCGTTTTAAACGGGACATAAACACTGAACTAGACTCTTGAGGAATGTAGTAGATACATACAAAGTGGGTATCTTTCTCTTGTGTGTTACCAGGAAAGCAATGGTTGAAATACGGGCCTAAGTTCTAAGCGATACGCGATTATGGTTTTTATTTTTATATAGTACTTAATACAATTCAGAATTAAACTTAGTAGTAGTGTAAATAATTAAATACAAGTATGAAAACAATTTCTTAATATTTTATACTTGCATTATGAAATGACTTCCAAAAAGCGCAAAGCAGTTAATTGATCTAAATTATAATGCAAACGATGGAATTAATTATACCAATAAGTAATAATCGCACCTCGAAGGCATGCATTGCAGGTTGTCTGAATTCGTCAACACTGACGTCATGAATTCCACTTCTTGGCTGTATGAATTTAAAGAATGTGGTACAGCGCTTTGTGCTGACTCTATCTACTTACATTAGATATTTTTATAGCAGTTATAATAAGCAAGTTGGTATTATACCTAAACACAGTTGCGTTACATATTAATTACCTTACAACTTTTGTTGCTAGGAATTTGACCGTGTTGATGTAATTTGTCATCGCCATCTTTTTATTTCCATTTAAGTAAGGCGAGGGAGCACAGAAATGCACTTGACTAAACATTCTCTATCACTGACGAAGCACAATCGCCATAAGCTTGTACATGAAAAGCGGATATCCAAGCAGAGCTTGTCGTGGCAGAGTTCACACGCCACAGCGCTATCACGAAACCTATTACTACCGACACACTTCTGTCCATCGCGGATAAACAATGCAATTATTTACCTATCCCAATTGCGAACAATCACTCTCTGATTCAGACCAAACGTTACCTTACTGACTCAGTACAATTACACTGATATTTAATTTTAAACTCGGTTTATACGCATTGAAACAATATGAGCCCCGATTTCACGACTTGGTCTATTTTGGGACCGTTTGTATAATTATGTGCCGATCGCGTCGTAAAAATAAATTATGATTTTCACTGCCCCAAGCCAAGCTAGCTACGGCAAATAATCGTTTGAGTAAGTATATTTTTATTTCTCCCTCTATGGAAATAAAATTATTACTCGAGACATAAAATAGTACTTAAGAACAAATCGAGTATTTAAATGATAATACTTGAGAATACGCTCGTACTTTATGATAATTATTATTTTTTAAATTAAATAAGTGTGTGCAAGCGTTCAGATTAAGTGATTGATGGTTGTTTTGTTGTGTTGTATAGTATTTTTTATCGTCAAAGCCTTTATCCACAACTTCGCTCACGTGGATTTTGGGTTGCCACAAAAGGTATCATCCTGCGATGAAAAAACAGACTGTGATTAGAAGACCGAAAGCATTTACACATATTTTTGGTCGAAAGGATAAGCAAAACCATTTAATTTACGTTCGAAACATTTGAAAGTAATTGAAAATGAGTTTTTTATTATAACAATATCAAGGTCTAAGTTATCCCCATCGCCTAAACTGCCGGGAGGCCGAGCCTAGGTAATTCCGAGAGCTCGCCGAGGGCCCACGGGCTAGGCTTGAAATTAATCACGCGTTTAGTAAAGCTTCCTTATAAGGGTCTTGGCTAATGCTTTTTATGGTGTAATAATTCTGGATAGTATAACTTGGCCATCGAAAATAAATCTTGACGCCTTCGGTTTAATCAAAATGGCAACTCTCTGTTTATATTTGAGTTGACTGAGTATGATTTCGTATTTTATTCGAACTAACGGCTAATATTCCCGTAATTTAGAATATTTAGACAAAATGATGGAATAGACACATTTAATAATCCATTAACATATTATACGTGACAGCCCTCTCCTGACAACGTAACAATCGTGAGAGTTTAAAATTCAAAATTGCTTCGCGGAGTTTTTTTGTACTAATTTACTTCTGTCACAAATGTTACGTTTTAAACACAAAGCTCCATAAATCTACTGTTAGTTAACTATTAAAATGAAATGTAAAAGCGACACAATATTACCCTGCTGCCTATTACCCACAATCATCTGCATACAATGATCGAGCAAATAAGCGGCTACGAAAGTGTTTAGTTTTTACTACGTGTTATTATATTATTGATAATGATTATAAAATTGCTAACCGCAGGCCTTGTTGCGGCCACTTTTTTATTTTCGATCCCGTGACAGCGTTGCGTGATCGCATAATATTGGGAACATTGAAAGATGCTATAAATCCAACATCATAAGAATGCGGTTAAAAATAATAACTCTAAAGAGCGATGTTTGTATGATTTACCCTTAATTGATTAAGACTTGACGAGTTAATTATAAAATTGAATTGTAGATTTATTGTTAATAACTTCCAATTTACAGGTTAAGTTATTTTATTACTGAAGATAGCATAAAAATCATCACCATAATAATCAGTATAAAAGAAGGGTTAAAAGTTGTAGAAGGTAAATCAGTATTTTGTATAATATTACATTATCTTATTAAATAGGTAGTTTTCTAAAATGTTTTGATAATATGCATGTATTCACATTCCGACGGTATTCTCTACTATTCTAAAAACTTTATTAGACCAGCAACCGCGGTCCGTGAGACCGGGGTCACTGACTATGTAAGTCAAATGACGTCACCAATGTTAGGTTAAATATAGCGCCTCAAACAATACTTTGTACATATATGCAAGTGGGAACTAAAATGATTAAGGCACAGACGACGGCACAACAAGCTATACACAGTGGCATCTTATGCCAGACGTAATAGGTGATATTTTGCAACAAAATGATGAGGTCGAGATGAGGCTACCATAATAAAATGGAGAACAGAATCCATAAAGCTCTAATGAGAAGTTATGGCGCCGTTTAAGTAATTTCATGAAGCTTTTGATAAGTAAGGTACGGCGATTTGGAAATTAAAACGCTTATGTCTAATTTTTTTGTGGGAAAAGTATCGCACGATGTAGCTACCTGATTTATTTTGATTTATGATCAGATAATGCATGGTTATACCTATCACAACTCTTGCTAAAAGTCTTGTCGTAGTCTACTAAGTATATATTTTTCTATAAATCATAGCTATATACAAATGACTTAACTGTCTTATAGAGACTAAATCAATCGCATATCATATTATAATGGTGATTGATTAATCACAAACAAGTTTTATTCGTAACAGATATACCATTGTTGACACATTTTTGTAATCAAAAAGTAATAAGTACAACGATTAAGAGACACGATAAAGATGATAGAACTCATTTAAAACAACAATGTTACAAGATTTTTAGTTTAATTAACGAGAAACATCCGTTACTTATCTTGTTTGTACTCGAACGTTACTTGACCCGATTGGAAAACCGTTCTCTTGATCAAGATAAAGATATCGCGAGAGTTTTTCTATGGCCACAGAATCTGTGCTGCCCGTGATATGGCCGAGGGTCCCTCGGCTACTAAAAACTTAAATAGAGATTGTATATTTCTTATAGAACTGGAGACTTTTTATTCGCCCAAAGAAACTAATATAATGTAATGTAAGTTCATAAAGTATAGTATCTTTGCGTGTGGCGGTACAAAAGTTAGAGGAAATTGAGATTTAACAAGCTTTTTGATTGACTAGTCTGTAATATGACCGAGAGGTCTCACTACGACTTTACTAGAACAAGTTGATACTTAAAATTGTAAATCATAAAATCTTATTTAACTGGAAAAATTATCGGATTTTGAAAGGTGTTTATTGCGGTTAAGAATTATTATAAGTTTACGATATTTAAATTGTAACATGTGGCGGCAATAAATTAGAAAATCATAAATTGACAAGCTTTCGCCTAGTTTGCATTGTTGCATTTCATCATGTCATAATGGCCTAGTTACTTCAATATCAGACAAGCTCAACGCGTTGATCGTTTATCTCGAATTAGCCCAGCATTTAGGGTAGACTAAATGGGAAATAGTGCATACTAGTGAGTCATACCTTAAGATCTCAATTTGTAACTAGTTTAGGTTTTAAACCAGTTTGATTGGTACTAAAGTAGAGCCCGACACGATCTGCGCCACATCTCTATCCATTCCGCGATAAGTAAACGTAGAGTCACACTTAGGGACCGCTCTAACAAATAACCGAGGCTCAACCTTTAGACTAGTGTTGGGAAATATCGATTCACTTAGTTAAAAACTTATCAAAATGCTTCCTGCATTCTACGTGCTTGTATTCTACTCATCTCTCTTGAATGTGGAATGTGTGATTAAGTTATAATCGTAGTAAAATGAAACATAAAACTTTTCAATTAAACGCTGTTGAAACATTGTTAAACAAATAAAATACAATAAAATTAAGTAGGTACAGTGGTGTTTCGAATATTTGAGTATTGACTCGTACTTCAATATAATTACGTTACGAGTAAGACTCGTGAAATAAAAATAAATTGTTTACCTAAAATGTATTAAGGCACAAATCGTTTCGCCTCTTAATTTCTCGACACAAAGGCTAATTGTCAGTTATTTGACACAACCTGGCACGCCCATAAATGCGCAATGGGAATGCAATGTCGCCTCGAAACTATAAATGTTCTCTAATAAAACCCGTTAAGCGACGTTATCAAGCACAAATGGTCCTTTACACCTCGCGCTGTTCATTATCCACGAGATTTTAGTGATGTGCGGAGTCGATAGTTTTGAAATCGAGTGTATAAAAGCTCAGGATACTTGTTTTATTGAGTAGTGGTTTCAATTGTTTTATCACTTCCTGGTTAGAAAGAATAAGTACCAACCTAACTTTTGAAATGAGTTTCGATAAAAAGGCTCGTACTTAAACGATGGATTTTCTATTCACAACACTAACGGTAGGTAATTAAATCTCGTGTCTTGATTTGTAGCGTTATCAGGATGTCCAGGGAGGCACAAATTTACGGCCGCGTTTAAACTTGGTAATAGTTAGAGACACTACAAACTAAAACATCCCACTAATTGAAATCGTTGAGAATAAGGAAGTCAATTAAAATTATTATAAAGATTAATGGGTCTCAGCCTGGGTTTAATATTTTAACTGTTAGTTAAGGCACATTATCCTTTAATAGTTAACGTAACGGTTTCAGTTGGTAAATATGGTTCTTATGTATATCTCAATATTCTGGAATCGAACTTCATAAAATTTATGATGAAAAAATGAAATACTCTGTGAAAAACTTATAAGGAACAAGAAAAAACGTAAGCTGAGTTAGTGGGTAAAAAATCCAACGATGATAATGAATATAAAATATTTTAACTGCATTTATCGATATCTAGTCGCCTCACAACTTTAGTTTGGTGAGGTAAAACGCTTGTTAAACCCATAAAACGCACCCAAACCATCGCATCATTAAACCATTATTGTTTCCGCGATCCATGGGATTCCGAGTCAAAACAAGCAGCAGATGATATCTGGCTAGATTCCAGGCAATCTGTGCAGTTGAATGGCTAACGGGCGCATCGGTTCGCGAGCGCTGACGGGCCTCAGTCTGCGCTGTCCGTCAATCCGCCAGATCGTCCGCTAACTGTACAGTGTACAGCGGCACTGAACAAATTTCGCATTGCAATAGCAAAATATTGCCCCTGTCCCACGGCGGGACTTAACATCAGCTGGTGATGGTGAAATATGGTAGCTGTGGGACTGAAATCATTGCGTCGGGCTGCGCGTATAATACAGTGATGGAGTTCTTGGTGCCGTCATATTTTCAATGTTGCAGATTGCAGAATGCAATATCGATAAAACAAAGTAATATCTTATCTATCTTCTATCTATATATATAAAAGAAAGTCGTGTTAGTTACACCATTTATAACTCAAGAACGGTTGAACCGATTTAGCTGAAAATTGTCAGGGAGGTAGTTTAGAACCAGGAGAAGGACATAGGATACTTTTATCCCGTTCGAAATAAAAAAAAGGCTGCTTATTTATTGCCATTAAGGCGGAACAAAGTTCGCCGGGTCAGCTAGTCTTATATATATAAAAGAAAGTCGTGTTAGTTACTCCACTTATAACTCAAGAACGGCTGAACCGATTTAGCTGAAAATTGTCAGGGAGGTAGTTTAGAGCCAGGAGAAGGACATAGGATACTTTTTATCCCGTTCGAAATTAAAAAAAAAGTCTGCTTATTTATTGCCATTAAGGCGGGACAAAGTTCGCCGGGTCAGCTAGTTTATGCATAAAAATATTAATCCAATACGAATTAATAGTTAGAATTCAAGTACACTTACCTAATTGTTGATAGCACAATATGGCATATTGGCTGGAACTATTAATTATAATTATTATTATTATTATTTATTCGTTTATTAAAAACTAATTAATACAATTATTAATGATGTTAACGCACTCAATTTATCTGCGTTTTTTTCTCGAGATAAAGTATCGCTTTGATAATTTGTACCGATATTCTATCTCTTGTCAGGTGAATGATATTATCAATTTAATCACATTTACGCATCATGATCATAGTTGTTTTACAGCTGAACACAGAACACCCCCCTCTTCCCAATGCGTGCCATTGAACCCAACCTTATTATCTTAAACGATCCTTAACAAATGCTAAATAAAACAATGAAATTCAAAGACAAGATGAACGGAAAGCCGAATAAGCGAGGCATATCACGTATCAAACTCCATTAAAAAGGCGTCCCATGAAAATAAATAGCTTGACGCATTAAAAATTACATGCTGCGATGTACACTGGATTTATGGGAATCGCTTTACCCAATAAAGTAAGAGACGTCTCGTAAATCTATGGGGCCGGAGTAGGAGGGCTAGGACACCTCGAGTGGGCGCGACCGTTAGACGCGCCCGGGGCAGCCAGGATTACAGGGATGCATGCGCGTACGGCGCCCACCGTCACGAGTCGGACTCATGAGTTCTGAGTTCATGACTCGACTTCTTTGGGTGTGTTGCAATTGTTTTCAAATTCGAAATCATGGTTTTTGAGACAAAATTGCCATTTTTGTCCAATTGAGCCGTTTACGTGACTTTTTGATGTCGAATTCAAAAAGTGTGCATTTTATCACGGTAGTGCACCAATGGAAATTTATTTTCTTATCAATTTATGGTAAGCCTACGAGTATAATATAAAATACGAATCTGTATATCATTAATAGTAGCCCTTCTGGTAAAAATCGGTTACGTGACTATGGCATTTTCACATTCACAAAGGCATCAACAGTCATCCTCTTTTCTGTGTTAAATAATTATAGCCTTCCATAAGGGACCATGCTGAGGGTGAAGATAGCTAAAGGTGCTATGCACAAGACTGATTGTGCTCTTACCATTATGCAAACTAAATTAACTAAATTTTAAAGATAATAATCGGTCATTAACCGACTCATTAAACTTGATGTTATACTTAACTACCTACTGTACTTTATTAAAATAATTGTAGTTATTTACCAAGTATTTTAGCACACAGCTATCGATATCGTGTCACTGAACTATCAACGAAGAAAATTATTTTGAAGTTAATGAAAAATTAAGGCAAATTATCGTGCTTTCGACACTTTGCCAGGACAGCTTCCAAAGTATTAAAATTATTAGGTACTTTTCGTAATTATATTTTCTTGCGATACTTCACGTCGCAATCTGTGACCTCTGTGTAAATACCACAGCAACTTTAATTTCTGTCATTAGCTTATCGAGATAGAGTCTATTGGAAACGTTGATACAATTTTGATACAATTTAGGTTGAATACCTACCACCGGATTATTATTACCATATTTTTACAAATTAGGCAGTTTGTACCAAGGTATGCAGCAGACATTTATCCATATTTATTTTGAAACTATTCTAAGAACGCGCCGTGCCTACGAATTATGTGACCGCAGCCTTAACAAGTTCATCTTAGACTTGACCATTCTTGAATCAAACTGTCGGCCTAGAAATGCGGGGTATTATTTATCTGGTGTGGAATAGCACGCGTGTAACCTTAACTGCGGGCTTGAACGGTACAAATAGTACGAACCGCGCGCAGCCGCCTGCGTCGACCCAGTATCGGCTGGTGTCGGGTAGCGGGCCATAGTTCAGCCAGGTCGGGGATAAATCAATGCGTGGAAAAGGATATCTTGGTTATTTTTATCAAAATACTAGCGGCCGCCCGCGACTTCGTACGCGTGGACCCCGTTTTACCCCCTTAGGCATTGAAAAGTTGTAAAAGGAACCCCCATGCAAAATTTGACACTCCTAGCACTTCCAGTTTCTGAGCTTTCGTGATGAGTGAGTGAGTCAGTCAATCTGTGACCTTTCGCTTTTATAGATATAGATTTAAAACTGACTGATATTAAATCGATCAATTTTGCAACACAGGCAAGCAATATGGGAAAATAACATTTTCAGGTCTTATTATATGGTAAAGTAGGTTAATGACTTTACATAATGTAGTTGAAATAGCATAACGCAATTCATAATAACCGATGCATCAAAGATACGTAGGGTGTTAGAGCCTAGGCTGAGTCGTAGCAAATCCATCCCACGCGAAATCTATCCAATAAATATCCAAAAAGCTTGTTCTGCAAACATTCCTCGTCCATTGTGTTCCCCGCAGATATATCTTGCGTAAGGGGCTTGCGATTCTCGTGTTGGTCTTTTGGCTCTACCCACGCTTGGTGTTCGTCAGTATCGATTGTCAAACTATCCATTACTCCGTTGGATAGGGGCTAACCGGATTCGATGTAAGGTAAGCGGTAGTGGAGGAACGGGGTATTGTGACGTCTGTCGATGGGAGCTGTGTCGGTCAACGGTTACCTAATGCAGTTGACAAATCGCTCAATTGTCTCGGCTTGGTAGCCGTTGGCTGTGTGGTCGCACAACCAGTTGGGTGGCGAGTTGCTCAACTCTCGCCCGCTGGACTCCGTTTGATGCGTGCCGGAAAACGTCCAGCTTTATTGTGCTTTATTGCGATTGGATGGTGGTAAATAGCTGACAAATTGTCTAAGTGCTATGGCCGGCATGGACAATGAACAAACATCCATGTTTGGTTACTCACTACGGCAAATCACCACCAATAAGTTACTTCACACCTAAGTTTAAGTAAACAATATTTATTGACTCATATCGTCTTGTTTTAAAGGTAAATGAGATTCCATTTTAAATCAAATCGTTCGCATGTTTGAACAAAAATGTGTAACTTATTTGGTTTATGCAAATATTAGACATAAAGGGAAAAAACGTCTCAATATTTTGTTAAAATTTATAACATAAGCATTTGTCAGGTATATTCGCAGCAGGATACCCCGATTTGCGATTTAAGTGCCTTTGGCACAATTTGCATAAAAATCAAAATGGTTACTGAAACAGATTATGAATGTTGTTTGGTTGTTCCAATTGGATTTAAGGTATGGAAAAGTCAACACTTATTACTTCGACGTGCTGGCAAAAATAATAAGGCTCATTATAAACTCAATATTTTGCAGCTTCGGGCTTGGTTTTCACGCTATTTACTTCTCTTGTTTTGATATGTTCTCACATAGATATATTTCTATAAATATGATCTTTAGCATCTGAAAGATTACCATCAATTACACACCTACGCCCAATAGGTACTGGAAAGGCCTTAGGTCGAACCCTGCCTTAGAGCATCTATTCCTGGAACTCGATTTGCAGCAATATCAATAGCAATTTTCCGATTGATTAATCCAAGATAACGTCAACTGACTGTGCGAAGAAATAGAGTTGTTTTAACTCGGCGTTAATATAAACAATCAGTATAAGTGCTACATTAAAGTCAGATTTATGTATATCTCGTACACCCATAGAGTTAACGTTGACAACAATGTATGTACAATCCAGAAAATACACAACTCGCAAATCGAGTTTGGTCTCTATATCTAGTTAGATAAAAGTAGTGTAGGTTGATGTTTTCAAGGAGATAGGAGTAGATCACACTCTCTGAACGTTCGTGCGAAATGTAACTTACGGCATAGATTAAATAATAGCATAATAGGAAAGTCAAATTGATGTTGGAAACATTGTTTATTCTGATTGTAGTATCCTATTATCTGATGAAATTTGTTATGAAAACGCTTTTCACAGACTAAGCGACTATAACAGACTAAGATAGAAAGCTTTGCTCAGGGACAATGTAAAACATGCAGGGTTGCTCTCTTCTAAATTCGAATCCTTGTATTTTGTCCCCTAACCAAAATTATTACCGACCGAAAAACCGTATCGTGTGTCCGTAGCCTATAAGCGTTGAATTGGCTATTCATTCGCGTTACGCTTGCTTGTAGAATCTGCCACGAGTGCCAAGACGCTAACGAAATGCTAATGAAGCGAGCTTATCGCGAAGGACTTTTTATTTGTTGGATAAGCCGTAATGTGTTTCAAAGATATGTCCACCTTCAAGTTTTGAAGTCGTTCTGCCTCGCCTTTTGTACCTACTTTTTTCATCTGACGTAAATGAGTCTGGTTTCTGCTTTTACGTTTTAGTACATGTCATTATTCCCGAGAATAGACTGGTTATAGCTTGAATTGTACAATGAAGTGGAAAATATCGTTATTTTCGTATTATCTAACCATTGAATCTTTGGAAATAAAAAGTGTGAATGTTAATAAGCGCGGTGCCGGTGATTATGCCAGATACGCATTATTGGATGGACGTCTTGATTTCTCGGAATCCATTCAGCAGTAAACTATTCAAGAGGTATTTACTATCACTTTTGCGCAGTAATGTCTCGAAGTGTAAATTAACTTAACTGTTTTTTGTTTAACTTGTTCATAAATAACTGTCGCGTAAATGCGACGGTGCATAATGCATTCCACATACGCCTGATTGAATTATTGAAACTTTGTAATTTTGTATTAATTAAAAAGGAATATTATTATCGTCTACGATCATTATTTGTTTCGGGACTATTTACTTGATCTCTTGTGGCAGATATGCATGGTAGATTTTTTTTTATGATTTAAGCCATTGAAGGTGAGTCAGGATAGGCATTCTTTTCCATCCTATCTGTTCAGTGAATTGTGAGGAAATGCTGATGGGAACACATTTAATTAAGGGTTTCATTTTTCGGCCGGCCGTTTGGTGTAGTGGTTCAGAACGGACTACTATGCCGAGAGGTCCCGGGTTCGATTCCCGGCCGGGCAGAAATTGAAATGATGAATTTTAATTTCTGTGACGGGTCTGGGTGTGACTACATATGTATAATATGTATGTATTAAAAAAAAAGTATATCCGTTAAGCTAGCACACATAACACAAGCATTAAGTTGCTTACTTTGGGGCTAGCTGGCGCTGTGTGAAATTGTATAAAGATTTATTTATTTATTTATTTATTTGTTTATTTTTTTTTAAATCTTGTGGGGAATCTTAAGTGTAAATGGGACTATTTTAAACTGTTCCTATTCCGTTTGTTTTGGACAAAACATTTCTACTAATAGCGTGTCAAGAAAAGCATTTTAGAAATAACAAGGAAGCACGGAATGGCAAATCAGTTTGATTTGGAGTAGTTACTGTTACGCCCGGAGCCCTGCCCAATACTGCCCATACGTCTTCTCGGAGCGGGAAAGGTATTCTGAAGTCAATCATCGTGGTGAATAGGTACCTACCGATAAAACCTTTATGCTGTTTGCGACTTAAGATTAAATATACTTAGAACTACAATATGTTTGATCAATGGATTATTATAATGCTGAGATAGTTTTTGTTTTACGAAAGCGCTTCAAAATAGAGAGGAGATAAATGAGGACTGTTCAACAATATCAGTCTGATGTCAATAAAAAATTGCTTAGCTTCACTATTTCGAGATTATTTCATAAACATAATCAATTGTCTCCGCCCACTAATGTCTCTAATATGAACTAGATTTCAACTAAAGTATACTTACTTTAAAAATAATAATGTAGGATGTAAAGAAAATTAGTTTAAGTAGCGTAATGCCCATATAAATATCTAGAGCAAAAGGTCAAACGCTGTCGTCATGTCCGAAGCGAGTGTAGGTATGCACAAAGTTTAATGTAATGAGACCAATATTACCATACAATAAACATTGTCATGTCGCTAGTTAATTGAAATCAACCGTAATTTAAATCATCTACGAATCTGCGTTATACAATTAAACGAGGAAATGAAATCAACCCGGAATAAGCGATGTGTGGGTGTTGGCGGTCAAGCTTACTGCCCATTTATTTGATTGCGTTGATTTCTTTGAATAGTTACCTGTTTTGGTGATTATAGAAATCTAATTTGACTATGTTGTGTGTACAGTGATATTATTTGGAGATTTGATTTTGCCCATAATAATAATATGGCACTGTAATGTAATGGATTATTTGTTTACTGGCTCACACAGTCATCCTAAAGTTAAATGATAAAAAAACTTTGACTATCTGAAAAATAGGACTAAGGTTCGTCTGAAACATTTCGTATCACAAATCTGCTTTAATACTTTAGTAAAGAACACGATTGCGATAAAAAAATCATAGATATCTAACAGAACAGAATGAATCGTGTGAAACACAAAGAAATCTACGAATCTCTGGGCGAACGGTCGGCGGCTATACACCGCAAAATATTTGCCAGATACATCGGCGCGAGCGCGATGCGCCGATATCTCGGAGCGCGAGTTGGAATCGTCTATCGAGTCTATGATCGGCTCAGTCGAGAGGTCACGCGCGTTAAACGTAAATCAACATATCTCGCGACGGGAGATCTAGCCGGCCAAGCCTGACCAACAAAAACTGAATTTTATAGCCGTAACACTACACCCGGGAAAAAAGTAAATAAATTGGACGGGATCGAGTGAACGACCCGCCGGAGATGCGACACTCCTATAACTGCAGCTGGCCATAATATTATCTAGTTTACTGCCTCGCATCAGGGTATAAATATATATGTAAGGTGTTCACATGAATAATAACTACCACTAATATCGGAGACGTTTAGATATTACTTGTAAATAAGTACTGGAAACTCATTATAAAATATTACTAATGTTTCCGTGGCACCTATTGCCACCTTTGTGTCCGTCCAACAACCATTTCTGCAAAGCTTCTGAGTACAATGGTATTGCGTTAAAGCATTTATGTGAAAGCTAAATGCCATGAATGCCAAGATAACTGTCATTTTGTCTCTGGCATAAAACAAACTGTTTTTGCTAAAAAAACAATAAGTAATACCAGTGCTGCCCAGCGTTATCCTGGACCGTATCAACTAGTGTTTATTTGTTCTTTATGACCGTCTAAATACTTCTTTTGAGTTTATTTTTTCGTCGATAGTTCCGTACATGTTAGCAATAATCATCAGTTAGCGTTTTGCCTTGTAATTATGTATGCTACTCTCCGCGAGCTACTGAACTCATCACAAAACCAATTTAGCTTTTATTGGAGCTTGTATTGGCACTTTAATTGGATAGGATTTCTACTTTGCTACCACCTTATAATGATTTAATGCCATTGCACAGGTTAGTTAGATTATGATAATTTAGCAAGTTGAATTCAAATTAACTCGCGAAAGAGAAAGGGGATCTATAAAAATAACTAAGATCAAAGAGTCATAGAGATGGTATATTACTCGTGCAGTAGTTATAAACGACCAATAAAATACTAACCCTAAGATAATGTTGATATAATTAAATTCCATCGAAAAAAATTCAATATTACAGTACTTATTAGGTACTAATCGCAATTAATTATTGTGATACGTCATAATATAATATTACACTGTACAATATTTCTGAAATAGAGGAATAGTAATGCAGAGTAGTGAAAGAGTTAAAACAAAATGCTTATACCAAATTCATAATTCAAAAGGCTTTCCACTTACCTACCATGCAGATGGATATAAAAACTGCAAACTGCTCGTGCTAAATGAAAAAATATGAAAATGCAATTTAAGGTAGATAATGTCACATTTCCACAAAGTCGTTATAAGATTAAAGTAAATAATCATGCACTTTTATTTTATCAAGCATTCCTCAATTTCTTGACGGTACCTACTTGCCCTTTAGAACATTATTTCATTAATTCGGTTACTGCTGCAATAACATTTTTATTATTGCTTGTTCTCATCATTTTAATAAAATAAAGTATCTGATATCCTATTAGGTGGCAAAAAATTACGAGAGTCATAATGGATAAATTATACGACGAAGTGTTGGTTTACACTATGGCCCAAGCTATAAAATTCTTAACTAATACTGGTATGCAGCCATTTTACAATATGCAGATATCTAGCTAAGTGCTCGTGGGCCAATGGAGTCGAAGTAATATGAAACCGCTTGCCAGGGCTAGCTAAATATCTGTTATTGCACAGACAATACGGCGAGCTATCCTAATTTGTCGCAAGGCGACGTTAACACTGACTACAAGGTTCAGAACAATTATTACGCAGAAAGACTACCGGTTTAATGACGCTTTTAAGTGGATAGGAGTTTATGAATAAGTAATGCAATTATGGGCCTTATTATGTGCTAGTTAGGTTGTATGAATTGAGTGCAGCTAGCTCGCTTTCTCTGGAATGTCGGGCAACTGTCCTGCGATTCGCACAACGAGACGCGATCGAGTCGATCTGTATCTGCGCAATTGATTCTTATCTGGTCAGTTTTACGCGCCGTGTCGCCTTGCTCTCCAGGTGCATAAGAACGCATAAGAGCAACGTGTTTCGATTCCTTGTAAAATGAATTCTTTAATCGACCCATATTTTTCTCGCGTTNAGGAAATCTTTAACGTTTTACATAAATATATTGACTTGGCCATCGCATGAAAACACGTGTAAATTAAATTATTTAGTGCGATGGCCAAGTCAATAATTTATGTAAAACGTTAAAGATTTCCTGGCCTGGACTTGGTATTACATGGATCTCACAACTTTTTACCGTAGAACAACTGAGTTGCGAGACTTGGTTTTTTTGACAAGTATTGTTTTTGATGGGATTGATATTTTTATTGTTACGTTTTTATTTTGTTGTGGTTATCATAATAAGTATCTGTAATGAGTATGACTGTACATTTTAAAGGAATTTCTGCGTCTTCTCGTCATAATATATATGTATATGTATGTATTTACAAAAAAAAAAAGTATTTAAGTATGTTTATATCCGTTGTCTAGTACCCATAGTACAAGCTTTGCTTAGTTTGGGACTAGAAGCGCAGTGTAAAATGTCCAAAGATATTTATTTATTATTTATTTATTTATTTATTATTTAATTGAATTGCATGTAGTCTCAATTGAAATGAAGCTTACATAGTTGTAAGGACTTCTCATATACATCCTACACATAGAAGGGTTTTTCATGCTGGAATAGCATCCACTGACACTAAGCCTGTTCCTACTAAGGGATTCTTTTTAAAACTTAGATAATAAATAAATACCTATCTAATATTAGTGTTAAGTTGTATTTTATGTCTTGGGTTTGTCATTTTCTGGAATTGAATTCCTCCCATGACAGGTTTTTATAAATATGCTGGCTTTCCCCTCATTTATTTACATTTCGATGATAACTGTATTTATCTAGCAAATTATTTCTTTCCGAGTCTTACTTCTACAATGTTTGCTAACTGCGCTGGGATAAACTTATTACGGTCCAACAGTAAATCCGAACCACTATTGAACTTAGTTACGAGACATGGCAGTCTCCGTAAAAGGAAGGATGCCGTGGATTATCTTGTAATTTCATTTATGAACACTAATCTACAGAATCTCTGTATTAAGATAGTTTTCATTTTGCTTAATTCCTTGGGTTCGTTGATTAAACATACGATAAAAATAATGTTCATCCGTTGGGTGTACCACCGTCACAAATTGAAAATAAGTAGGTACAAAATAGTTTATTTCTAACGCCTAACCCACTTACGTCGCGCGCACACGACGCGACGCTGTAACGTGACGTGGTGACGAGATTGACCTAGGTGTTATTTTAGATGAACATTTTCGATCTTATATTTTAACCTTAGCATTTTCAGTCAAAGCATCAATTTGCGACCTTCTATGTTTGAAAAGTAGTTCCTTGAAACTCCTGAAAATCACGAGCAGTTAGATCCAATCTTTTAGTGCATTTGTGCTTCAGAAAGGATGCTACTTATACAGCTCGTGCGAGAGGCGGGTCGGCTATGACCTTAGCTCTGTGAATCGCTGAATTAAAACATCTTGCTGTTCAGCCCAGTACAATATGTCACGCGCAAGGTCGCCTGTCACATTTTGTCGGCGGTCGCGACTTGTCAGCGAGTTGTCAACGGGCTCATGTTTTGGCCCGTTCACTGCATGAATTTGAATAACAAATTGTCGGCACCGAATGAAGATTATACAACATTGCTCTCCACCTGTGGCAATATTTGGCCGTCAAACCAATAAAGTAATATGTTTCCCGTCATGTTGTCATGATTTAATGCAACATAAGTTATGTCGAGGCACTTTGAAAAAGCTTCTAGAATTTCGAAGTCAACTTGACCTTAGCATTCCTTGGACGTATGTTATTGTTCATTTGTGTACAAAGTTGACAATAATAATTATTGTACATTAAGGTTTTAATAAATGTATTATTTATTATTTAATATATCAAATACTCCAGTCTTTAGTTAGATTCACTAAGCTTTTTTAAGCAAAGCTTTGTCTCTGCTGCTCTTTGGTTGACAGTTTTAGTTACTTCTGAAAAATGTTTTTAATTTGTTAAGGAAATGTAATTTTATTTAATCTAAATTAAGATACATGTAAACACTGTTTATCGGCTACCGCCGTCATCCATTTCAGGACCAGAGTTAGGTCGACAGCGTTGACTAGTTTGTCAATTAAGATGCAACGTGCGTCGCTTACTTTATTGCGCATGTATACTAATTAACTAGTGGATTACCACTCCAATCTGGTGAAGGGACAAACGGATAAGCTATTTGAGTAGTTGGGCAACTGTAGCAATCACGTGGCTAAAAGCATTGGCAGATAGCACACATACATCGCGGCAATCGGGTGTAGTGATAGCGCTAATGAATCCATGTTGCCGTCACTGAAGTGGCACGCTTTGAGAGATGGCTCGCCATTAGAGGGAAACTCAAGGCCAGCCTGGACAGGACAGCGGGCGTAATTATCTAAAACAAACTCGACCGGCGGATACGGCGAGCCGGTCGCCGCTCTTAACCTCGATCCTGGCTCGAGACTTCACGCGTTTCTAACAGGGTCGTAGTAGAATAAACAAACTTTATCTCCAGTTTGTAGAATCTGGGAAGCACGTATATGACTTCGAGAGCGAGATCAAAGCGCATTTCAATGTACTACATCGAACTAAATCGGTTCACACACTTCTGTGATTCATTTAATTCATTCATAAAAAGATACGGCATTAGAGAAATAAAAGGTAGTACAAATATTCTATCGCATTCCACATGAACTACGCGAACTACGAACAAGTCTTACAATGGTCTATTTTGCCAAATATGTAGGTACGAGTAGTTCCATATGATCCCACGAAACACCCGCGTAAAACGCCTCTGTTATTGTAGAATACTGAGGCAAGTGCACCGTATTATGCATCGTAGCACAGGCTGCAGCAACCAATTGATTACATACAGTCCTAAAATGCTTATATTAATTTATACAACTGGTTAAAAATGTCAATATTGGATGGACCTCCTGACACGCTCTTTTTAACTTTTTTTAACGTAACACGACAGTCACTTGTACCTTCTTAGAGTCTATAAAACTTATCTTTTATTTGTTCTGTCGTCAAACTTATTCATACAGACTGATGTGGGCGAGCGTATCAACTTGTTGTGACATGGCTTTATGTTGGTTTGTCACACGCCACTCTGACAAATGTGTAATTAATTTCTATAGGCTGGACATATAATTAAGCTTTATCGATTGACTATAAGCTTTAGATTACAATGTACAGCGTAAAATAGCGTCTTGCTACAGAATCCGCAACAATTCGCATAACCGTACCGTTAATTCATCAACTCACTTTCTACGTTCACAAGATATCTTAAAATTAATTATATTTCGAAATAGGTTATCTAAGTTTATAATGAAGTCTTTAGTACGGTTCCGTTTAAGGGCGTCCGTCAATTAATTTATAGCGATCGCTAGATATTTATCAACGTTGTAAATGTAGTTCGTCATAGTTCGTTATTAGCATGTCACGGAACAGTATTCCACTTCTGACGACCGTTTTACGTGACCAGGGTGAAAAGAGGCACTTAAACATGCAATTTCTAATACATATTTTCTATGGACGATTAAATCGATAATACATAAATAAGACGCGAGAAAACTCTTCAGGTGAGAAATGTATAGTGGACAAACCAGATGATTGGGCCCTACAGCGGTGCAATAACATTCAATGCTGTATATTCATTTAAAATAAATACTTTTGCTATTTTGTGAATTCAGATTTAATCTGTATCTTACTCTGTATAAATACCAGTAATGTTTACGAATTGTTTCGAGTAATTTGCATTAACAATGGACTTTTATTTGTTACAGGTATGGCACGAGAAATAGCACAGCGTAAATAAAACACGAAATCGGACTCTCAATAACATAAATACAAGTTGTAAGGAGGTGGTAAATTAACATCGGTTTCATGATTCAAGTCATCTGCAGCCTGCTAAAGTCTATAACGATTTTATAAGTGCGTAAAATAATGACAGCTCTANTATATTATTATGTACACTCGCATTCGCGTACTAGAGACATCGATATTATAATCTCGAAGGCATAAAGTATTGCAAGTAATGTGAAACTGCGCGAACGGACGGTGTAAATACACACGTAATATTTTCATCTCTCGTATGCAAAAATGATTAAAAATGCACGTCTTAAGGTCAAGCCTGCTACCATAAAGTTGTAGAGACACACGTTTCATATAACAGTAATACATTCATTTTGCAAGACCGTCATGGACACGATTTCTCTGTAAAGTTAATTTTAATTATGCGAAATTTTCTTTGTGTATTAAATTGTTACGATAGGCGCAGGATCATAACAGGCTAAAAAATATTAGACGTCCTAGATATTAATGCAATGAATCAAAATACTATTTCGTAGCCTCTAGCGAAATTTAATGCCTCTTCTTATAACAAAAGAATCAAGGTAGCATAGCGAACTTCCCTTTAAAGGATGATTGAACGATCCTTAATGAACTGGCTAAGCCCTAAGGTAATATAATGCAAGAATTAAGTTCTGTTCATACGATTCCGACCAACTCGTATAATCTTTCAATTGTGCGGGCGGATACTTTAGATGATTGGTCTAGTTATAAAGCGATGTAATATAATCTCGTTGTTGAGATAATATCACTTGTTATTCAAAATTCTGACTATTATTGCCGATTTAGTACTTTCATATTTCATAACTCCAACTACAAACAACTGAAACTTAATAGACTGTTTAATAAAAGGTCGTGCGAAAATGCCTATCTGATACAAAAACAAACAATTTACTAATTCAACATTTAAAATGAAACATAATTACTTTTTTACATAGGTATAACAAACTCATATACTGGATATTATAGCTAAATTCTCATGCGATTATAGTAAGGATGTAAATTACGATTAATATCGAATTAAAGATTTTATCTCTGATTAGCAAGACTCATTTTATTGTCGCTTTTAATATGGAAGTATTTCTGTAATAAAATTCAAAACCTTGTACATAACTAGGAATATTGCTTATTATGCATTATGCGTTTTACGAATCGCAAATAATGCCATGTAATTGTAACCAATTAAATAAATATCCAATACCAAGTGTTAAATGTCTAGCGCGCATTGTAGGTGTAATATAAAACAACTACATAGATACTGTACCCGCTACTTCGTATGCGTGAAAATAATTTTAATATTATTTTTTTCCCCATTTTTGTAACATTTCGTGATGTCAGCCTATAACTTTAGCTCTTGATAAATAGTTGGATCCAACACAAAAAAATATTTTTTTCATTTTAATTGTTCCGAGCTAGTAAGCAAGTTCCTGACATTAGCGCATTTAACAAAACAAATAAAATAAAATTAAAATTAAAAATTCATAAAATTCATTTATTTTTGCAAATAGGCTTTTAAAGAGCACTTTTACACGTCCCAATATTAACCCTACCACTGCTTCGGGACAATAAATGGGCCATTGCTGAGAAGAAGCAGCGCAAAAAACTCAGTCACTATTGTCAGTCACTTTATTGGATAAAATTCTTTAGCTTCAAGCATAAAGGAAAACATTTAAAAATATAGGTAGAGGTGGGCGCCGATATACAATTGGCCGGCGGCGGCGCGCCGACTTTTTGACCTCGGCGGCGGCGGCGTCGGCGGCGTGACCTTGTTTGACCTTTGTTAATTAGGTTTTTTTTTCAAAAATCTGCTTTTTTAGTATCTGCCGTCAAGATTAATCAGGTGATTTGCAGTTACTTGGAGTTTGAGCCACTAGAGCAGTGGTTTACCCTAGTAAATTAGATACTTTGATATTTGGATAGCGGGTTTGGCTGAGATCAGGTTCTCGTATATTTCCTAAAGGCAAGCGTACCAATGTGCCGATAAAAGTACCCTTAACATGTATTTTTGAGCTCTTTGGAGGCACAAATAGTTAATGGTNTTAAATGTATCTAGCGCGCATTGTAGGTGTAATATAAAACAACTACATAGATACTGTACCCGCTACTTCGTATGCGTGAAAATAATTTTAATATTATTTTTTCCCCATTTTTGTAACATTTCGTGAAAATTAAAAATTCATAAAATTCATTTATTTTTGCAAATAGGCTTTTAAAGAGCACTTTTACACGTCCCAATATTAACCCTACCACTGCTTCGGGACAATAAATGGGTCATTGCTGAGAAGAAGCAGCGCAAAAAACTCAGTCACTATTGTCAGTCACTTTATTGGATAAAATTCTTTAGCTTCAAGCATAAAGGAAAACATTTAAAAATATAGAGTAAAGATACATCAGTTAGCATAGATCTATTCCCATGATCAGGGGGCGTAGTGTGAGTCTACATCAATATTCGATATCGAGTACGTCAAAAAAAATCTATGAAAATTTCAGTTCCTGAAAGTATCTGCTAGAGACGCTGTACAATCCAACATACATATGTGTATAATGTAATTTTTTTACGCAGTCGATATCGAATACTTTTAATGTAAACTCACACTAAGCCTACAGTTTGAGTAAACTGTGTAAATCTTTTGTGTCGAAACGTAAACTCAGGCGCATCATGTCGACAGGCGCGGAAACCAATACTTTGCGGGCGGTTACGTGAAAAGCTGATCACGATCCTCCGCCACGAAGCTCGAGGATCAACACTGATCGATTGAAGTCTAATTTTTCATTGAAAGTGGCCTACCTGTGGCTGCACAGGTAAACATTGCCGAGTAACACCATAAATTAAAGGGACAAACAGAAGAAAGCCATCAACAAATGCAACTTGTCATAGTTAGTACCTATACGAAGTCAAACTCTTCCCTTCTAAAGTTTCCATTAAGCACTGCTCTACCATCCAAGCTAAAACTAATTAGGATTCTCAGTTGAAAAAACGGCACCTGTCGATACAATCAAGGTAACCGTCCCATAGTCCCACGGTACCCTAAAACGGTATTTAGGTAACGAGTCTGAAGGGCCGTTGGTTAGCCTGAATTTCGTCGAACGGGAACCGAACCCGGGCCCGCGGCCGCCGTGTCTGCGCAGACAAGATCTCTCCCCATTGTGTGCTTTGAACCACTCGATAATGTTCTACTTTGCCGGTAAAAAGAGAATTTTAATGAAACACCTCACTAAACTTTCACGAGGAAGATGTATTTTAAAGTTTAAATATGCAACAAAGAAAAGGTGTCTTACTCGTGGTTTATCTCATCTTCATGTAAAGCAATAAAAGTCAAAAGACAGCCGAAGATTGATAAACGAATGATAAATTATAAATTATTGATGTTTTGACATAATATGACCACGGATATGACGTCGAATGTGGGCATGGGACGACTACATATCTGAAATTCAGTCGTGCTGTGCTGCAATCCTTTACAGCGGCAGCAAATACTAATAAATAGTAGGTGTTTTTCGTTTAGTTTTTAATTTTGTGATTGTCCACATTTCATACCTAGAAATATTTTTTATCACATTTTCAACAGATCTTAATTTATTATTTATTAATTCACGAGATTATTTTTAACAAAAACATAAATCACCCTATTACTTGAGGAATTCACCTAAATGCTTACAGTGTTATCTTGGAATTGATAAAATTATTCAGAATGGCAATAAATTTGGTTTTTCAAAGTAACATCCGCTTGAACTCTGAAAGTGGTTCCCTGGCTCAACTTGGAGCTATAATCCATCAGCTCGACAGCAAACATAGAACGATCGCCAATTGATTTCATATGCGAAGCATTCATTATACTAATGGGATTGTATGGTCGATAGATAGCAGGTTTTTTGTCTTACAATAATAAAATAGTGGGTACATCCATTAGCAACTGTCCAAACTAGATGTCGATGACTTTTAGGTTTAGGTGTGTCATGCAAAGTAAATAAGAACTTCCAATTATGATTTGCAAATCGCTGCAGGGCGTTAATATTATGCGCTATTTAACTTTATAATCAACTGAATCATGTTACCATTAAAATTATAAAAAAAATCTTTAACATTAATGCATTGGTCTAAAATTATTTTTCAGTGTTTGTCTGGCTTCAACTTTGCAGCATTAACAGTTCGGTAGGATATTTTCAAATATTTTATGTAATTCTTTTGGAAAATATGTTCGATTTATTTCAAAGCGCCTTGCGTCCAAAAATGCATCCTTTAAAGCTGTACAAATAGCGTACGAAGTCACGGGAAAAGCTAGTGTCTGTCTAGTCTAGTAAATATATAAATCTTTAAAAGATATTGCGATATAAACCAAAGCAGCGACACAATATCAATAAAAATACTCTTGAGTAAACGATAAAAGTTTTCTGCAATATATTGACAGGAAGCAAAGTCCAGTTTTAAAACCGATAAGTTATAGTTTTAAAATAGGCTCAGGTAGATTTTAAACACGTACGCCGTAGAGGTATGCACATTATTATTCATAATATCTTCCAATCGGACGCTCGAACGAGTGTTCAAGTATTCAACTTCTCACATTATAATTTTATAGCGCCACCATACACGTACAAAAATATATTTCATGATTATTTCTCATGAGGTCTATTGTAAATGTCAACCTGGATGATATTAGCGCTGCTGTGGACTTGGCAGGTTCGGCGTTGAATATTCTATTTGCATAATATAGATATTTGCCAGAGGCAAAATGGTAGGTAGGTACCTAAACGTCATGTATTTTTTCAAAGGTACTTATTATAATTGGATAGATATTATTAATGAAAGTAAATGAAAAATCTTCATAATTATTAAACAATATTACATAGCTTACGGCAATCCAATGTATAATTTACAAGCAATATCCAATTTGATTATCATACCTCTACATTAGCATGTCTGCTTTTGTTAGGTAGAGTTTCTCATTGGATAAATATGGAATAGTTACCAACTGTCTACTGTGCCTAGAATGAAAACTGGTACCAATTTGGTACCTTTAACTCTGAGTAAATAATTCCGAGATGAAACCTAACAATTTCTGGATTAAGCGTGTAAACAAATCTAATTATAATATGAAGTATGCTGTATCATAAATATACTTAAATAGTGGTTGCTTACCATGGGTTCGGATGCTAATATTAATAAAATATGCTGTCTATTTTGACGGTGCCTATAGCCGTAGCGTGGTTTGAGAGCCTAGCGGGCGGTCCCCGGTAGGATCCCGCAGAAGGTACACTCTCGTATTTTGCGCCACTCCGATCATATTACATGACATTTGCAATTGGTGATTATATGCTGGACAAACAAGACCGCGTCTTTCAGTCTATTTACAACACAATGCTCTTTGATAGCGTTTACGTAATGCGCTATAAATAAATCGCACATCAGCCAAAGTTTATTTTAATTTTGGTTTTGCATTAGATAAGCCACCTTAAAATGTTTTTGTCAAGCTGTATTTGGAACATAGGTATGAGTAAAAGAGCTGAACACAATTGATTTCGACGTTGGACGTGACTTCGTACCGTATCGATCCAATTAGAGACTATTTCCACTAATATGGGTACTAGAGGTTGCATATATACGAGTATAGAATTTAGTTTCTTAAAATTCCTGCAATAACGGGGCACTTACCATGTCACCATATCTTGTGTCATATTTATGTTTTTCCAACCTGTTTATTTTTGCATCGTTCGTTCGTTCGTTCGTTTCAGCCAAATGACGTCCACTGCTGGACAAAGGCCTCCTCCAAGGCTTTCCACAATGCACGGTCCTGCTCTGCCCGCATCCAGGCTCTTCCCGCGACCTTTACGAGATCGTCGGTCCACCTAGTAGGAGGCCTGCCCACGCTACGTCTTCCAGCCCGTGTTCGCCACTCGAGAACTTTTCTGCCTAATTATTTTTGCATAATAAGTATCTTTTCCAAAATGGGTTTTACCATTTATTATGGCGATGCATTTAAACAATACACTATCAGCGTTTCAGCGTTATTAACGACTGCTTGATAACTTCATGAAACTCGTTTTCCGTGTATTTATTTACAGTCTTTTCTTCGTTCTTTTGATAAGTTTATCCAACAGTCAAACAAATGTAATAGGCCATTAAAAGGCAATGAATGTGAAAGGTCGAGATGAGTTGTACCGTCGTATCGTGCTTACTTCAGATGATTATAATAAACCACCGCAGTAATAGGAAAAGTTAAAGAAGGGTCATCCACTATTGCTTATCCTTGTGGCTTGTCTATTATGCTATACTTAAATCTACATAGCTTTGACTGCTGAGGCTCGATTCGACCAAACTTTTATCCGAGAATAACTCCTGGTATAACTGGCACATTGACAGTCTCAGTATAGGAAATATGTCAAAATGTCGAATTACTGACGATTTATTCTGACATTATTATTTACTCTTGTTTGGTCGAATCCACCCTGAGTAACAGAAAGCCAGTATTTGGTCTATCTAGTAATTATAATTACCACTTTGAAACATTTTCCCGTTGTAACCATGCGACGATTTTACCTTTTTGTTTTGTTCAGGTGAGTCTACCTACTGTGTTTGCAATTTTCCATTGTGGTACGACACAACGTCGTAGTCATGGTAAGACACCATTAACCTACCGTTTTTGCCTTATTCACTTTTGTCGTAACATTTATTGAAATTCCCATGTTTTTCGAAACTAAAAGGATGTAGGTATAAGCGCTTTAGAAAATTGAGTTCACTAGTTTAAAATCCACTATAGCAAACTTAATAAAATTGTAGGGATTGCTATATTTGGGACACGTAAGTTCCCTGAAAAGAGACAACTTAATAATTGAATTTCAATTCTTTCCAAATTCCTAGACCATTAACTTGCAAACTTAATATGATTTCATCCTTAGCTTACCATCTTATGTACCACCACAATACCTTTATCTATAAGGAACTTGAAGCTCATTTGCTTACAAGCGCCATTAAAATTTAATATCGCAACCGATACCAGGATCACTGTAAACGCAGCCGATAAACTTGCCGGGTACAAATCGCCCTGCACCGAGCTAAGCTGAACACGAGTAAAGCAACAATAGTATCGCCCAACATGGAAAAAGTCGTGACCGACTCATGGCCGGGTCAGGCGGGACGCTGCGGGCGTAAATAATGCCGACGTCCGATCTTAATTATCGCTCCATCGTTAGAGATGACCGACGGGCACACCGAAATCGGCGAGCGAGTTGCGACATCGATTCCCTGACGGTCATTATCGAGAGGCCGCATCGATAAATCGCCGATACCACCTGCGAGACGGCCGGTGTTATTGTGCCGTTTTGGCAGCAGACATTATAATTCCTTTGTTACTATTGCTATTATTTTCCATCTGATGACTAGTGATTTTAGTATTGGTATATTACAGATAATATCAGACAAGGCACAAAAGTCGTTTGTTTTCGCGCGCGCAGTTGTAAAAGTTGATATCATCGTGAGCACCGCCGAAGATTAGGGTTTTAATATGCTGTCTACGTGACTTGCTTGAACATTTTGTTGTGCCGTTACTCAATTTTTGCACAATTATTGTGTTTTGGAAAGGAGTCTGGATATGAATCTTCTAATTTGGGAGTTATTTTATTTTTGTAAAGCCTGTAAATATTGTGTAACCCACCCCCAATGCACGCGTTTGATATAAATTATCGTGCCTTAGATCGCATACAGTACGTTTTTGTATAATAATAAGTTGTTCATGTGATTGCCTTCGGCAATATTAAGCTCGGTACAACAGTTGCAAATCGGAGCATTATTTCAATGATATCGACGTAGGGTAACCATTTATCCAAATCCGATTTCTCAAATCAAACAAAACGTTCGAGAAAAAAACACGATATGCTCTCATTTGGTTTCAGTTCGTTAATCGTTAGAGGCTTTGTGCTCGCCGCTGCGCCCGCGCGATCTCGATCCGAGGGCGACGTTGAAAAATTCAGAGCTCGTGATTTTCGTTCGTGTGCTTCATTTATTTGCGGACTGGAAATATTGTTTACTGCAACCCTAGAGGTTCCGGCTTTCACTTCGACATTATGAAAATCATCTTAGATAATATCAAATCATTTCCTGTTTTTTGTTTGTACAAATGCACATTGTTGATACATTGCAGCTTTCGTAATAGAGCTGTTTCGTGATGCATCTTACTTCGTTACTCAACATACTTTAATTACATTATATTAACGTACATTTTATTAAGTTCGATCACAATCTAAACATTCACAATGATACCTTGAGCAAGCTTAGGAGTATCATTCAAACAAAAAGTATTTTTAATCACACGAAATATGTGAGCAATTATTGAAAAAATAACCTAATTATTTTTGATTCATTTAGAGGATCGAGCTCTCGTGGCGGCGCTAACGAGCGGCGCGTACGCATATTTATTGTTGCTGCGTTCAATAACCAAATGCAGTCAATGCCCTTATTTGTGATATATTTAACAGTAAATCATTTATTATAACGTACCTTAGTAACTACATGTCATAAGTATTACACCAGTTTTCATAAGTAGATATTCAGATAGTTTTTATACCTACGCATAACTATGATATTGAGCGCTGCTGCGCTGGGTAAATTCTTATTTTATTTACTCTCGTATTTGCTAGTAAAACTAGTAATGAAAACGTGTGGTCTGATGTGTAGGTATTGAAGTGAAATAATTTATTTATTTATTTATTTAAGGACAGCTAACAAGACATACACAATTAACAGGAAAAAAAAACATAGAAAACAATACGTGTTTATAGTGTAGCCTTAATTAAAAGCTGCCACGACATGTGCATTGNGTTGCATATATACGAGTATAGAATTTAGTTTCTTAAAATTCCTGCAATAACGGGGCACTTACCATGTCACCATATCTTGTGTCATATTTATGTTTTTCCAACCTGTTTATTTTTGCATCGTTCGTTCGTTCGTTCGTTTCAGCCAAATGACGTCCACTGCTGGACAAAGGCCTCCTCCAAGGCTTTCCACAATGCACGGTCCTGCTCTGCCCGCATCCAGGCTCTTCCCGCGACCTTTACGAGATCGTCGGTCCACCTAGTAGGAGGCCTGCCCACGCTACGTCTTCCAGCCCGTGTTCGCCACTCGAGAACTTTTCTGCCTAATTATTTTTGCATAATAAGTATCTTTTCCAAAATGGGTTTTACCNAGTCAAGTTAATTTCTTCAACATATCAGTGTCACGAATGTAAATAGATTCCGAGCTCTCAGACTTCCGCATAAAAATACGCCCCCCGCGAACCCAAATGAATTTATAATTTAATTCCTTGGCTCGCAGTCTGGCCGCAGCATGGATGTTCTTGTTCTCGGGACTCAGGTTTTCTGCCACGAAAATGGGTGTCCTCTTGTCATCTATACCCAGGGTGCTGGAGTTGAGCTTGTCGTGGGGATGAGACTTGTTGTAACTAATTACTGCCGCCAGAAGGGAGTCCCTAATGCGTGGGGAACTCAGCCTCAATAGAATAGACCGCGGTCTCGTGCTGCTGGAGTTCATTTTAGCGACGCGCGAGCAATATAAGATCTCAGCTTCGTTTATGGGATGATTGACGACCTGACCTAGCTGCTTGACTACGCTGACTATATTTTCAGATCGATGTTCCGGTAAGCATTGCAGCTCTAAATTGCAGGAGCGGCTTAATTGGTCCATTGCATTCAATCGACGATTCATCGAGATCATTTCACAACGTAAAAAATCATTTTCCTTTCTCAACGATTTTATATCATCCGTGTGCGTCTAAACACTCGATTTTAAGGATTCAAACTGGTCATTTATGAAATCGATTCCAGTTTTTAATTCAGAGTATTGGTCGTTTAGTTCTCTAAGACGAGTGTTTAAAGTCTTGTTGAGTTCAGTGACGCTGTCTTGCAACGCCTGTCTCATTTCCTCGCGTAATATATTCCTTAATTCAGCACGAGTAACACATTCCGAACAAGAAGTCACAGCCATACTTTGTTTATTTTGTTGTTGTCCCTTACGATGCGTCGAAACGAACGTTATCTCTGCAAGGCTCGTAGGTGTTGACGGTCTAACCAAGTCATTCGTGTTATCGCCTTTAGGTTGCTTACTAAGGCAGTTTGGGCACAGCCAGCCAGCTTTAAGTTCGCTTGTGATGTCATCAGAAGTGCAATAGTTGAGGCATAAATTTTAAGAACTTCTAATTAACATTAAATAATGTATAAGCTTTAGAACAGGCATATGACTCTCCTAAACGACTCAGTCCTATTATAAATGAGAGGTTAGTTTATTAAAATATAATAACTACTTACTTGATCGTGAATTAGTATTCACGAGGCCGACTCTAGAAAATGATTTCCACGCGTACGAAGTAGCAGGGCTAGTTGTATAATAAATCATTATCAGGTATGCCAATGAAGTTAAACGAAATCAGAAATGGTGGCCTACATCAGAAAGATTTCGTGAGTTAGATACAAATTTTACGGGATACTTAATGCAACAAAATAAATTGTTGTTACTACGTTTCGTATTGTATTAGAAATTTTCACAGACTCGGTATTTATTTTTCAGTATCCATGTGTAAGTTATTCGACTGTAGTCAGATATTTGACCGCAATCTTATTAGTTTATTTGATAAGACCAATTAAATCTAGGTTTGATAACTGCCTGGCTAGTGAATAGGTATATCTAAGTTACTTATCTATTTTATCTTTTGTTGTAACGTAAATATTCGTTTTATTAACTATACCTATACACTCAGTTTTGATAGAATGACAACTGCATATCTTATGATCATTACCATATTCATTTTGGAAATTTTAATCGAAATCCTTAAATCTCCCTGCCGCTTATCTGATGTGGTTATTCTGAAGTTTTTCCAAAAAATATGTGAGACACGCGTAGTTATTACAAAATTATACTATCGATCAAGCAATAATACGTGGATAGCGCCCTCGGGTGGCGAATTTAGGAGAAATTGTGGGTGCTCGCGTGCATTCCCCGGAGCTGTATAATCCTTGCATGAATACTAATATATGTTATTCGGCCGAGATCATATGGCACGGAAAGGAATCAGAATATCGGCATGTTCGGATCGTTTCGGTATTGTGTAATGAGTAGCGTACGTCTAGTTATTACTTTAAGATAAGTTTATATTCAATGATAGGCAAATTTTATAACTAAGTAATGTGCAGTCGCAGTGGGTCTTTATCTTTAGGCGCCTTTACTCGTTATTACGTAGCTAACGTTTAGTACATTATTATGTAAGGCCTATAATAAACTCAATTATGAAGTAATATAACAATTTTGTATGGTTGCCACTCACCTAATGTGTTATTGAGACCTTTGTTGGAAGAAGTTCTGATAAGTGTTAAGTGATATTTCAGGCAACTCAAGTAGAGGTTTTCAACAAACTCAACTAGTTGATAGTTACTGGTCAACTCCAGCGCAATGAAGAAGAAGAACCTGGGCATAACCGGGGACATTATTGTTTTCCAAAAAGACATAATCATCAAGACGCTAAACCGGTGACTTTAAATTTCTGGCGTTTTCGGTAAACACAGGGCCGAAAGTTCCCCGCGCTTGCCCAGAGCGATGCAAATTGCGTCGCCTGTTATCGGTGCACTTTATCCGGGGTACTTTTGTGCATATTTTACATATATTTGCGGGGATGCGGCCGATAGCCGACGTGGGCGGACCCCGCGCCCGCATGCTAATGCGCGCGGCAAACTCAGCCGCAGATGCGCACTTAGGTAAATCTTTAATAAGGATCTGATTTTAGCTTTTTCTTCCTTCCTTTCGTATGTCGCAAAAGAAACACAACAGCACCCATTTTGCGCACCGTCTTCGAAACGTCAAGTACAGTTTTTTTTATTTACTGGATAATTTCAAGCTCGCAACAGTAAAAGAGAACGTCCTTCCGCTTTTGTTAAAGTCATAAGAAATGCATGCTATTTTATGCGCGCAAAACAAGATAGGCATAAAACAAATAGCGGCAATAAAGATCCACATCGCGTCTTCCCACTAATCTCTGACACCGTAACATAATTGTGTGGAGTCCCGGGGGTATAGCGGCGCAAGCGCGGCTTGCGGTCACGAACCGCTCTAAACATAGCGTCTAGCCCTAAACGATGCCACCATATCCGTCGGCCGACAGCATCCACTCATAAGTCCATGTTGCTTTAGCTCACGGCACCGATTTACTATAATACCTATTTTGTCAAGTGCCTCGGCCAGTTGGTATGGGTACAGATGCGGACACTTTGATGATGTCACAGCCGAAATATGTTATGGAGAAAAGTTTAGAAGATAAATCTGTTTTATACAAATCTAATTTCAGGAGTTGTAAATACTTAAAGCAAAATGTATACTGAACGACACGATCTCTTGTAATAATATGAACTGTCTATTAGCATGGTCTTCGTTGATATCTACATATTAATTTCATGGGTAATGAGGAGGAATAATAAAGGACAAAGTATACAACGATTTTATTTTTGTCATGAAAAACGGTTCAGTAAGGGCATCAGTGACAGCTCTACATGCTTAAAAAAGGAGTTCACAAACACAACGCTACCTAATGTATATGAGAAGTGCTGTAAAATTACATTAAAAAATGGAATGAGGCAATAAAAGGAGTGACGTCAAAATTTCGAGGTAAACGACTGGAATGATTGATGCTCGCGAAATTACGCCGTTTCCAAAACGACAAGTGTGCGGTCATTTTTCAGACTCCAGCACTTACAGATCTCTGAGACTTCATTCTTACTCACAAATAATGCAATCAATTCCCAAATTACAATAAAAATGGGACCGCATTCAATTATAATCACTATCTTGCCTGCCAGTCAAAAATTATACCAAAACTGGGATCGATAAGATCTTAAAATAATTTAATTATAAAATTCTCAAAAAGTTAAACTACATTAAAATTACTACTTGCAAATCACTGCGGCTCCTCTCATGTGGAATTTGGTCTGTCACATAATGCACGTATCGCCACAACCGGGTACAAAAGTACCACTTATTTTATGAAAAATATTTTTAAAGTTCCCGTAAATGTAACGTTTGTCTGACCAAATACCATGATTAAATTAATATATGTTTTTACAATTTAATATAAAATATGTTTCAGAATTTTACTTATTATAAAAGCTTCAGTGTCCATCTGTCTGTGGCAAATTACAAGTTGTTGAACTAAAGTTCCACAGTATTCCATTAATGTCGTCTCACTTACATACAGCTGTATCTGAGATATGTGAGTGAGACAACATTGTTGCATTATTATTAGATAAAGTTGGTCTAATGATTGAACCAATGCGCACAAGTATGAATAACTTAAGAAAAGCTTGTTTCAAAATCATTCTTTAACTTTATTTGTTTCAATTCATAATGTTCTCGTACGTGCTCGCACGATGCAACACATTCCGCGTCTGAAGGCTAAAACAAAACACAGTCTAGACAAATGATAGTCATTTGTTGTAATCTACACATAATTTTCATTTCAATAAAATCTGTGTAACTCATATTGTGTGACATAAATCATTGGAATTTACACCGAGGTCTTGTCTGTGAACTTTGCTATACTAGCTGAGATTGATGACGTTATTAAAATCTTTGCAAACGTATTTAATGAATGACAATGTATAGGTTGCTGTAAGTGTGTAATCTAAGCTTGAATATTACATTTGCAAGGCATTTGTTATCATCGTATAGATAGACAGAGGAAAGACCATTTGTAATGCTTTTAAGGCCATGATTTCCCAAATTGTCGATATTTGACCGATTTTGTTTGCAGATAGCTTCTAAATGAAAAAATATTTTAGCAAACAAAAAATTGTACGAGTAAGTTAATGTCTTTAACTAGGGCGACAACTTTTCCAAAACACGATATTGCATAGTTTGTCCGATAAAAAAAAATCCCAAAGAAGTACGTCGACNTGTAATGCTTTTAACGAAGTTTTAATAAAACTTTTTGTTATTACTTTATTTTAATCATATCTATCAAATGTTAATACTAACGGCTAACGGAACAAAAAACAATTTATTTTATAACAGTCTATTTGATGTTCACTCAGAATCACACGCATCTAATTTAAATAATGATGCAGACTATTAAACTTCAAGGCACCGATTTCTAATGTTGACGATTTTTTGCTGGAGCCTAATCATTACTCATTGGAGGGGTACACGAAAACATACATTATTTCTTATTAATCTAGTAGCGTACGGCTATCAATTATCGAAACTTGACTAATCGCCGAACCCACTAAACCGACGTTCTGTCATTTCTCTTCGCTTAATCGATTACTTCAAGCGTGAACTGTAGGGGGTCCGCTAGCGTAAGGGTAGAGTTATGCACGAACTTTTTTTGTACTTACTTGAATTTTTTTCTTACAATGAAACAAAATCTGGTAGACTGCTGCGATCCAGATCTTTATAGATAAAGGACAAATGAATCTGTTCGTAACAAATATGTATCTATCATACTTTATTCAAATTGATCTTTCACATGCTATTTTTATCTACTTATTCATCGATATACAATAACAAAGACAGATAGAGACAATTATCTTAAAACATTGTCATTTCCGTTCGTAACATTACTCGATGGTCAATATATTGACTGGGAACTTTTACAGTTACAACAATAAAGTAAATATTTACAATCATACCGACGNGGACCACCGTGCGACGGTTTCTCATGCATTCTTATTTTCTGAACAATAAATTTTATTAACACGCACATCACAATTTATTTGTTGGAGGTGCACGGTCGTACAATCAACGTTAATTGCTGCTTCTCTTACGTAAGGTTCCGTGGGCGTCTCTTCTATGCCGGGCAAGCGTCGGGCCGGCCCGGCACCCTCGCGGACAAAGAAACGATTGAGTCATCACAACAAATGCGCAGCCTCCGAGGGCACGCAACTCCACAATCGGACTCCTCTTATCTGTGACGGCTCCGATCATTGTGTCCCGAATTCTTCGTGCTTCAGAGTGCGGATGACGAAATGCTGGCCCGTTTTAGTATTTTACCTCTCTCAGCTTTTGTTGACTTGTCGAGTTGTTCCCGAATGGCTTTTTGTAAACGTTCGCCGACCGCGTTTGTAAAGCTCGCTCTGACTGACTTCATAAATCTTATCTAACATATCGCATCGAGCGAGGATTAAACAGTACCTTCGTTTAAACCGTCCAGACAAAAAACTGACAGAATCATCTTAGTAAAAAGTCAATTACATAATACCTTTTTACCATAAAGCACATTATGAAAAACTATCGTTTCTTGATTGACGATATTGAATGTATAATTATATCGAGACGTAATCAATCTTTGCAAAATATCACATAAAAACTAATCAAAAATACATAAAGCGTGTGACAAAAAAATTGGTACCACCCTAACTAAAAAGCTGATATAAAAAATTTAAATTACAGGAAAGAAAATAAAAATGAGTCCATTAATCATATTGATGAATGCACTTAGGATCACATTATACTAACGCTGCGCGCTGCATTCTGCTGAATTTCTTTCGATTCACTCACTTTGGGAGTTAGGATGCCCGAAAATGATTCATCGAATTCGGAAGACGCACTAATGTAGGTATAAGCAATTTCGATTTGATACATGATGCAAGATAATGATCGATATTTATAACAATCATTGTGTTGCAGTGATGATTGCCGCATTGTCTACCTTTCTGTGATATTTGACAGTTGTTAGTTTTTTATCAGTATCGATGTTAGATGAGATTAAAAGTTTAGGGGCGATTTTTCATCTCCAGACACTTTTATTAAAATAATAACTCGAAGTTTTGACATATTCTTGAGATAAAAACTGGCTATTGAGAATTATTCATCAAATCATTATTCAAAACTGCGCCGTGCCGTGACCTCGAAAATTAATGAGGTATCTTAAAATTCACGTAAGAAAATTCCTTTTAAACCGTTATCTGATCATAGAATTTAGTCTGCGGTCACATTAGGCTTTATCGCCAAAATCGATCATGTGATCCCGAAGCGTATCAAACAAAGTCGGGCGCATTTTGTCATCGTGGCCGCGAGCGCCGAGCATTTGTCGACCGGCGCGGACCGACAGCTGCATTTTTAGAATTATTAATTTGGCCCATGTTCTTGTACTGTGTTAAAGTATCCGATTTTGTGGTAGCCTCATAAATAAAACATCACAAGACTCCACTTGCGACTGTCTCAGGAATCGTAGCTGGCTTAAATGCGTTATTGTGCAGCCACATTGTTTTAAGTTTCGCGTTGTTTATTGTTGCGTCAGTAATTCTCGCTACTGCAAAGCAGCCACTGAAAGATATTTTGAAGTAAGGGGTCTATTTTGGCCCTGTTAAATTGCATGCATCTGTAGGCCTGTAATTTTAACCTCTTTTTAACGGAAAACATTTTCTAAATTCAAAGTCCTATGAGATTTGCACTCTGCAGTTACAAGTTTTTCATACACTTTAACACAACTAATTTGTACCTACATACTAATATTATTTTACTAATCACATTATTTCATTTTCAGGTCGAAATCGTGATACTGGACAAGAATGACAGCCCACCGGAGTTCAAGAACATACCACCAGCTTACATGGCTTCGGAAGACCTAGCACCGGGACAGCTCATCGTGACCATCACCGCTGAAGACCCTGACACGATAGGGACCATCACCTACAGTATACAGTCCGAAGAACCGACGCCATTCTTGCTGGACTCCCGTTCGGGGGCGTTGACCCTCAAAGATCCCCTGGACAGGGAGACCATATCAGAGTACCAAATCGTGATAAGAGCCGACGATGGCGTGCAGTACACAGACGTCACAGTAGTTGTCCAGGTTAGTTTTTGTTCCACTCGAGTTGCGTTATAAAAATAATCTGTTAGATGGAATGTTTAGCTGACGTATCTTAGATGAGTACACGCGAGGAGAAAAATGCTGCGCTCATTGAAGAGGTGTACGATTTGTATTTATTATCTGGAGTAAGAACCTCTTCATCTTTCTGTAGTGTGTAATAAAAGCAATGATGACATATTTTATAGAAAAATAAATAAGGAAGTGATGAATAAGTACTTTAAAAAGAACTTTAACATCGAATTTACTTTTAAAGTACCTGTTGTCTTTTTTTAGTTCAAAACTATACTAAAACTTAAACAAGCGAATGTGATAAGTCATTTTTGACTTATAGAGCTTATTTACTTGAATAAAATAAAAGAAGTTGAATATTATTCTTAGCAAAGTGCGCAGGAGTGTCCCATATCAGAGCACACGTCTCGCGCCGCCGACTCCGATCTGTCGGGCGCGCTTGAGCAGCCTACTTCCACCTGTCACTTCGTCAAATAACAGCCTCTGTTATGTTCAGGCTTCTTTGCCCGGAATTATAACGAATTATTAACGTTTAACATTTTTGGGGCACGATAAAGGTGAATTGATATGCCCTATATGAATATTAAGTATTGTAAATACTTTATAAATTGACATTGATGAAGTTGCAGCTATTGCCGTAGTTTGTGTCTCAGCTCATAAGTATTAAGTCACTTTTCGTGGTAAATAAAGCGAAAATTAAACACACTACCAGTTTAGTCTCATCCCTGAGGACGCAAAAAAGTCCTTTTCGAAATGGTAATCGGTCGAATTTCATTAACATGATTAAATATTCTTAATAACTACCTTTCAGGTTACTGACACCAACGACAATCCGCCAGTGTTCAAAGAAACTGCGTATTCCTTCGACATTCCTGAGAACGCAGCGCGGGGTTCCATAGTGGGGACCGTAGAAGCCGTCGATTTGGACTCGGGTGCCAATGCCCAGTTGACGTACACCGTCATCTCCGACTGGGCCAATGACGTCTTCTCACTCAATCCTCAGACTGGAGTGTTCACCCTGACCGCCAAATTGGACTACGAAGAGGTAAGCTTTTGGTATAACCTAGAGCTAAAAATGCTTTATACTTTGCTACGAAAGCAGGTTTTGTTTAAAATAGCGCCGAGTTTTGCCCTTGTACGCCTGTTGGTAACAACCTTGCCTCTCCATTTGAGGCGTTCATCTTTCTTCTTTCTATAAATAACTTTCGAAATTTTTATAATTTAAAAAGTTTGTGATTATCGCCGTTGCACGTCTGTCATTTGGTAGTCGTCTATTATCTTTTTAATAATAAAGTTTGAACGTGCTAGGTTCATAAACCTACATCTGGAGTGATTGCTAGTAAAAGCTGGTGATTTTGTTAAGTTTAAGTCATAACTTAACCGATTGTGTGCAAATGAGTCATGCCGATGTTCTCACCGGTTCATGTTATAACTTGACATTTGAATTACTTTGCATTTTATAGGGCATCGTTTTACGACTATAATACCATTTTTATAAGTACTATGCACATTCGCTTCGTGAATTTATAACTGCCAATCCAATTAATATTACATAAATAAAATAAGACCAATTATTTTACAGACACTTCTAAAATTGGTTAGTAGGATAAGGGTAGAATCGACACTACGTACCTATGTTATTAAACATTCTCCATAACGTAAATACTTGGTAATCAAATTTAGCTGAAAAGGTTTAGGAACATTTCTATTTCAAAACTGAGAAAAAGCTTTTTATTTCGACAAACAAAAATGTACGAAAAGATTTACACCCATTGAAGATTCTACAGAAAATCTTTGTCATCTATAATTGCCTCCTGTCAGTAATATATCGAATTACCAGTAACCCTGTAGATATATATTTTTACGTAAACGACGTGGTTCGCAATATTGAATAAATTATTATAAATAAACAATTCATTATTCATGCGAACCACCTATGCAGGCTAGTCATGTAACATGTAAATAATTAACTTTCTAGTTGAATATGAATACCTTATCTCTACACCCGGGAGCAGATTACTTTAGCCGGCTTGGACGATTATATACGAAGATGGGGAAATATAATTCAATAATCATTTTATGTAATTTAGATACGTTTTCAGTTTTATCAATGCATTACTTAACTTTTTTCACTTCCTTTTAACATGAAATAGGTGATAATCTGATTGAAAAGGCTTACGGTATTTTATTTTATAACGTATATCGTCTTTGCTGTAACATCCTAGTGCCAAAGCTTATAAGCTGCTATGATATCTGCCAAAGCTCGAGTAGTTTAATTCATATTAACAATGCGTTAATAATAAACAACAAATAATAAACTGTAAGGTCTCGTAAAATCGCGCGACATGCTCGTAAAAACGAACGAAATGTGCAATTAAAAACACTTTAAATAGGTTAAGCGATTACCGCCGTAATGATTGCGACAAAACAACAACCGAGTGGTTAATACTCCTTGGCATATTCATTTTGGTCTGAAAAGTATTTAAATAGTTTTCTTGTAAATGACAACTGAACAGACGGCCTTTCCGTGCCTAAAAGTAATTCAAGTACTCTTGATTGATTCCACTTCGGCTCTCGAATTATCAGCAATAAATTATGCTTGTTGGATTATTTTTTTTATTCCTAGTTGCTACCGCAATTAAGTTAAAGATAAACCTTTTGATATTAGTGATCGACTATAAATGTAATTTACTTACTAATTGACTATTAATGCATGTGCAACAACTTAGTACTCAATTAGACTAACTTCGAGATGACGTATCTTTGACTTATTTTAAAACAATTACAAATCATAGAATATAGAAATATTGACATAATTGTAAATAAATAAATATCTTTGGACATTTTTACACTACGCTTCTAGTCCCAAACTAAACAAAGCTTGTACTATGGGTACTAGACAACGGATATAAAGATACTTAAATACTTTTTTTTGTAAATACATACATAATATACATAGTAACACCCAGACCCGTCACGGAAATATGATAGAGCCTTCGATTATGGTTTTTGGGTCTATTTGACTGCATTTTTTTGTAACTTTGGATTTGGTTTTTGGTTGAATGGAATGAATTGGATTAGTAAATCTGGTGCATTACCTACTGTAGGTAATGGTTGATAACCGACCTGGAAAATGTGGATGTGAATTGATAACAGTAACTTTCCTTGGGCGCATTCGTCAGCTTAGTTTACGATCGTGAGAGCGCGAACTGCTCAAGCTGGCCCAACATTGTTGGTGTCAGACAATGTCTAGGACAGCGCCCGCTGGGTACTAACGTGTCGTCTTCCATAGCGTGAGCTAACAACCCTTTTGTCGGACTTTACGAGAGGCCATACAACATCTCCATACACTAATATTATAAATGCGGAAGTGAATAACTCTTTCCGTCTATCTTTATGTTTGTTACATTTTCTTGTCGACGTTGAGAAAATTTAGATGTTTCTTGGCATAGTGAGATATAAAACTTAGTGAAATTATAGAAAGCAAAAATCAAATATTTTTGCCGATCGATAATAACAAAACTGACAATGAACAGTTTATATTAATACTGTAGTAGAGAACACGGTGAACAACAGCAATATAAACATAATAAGCGAATACTCGCTGAATAATATTTAATGAAATGATTACAGTTTCATCTGAATATTCTCATTGTTTTTATTTTGAACACAGAGCAAGGCCATGCGCAAACAATATAACCTGGAATCACAGTAGCCGAAGGCACTATAAAAACTTTTTGCTGCTAAGAAATTACAAAGTAAAGACCTATTCAGATTCAAAAAGCAATACGAGATTTCGCAATGTATACTAGTCAGTGATATGCTCGAAACAAAACTCTTTATCGTTTAGTTAATAAATACGATGTCATTGTTTCCAGCTCAATCGTTTATGATGATGAAAAGAACCGTGCATGAACAGATCATGTCATAACTCATCTTGTGCTTAATGGTCATCATCAGGCTTGCATTTCCAAGATTAAATGGACGTTATTTTTAGTGTAGGTATGTTCGTCTTTGCCTCCGAGAGCTCGCGGGCATACTCTGCGGCTGAAAGCATTATCGCAACATAGATCTAGAGGCGGCCGATGACCCGGCGTACCAGGCTGCCTCTACTACCAAATAGTTACAATGAGACGACTTGTTGACTTTGTTGTCTTGTTCTGCTAATGTGCTGTTGATACATAATCATATGTTATTTATACGTACATAGAGAGGAAATAACTACCTACACTTAGGATGCTACTTTAAATAAAACTGTTTTTTTATTTGATTACCTATTATGTATTTTTTTCTTATCTCATGGAACGGCTCTTATTGTAAAGGTATCCTAGTCCACTTTTTGAACTCTTGTAGCGATAATTTTTAGATGTGTAGTTTGTGTGTATTTTTAGATAATCTAGGATTAGGATTTACTTTATTAACTAAGAACTGTCAGATTGTATTATGCTGATGATATTATGCTTAGATGTTACATGTGTGTATACTATATTCTACCTATTTATGAATAA
This sequence comes from Ostrinia furnacalis, assembly GCF_004193835.3. NCBI lineage: Eukaryota > Metazoa > Arthropoda > Insecta > Lepidoptera > Crambidae > Ostrinia > Ostrinia furnacalis. The sequence goes on along the minus strand of NW_021132653.1, from coordinate 556,076 downwards.
GTAACGAAATTATGTTAATCTCTGGAAATACAGTAAGGACACCGGGACAATTACTGCGTGTATAAAAAAATGTTACGAGTCACTTACTTGAATGCCTTTTGGGCGTAAAATAACATACGGGCAAGTAAAATTTATTACTTACTGTGTAAAATATTGCATGTTGTAGGCAAAAGTGCAAAACAAAAGACTGGCCTGTGGCCCTGAGCGCTTTTTTAACGCTGTAAGTAATACTGCTATAGGAGTAAAGAGCTATTTACATACATGAGGGACTACCCATTCTACCTAGCCACAAGAAGATTAAAATCATAATGGAATTAATGCATCGTATTTTTATTCATCTCAGTGTGTAGTTGTATAATGTTAGCTTAAGATACGGCTACTTTGTTTGTTGATGGAGACCGTTGGCGGTTTATTAATGAAATGATAAACAAAAATAACATAAAATATAAAGCCATCGCGGTAACATAAGTTTTATATGAAAATGTAACAAAATGTGTATAAAAATATATCGATGACAATACTGGAGTAAGCCTAGAAAAGTAACTTTCTTTATAAAAAAAAAACATTATAAAATATTCAAATTGATTTTAACTTTATCTCTACCTCATGTTGTAATACTTATTGATTTTTAAATATAATTTCCTTAGTCACTGTTCAAAGATAACTTTCTCTACAGCTTTAACCAGTTTTTACGGAAAATATGCGTAGTTATTTCCTTATTGTAATATTCATCAATGTAGCAGGAAATTGGCAGAAGTCTTTAAATATTCTGTAATAAAAAGTGCGATATGTGGCTATTTATAAAACTAGAAACTAGTTATACAATTATCCCTTATTATGGTAGATCCTTTTTGTGACACTTAATGCAATTGTAATGCAAAGGGACTTTAAACTGTTCTAAAAAGACGCCCATAAAAGTTTCCGTCACACCCAAAGGTATCAATACAAATACTTCACCTTTATCACAGCTTAATTGTTATTAGCAGGTACAACTTATAAGGTTAATGTCACTTAAACTTACAATTAGATCAAAAAAAGGGTTCCATTGTCTCATAAAAATGAACAGTTCGTCTCGCCAGTCGTATTTGTGGAGGCGAAAACGTCGCCATACTGAAGCCGTAAAGGCGTGGACGCGCAGCCGGCTCATCAAGTCGCCGGCTCTTCTAATTAGTAAAAACAATTCGCTCCGTACATTCGTTTTGTCGACCGCCCGCCAATTCCTCGTAGCCCGCTAGAGAGCTGCTAATTTCATCCCGGTACAGTTTTTTCGCGTCGGGCATCATATTCGGCATTTGCCCACTGGATCCGCCATCGAAATTAAGGGCCGAACAATGTCGGACAAAGCGGCCGTCCGCAAAACATCTCCGGCCGGATTCCGCGACCACTGCCTGTTTTTTAAATCGCCATCTCGCTTCACGATCCGCGAATGAGGCAGCTTGTCATAGCTGGGAAGCTTTGGAGTCCTATTATATGGAAAATCTGAATGCCGAGTCCGTTCGTAAAATATTACGGTCGTACTTTATGCAACGCATTGTTTTAGTCGGTCGCCGTTAACTACCTCGTTCGTCGCGCTGATGCTGTAATTAGGTTTTTCAGCTGTCAGATTTTGCTTACATCGCTTTGAAACCACAACTTTGTATTTGAATGGTTTGGATAGTATAGTAGGTATGCGGCAAACACTCGACCTTTTGTAACAGAACATACAAGTACCACCAGGTGGCTTTCAAACATAATATTTTACATGACTGTATTAAGTTATATTTTCTCAAAAAATGATGGAATTCGTACACTAAGATCGCTTGCATTATAAAACTAACCGCCAGAAACACTTTTTCAAATAAGAAGTGTTCCTAAAAAGTCCACTCTATCATTTTGCAAGCGAACACTATTTGTAATACTGTTATTTCTTATTACAGACGCAGCACTATATTCTTGTGGCGCAAGCTCAGGACAATGGTCACCCATCATTGTCTGGCACAGTAACGGTTTACGTGAATGTGGTCGACCTAAACGATAACGCGCCCATATTTGACCCTATGAGTTTCTCGAACGAAATTTTAGAAGATGTGCCTATTGGAACTTCTGTTGTGACCATCAGCGCTACCGACATGGATTCTGGTGAGTTAAACACCAAGGTTAAATATTAGAGACGTAATAGTAGGTACCTAAGTAGAATCAGTTAGATCCAATTTATGTAAGAAGAATGCATTTTGATTAACAATTTGTCTTATTCTGCTGCTAATTTAGGAGGAAGGTAAGACACGTAAAGATGCATAGCAAAAATTGTAAATAATACTCTAGCATTTCATGATTGTGACCAAAATACTTTAATCAATTATAATGTTTCTCGACTTTTCAGGCCTCAACGGCAAACTCACGTACAGTATTTCGTCAGGAGACGATGCTCATGATTTCACAATAGCACACAATGGCACTATTTTTACGGCAAAGCTCTTGGACAGAGAAGTTCTTCCAGTGTACAACCTCATAGTGACAGCCAAGGACTCTGCCAAGCCGCCAGAGCCACAGCTTTCTTCAACCGTCCAGGTAATGCATTTCACACGAAATATCGAAATAGTCCTTTATTTTTTCACGTCACCAAAGTTTGCTCTCGATGCGTCTGGCCCAGGAGTACGTTTACTTTAACAAGGTAGTGTCACTTCTAATGATCGCCTACTAACTAGTTAGTAAGAAGCTACGTAAAAGAATTCGAAAAGGTTTAGAATATTGTAATACTCGTATATTTATGAGCTGAAATAATAATGCCGATTTATCGGTAAAATGATTTGTAGAGAATCAATGTTGTTATGTTTACATATTATGATTATTTTCTTTTCTAGGTGACCATTCAACTAAAAGATGTCAACGATATGGCACCAGAGTTCATAACCCCAAACGTTACTTCAGTATCTGAAAATATTCCATTGAATACAGTGGTAATGACCATCAAAGCTGTCGATAAAGATGAAGGAAGAAATGGTTATGTTGAATACTTCATGACTCCTGATCCAGAAATCAATGGATATTTTTCGCTGGGTAACGTTGATGGAGTGCTAAGGGCCACTGGTAAACTTGACAGGGAATTAAAATCAAGCTACACAATAGTTGTAACAGCCAAAGATAGAGGTGATCCACCAAATGTAACCAAAACAAAAATACAAATAAATATTTTGGATGAAAATGACAACAGCCCAGTATTTGATCCCAAACAGTATAGTGCCTCTGTTCCTGAAAACGCTAGTATTGGAGCCAGTGTATTGCAAGTAAGTTCCATGATTATAATAACTAATCCTGTTTAATTTGATCTAACTAATTTCCTCGTTATAGCGATTAAAGAATATTTTGTAATTAAGTTTTATAATTTGTTTGCAGGTTTCGGCTACGGATGTTGATGAAGATGCCAATGGCCGAGTTAGGTATTCAATTGCATCTGGTGATGAAAATAGAGATTTCAGTATCAGTGAAGACACGGGTGTCGTACGAGTAGCTAAAAATCTTAATTTTGAAAGAAAATCTCGTTACGTTCTAACTATCAGAGCTGAAGATTGTGCTAAAGATGATATTCGATTTGATACAGCTGAGATATCAATATCTATTCAAGACATAAACGATAACCCGCCTACATTCCTGGATTCACCATACTCGGCATATGTAATGGAAAACGTAATTCCACCTAACAACGGATACATAATCACAATTCATGCTTATGATGCTGATTCACCGCCATTCAATAATCAAGTGCGCTATTTTATAAAGGAAGGAGATGCAGATCTTTTTAAAATAAATGCATCGTCTGGACAAATCTCTTTGTTACGAACATTGGATCGAGAGGCTCAGGATGAATACACATTATCGCTTGTAGCAATGGATACTGGTAAGTTAATCTTTTTTTCTAACAAAAGTGGATCCGAGTGGTTTCGTGATTACATAAATTATTATGATTATATTATGAAATCTGCGGACTTAAATGGTCCGAATTTTAATTTGAATGAATTAATAAGAATTTTAATTTTAGTGCTTTTTATATAGATTTTGACAGACTTTAGACGTTTGTCAAAGTTAAATTAAGATGGTGCAACCCAGCCTTAGATTTACCTTTTTATTAACTTGGTTTAATGAAAATAAATTATGTGGCTATCCAATCATCATCAACAGCCCTTTACAGTCCACTACTGGACTATGAGCCTCCTCCACTATAGTGGAGGGTTTTGCCATAATCCCCACGCTTGGCAGGCGGGTTGGAGATCGCAGTTTAAAAGATTGATGTTTTTCAGAGAGCGCTGCTGCCCGTTCTCTGTTTGATGTGTAGTCCCTAAGTCGCCTCTTACGACACCCGCGGGAAGAGTAGGGGTTGGTGACAAATGTATTCTACTCTGCCGTCACCACACGGCTGCTACATCGGCTATCCAATATTTAATAATAAACTTGTATTTATTAATTACAGGTTCACCACCTTTAACTGGATCGGGAACTGTGAAAATTATAGTGCAAGATGTCAACGATAACAGCCCCGAATTCGAGAGACAGAGCTACAAAGCTAATGTCAAGGAAAATTTACCACGTGATACTGTGATTTTACAACCCAAGGCTACAGACAGAGATCTAGGAAACAATGCAAAAATCAGATACAGTCTTCTTGGTGACAAATCTGAAAGGTTCCAAATTGATCCAGCCACAGGAATTATCTCTACAAACGCTACATTGGATAGAGAAGAATGGGATGTGTATTATTTGATTATTATGGCTCAAGACTCTTCTACAACCGATCCACGAACTGCTACAGCTAACCTCACAATAGTAGTGGAAGATGAAAACGATAATACTCCAACATTTTCGAAGCCCGTGTATGAGACTCACATCTCCGAGCGTACTATGAAAGGTGATTTTGTGTTTGGAGTCAAAGCCAAAGATAACGATATTGGCCTAAACAAAAAGATAATTTATAGCCTAAAAGGTGAACATGAAGATCTATTTACTATGAATGAAGAAACGGGTGTTATCAAAGCAAAAGAAAATATACAGAAATATACTAATAAAAACATGGCACCGTTCAACCTGATAATAATTGCCACTGATTGCGGCGCTACTCCTAGGCACAGTACAACTGAATTGATTTTAATACCAAAGTCAGTAACAAATTTCCCAAAATTCAGCGCTTCCAATAAACTAACATTTACATTTTCCGAAGACACTGCAGAAGGAGTATTAGTAACTAGATTATCAGCAACATCCCCTAAAAAAGGTCTAACAGGCCTCCTGCAATATGCAGTAGCAGGTGGAAATGTCGGCGACGCTTTGAGAGTAGAACCAATTAGTGGAGAAGTGTTCATTACTGGCAAGGGCCTAGATTATGAGACTATGCCCCTTTATGAAGTTTGGTTTGAAGTAAGAGATTCTGATATTCCTCCATTGAAATCTTTTATCGAAGTTGAAATAAAAGTTACTGATGCTAATGACAATGCACCAGTGATTGAAAATTTATTGTATAATGCATCTGTACTTGAGGAAGAGTATCCACCACAGTTAGTTATCAAAATTGAAGCACACGATGATGATTCAAACGAAAATGGAAGAATATCATACAAACTTGTGGATGACTTTGATGAAACCTTTCATATTGAACCCGAATCAGGTGAAATCTATACTAACATAGCGCTAGATAGGGAGTCTATAGCATCCTACGAAATAATTGTTGAGGCTGCGGATCATGGTGTTCCACAATTAGTTGGGACCTCGACTGTTATAGTTACAGTTCTAGATAAAAATGATAATCCACCCAGATTCACTCGCCTTTTCAGCGTGAATGTTACTGAGAATGCAGAAATTGGATCGTTTGTAATAAGAGTAACAAGCTCAGATTTAGACATTGGTGCAAACGCTAATGCCACGTATAGTTTTGTTGAAAACCCGGGTGAAAAATTTGTTATTGACCCCATTAGTGGGAATGTAACAGTTGCTAGACCATTAGATAGAGAACTTCAAGATGAGTATATCCTAAAAGTTGCAGCTATTGATGGAGCTTGGCGATCAGAAACGCCGCTAACTATAACGATTCAGGATCAAAACGACAATGCACCAGAATTTGAATACTCATTTTACAGTTTTAATTTCCCAGAGCTACAAAAGAAAAACAGTTTTGTTGGACAAGTTATTGCAACGGATAGAGATAAACAAGGACCAAATTCTATAATTTCTTACTCTTTACAACAAACTTCAGATTTGTTTTCTATAGATCCAGCAACTGGTGAAATACTAAGTAAATTCGTGATGAATTACAAAAGAACTTCCGTTAATTTGTCTCCAGAGAATACTTATTCTGTAGTCGTAGTTGCTACGGATAACGGAAAACCACCAATGTCATCCGAGTGCTTGGTAACAATTAATGTAGTGGATGCGAACAACAATGCCCCTAAATTCAAAGATCATGAAAAGTTTGTGCCTGTACCAAAAGATGCCACACTAGGAGAAAGAATTATAAAACTGTCAGCCGAAGACACTTTGGACTTCGGAATAAATGCAGAGATCGAATATTTTGTGTCTGGCGGCAATGGTACAGCTTACTTGACAGTTGACAAAAATGATGGCTGGATAATTGTTAACAAACAGTTCCATTACCTAGGACAATACTATGAATTAAAAATAAAGGCAGTAGACCGTGGAGTCCCACCCCAATCAGATGAAACTGTGATTATATTTGTAGTTACAGGAGATAACGATTACACTCCTAAATTCACAGCGTTGAGTTACCAGGTTATAGTGCCAGAAAATGAACCTATTGGCTCATCAATACTTACAGTCAAAGCAAGTGATGAAGATGATGGCCCTAACGGCATCGTAAGATATTCAATTTCTTCAGGAAACACAGGCAAAGAGTTCAAGATTCATCCCATTTTGGGTACTATTAGTATTTTACGGTCTCTGGACTTTGATACAATTCAAGAATATCGTTTAAACATAACTGCACGAGACCTTGGATTTAAACCTAAAGAAGCAACTGCAACCCTAACAATAATACTCACCGATATAAATGATAATGCCCCAATATTCAACAAGAAACAATATACAGCGTATTTACCAGAAAACTCACCTGTTAACAGTTTTATTTACAAAGTAAAAGCAATAGACATCGATTCACCCAAAAATGCAATTATAAAATATTACATAAATAATCAAATGACATCATTATTTCGCATTGATTCTAACACTGGAGAAATTTTCTCAAAAGAAGTGTTTGATTACGAAGAAAAATCCATTTACAAGTTGGAAATTCTGGCGAAAAATCCTGATTCTATTATGCAAAATACCACAGAAGTAATTGTTCATATAACTGGCGTTAATGAGTACTATCCTAAATTCATACAGCCAGTATTCCACTTCGATGTATCTGAATCTGCTGAAGTTGGCACAAATGTAGGCGTAATCCAAGCCACTGATCAAGATAGTGGCGATGATGGCATCATATATTATTTATTCGTTGGATCTAGTAATGACAAGGGTTTCAGTATCAATTCCCAAACTGGAGTTGTAAGAGTCGCTAGATACTTGGACAGAGAAACCCAAAATAGAGTAGTCCTTACAGTTTTAGCTAAAAATTCTGGTGGTATTCGTGGTAATGATACTGATGAAGCCCAAGTTATTATATCAATTCAAGATGGCAATGATCCACCAGAGTTCTTGAAACATTATTATGAAGCTTCTGTGTCAGAAGGTGCAGCTATTGGGCAAGAAGTTATTCAAGTCAAAGCCGTTGATAAAGATGTGCGACCACAGAATAATCAATTTAGTTTCTCTATTATGGGTGGCAATACTAACCAAGACTTCAAGATTGATCCGCAAAATGGTAAGATTGAGGTAGCTCGACATCTAGATAGAGAAACCATACCAACGTATAACCTGATTGTTGGGGCAATAGATACAGGAGTTCCCCCTCAAACAGGTACAGCAAGTGTGAAAATAACATTAACTGATATTAATGATAATGGACCTACTTTTGATGTCACCAGCTTTGAAGGTGCAGTGTATGAGAATGAACCTCCCAACACGAGTATTGCTACCTTATCTGCTAATGATCCAGACCTACCTCCAAATGGAGCACCATTCTCATATTTTATTGTGGGTGGGAAACAACAAAATTACGTAAAAGTGAACAGGCATACCGGGGTTCTTTTAACTACACGAAAAATCGATAGAGAATTAACACCCAATCTAGAAGTAGTTATTCAGATAGAAGACAGTGGAACTCCTGTGATGAAATCAAACTACACAATTTTAATTAAGGTCTTAGATAGAAATGACAATCCACCTACACCGAGGTCGGCTCATGTTTTGGTTTATGCATTCAACAATAAAGTCCCAAGTGGAAAAATAGCCGACGTGAAACCAAACGATCCAGATATTGTTGGCGATTACAAATGCAAAATTATCAAAGAATCTACCTCTGAAAATACTCTTTCCATATTGAGTATCAAGAAATCGTGTGATTTATACACAAGTGCTGTTAAACCTGGACAGGGCTACTCATTTTCTGTGCTAGGAAATGACGGAATCCACAGAGACGTCATTTCTTCAATCAGTGTGGAATATTTCTCATTTGATAATAACACCGTCGAGCAATCCGTAACAATGAAAGTTCTAAACATGTCTGCATCAGACTTTCTTACACAATACTATGGAAGCTTACTAGAGACATTAAAAAACGGACTAGTAAATAAAGAAAACGTGTATTTATACAGCATTAACGAAATTGGAAATAATTTAGACTTAACGATGGCTACAAGAGGAAACCATACTATTTGGAAAAGAGAAAACACCGAAAAATATTTAAAAAGCAAAGAAACTGAAATATCAAAGATGTTGAAAAGAGTAATAGTTGTCCCTTACTACCCTTGTGCAAGCCACAAATGTGAAAATAATGGTGTGTGTACAGATTCTATCAAAGTATTAGATGAAACTAAAATAACTGAAAGTTCAAGTTTGATACTGTCTTCGCCTTTGGTAAAACATGAATACAGTTGTCACTGTACAGATGGTTTTATGGGAACAAACTGTGAAAAACGACAGGATCCTTGCTCACCAAACCCTTGTCATTTCGGTGGACAATGTAAGAAACAGGGCCATGATTTTATTTGCAACTGCCCAGCGCGTCGTGAAGGAAAGATGTGTGAATTAGAAAGAGATGATGTTTGTAGTAGCAACCCATGCAAGAACGGCGGATCATGTAAAGAAAGTTCGGACAGGAATTCCTTTTTCTGTCTATGCCGTCCAGGTTATAGAGGCAATCAATGTGAAGCTCTTGTTGATTCGTGCCGACCTAATCCTTGCATGTATGGTGGTATTTGTATCAGTTTGAAACCTGGCTACAAATGCAGCTGTACTAACGGTCGCTATGGTACCCATTGCGAGAGTACAACATTTGGATTCAATGAATTATCGTACATGCAGTTCCCAGCTCTAGATGCATCTACAAATGATATAACAATAATTTTTGCAACAACAAAGCCAGATGCTCTTCTTCTTTACAACTATGGTGCCCAAACGGGTGGAAGATCAGACTTTATTGCCATTGAACTGCTTGGAGGAAAACCAGTATTTTCTTTCGGTGGATCAAGAACCTCTATTACATCTGTAGCTATATCTGATCCTCGCAAAAACCTTGCTGATGGAGGGTGGTACAAACTGACTGCAACCAGAAATGGAAGGGTGATATCACTGAGTGTTACATCTTGCACTGATCATGGAGATGTCTGCACAGAATGTGAACCAGGCGATGATTCTTGCTACGACGATGACACAGGCCAGGCTGGGTATGTATAAGTTTTATTTGAAATGCATTCTGAGACGTTAATATTGTGAGATTATGAAGTCAATAAAAACTCACGTTAAAATCTTTGAAATATTAATTTTGTAATGTGATATTTAGTTTGTTGTGAATAGTAATAACGTATAGTATTTTTTTTCTTTTCAGTACACTGAACTTTAACAACGAGCCGCTTCTCATCGGTGGACTACACAAGGCTGATCCAGTGCTAGAGCGTCCAGGACAGATACACTCTGATGACTTCGTTGGATGTATGCATAGTATTTCAATCAACGGGCGTATTCTCAACCTGACTAACCCAATACGCTCTCGTGGAGTAGAACCGAACTGTGAAAGAACTGAAAAGGGCGCTTGCTACAAGAAAGATGTTTGTGGTGCTGGAAAATGTCTAGACAGATGGAAGACCAACTTCTGCAAATGCGATGGCCACTTTTTGTCTCCTGATTGCACTTCCTCTCTTCAATCCATATCAGTGGGAGAAAATGCTTTTGTATCTTTTATAATATCCGAGAAACATCGAAGAATGCAATTGCTTGAAACGTTTTATGGCGGCAACACTGGATGGGATAAGAAAAGTAGCAAAACATCTGCAAAAGTTGTTCCAAAAGTACATAGCCCAGCAAAAACTTTATCTTTCTTCTTTAGAACTCACAGAAAAGATGGATTATTATTTTATGCAGCAACCGACAAATACTACACCTTGATTCAATTACTAGGTGGGAAAGTTAGCTACACTTCTAAACAAAACACTATCGTAAATATGACGCAAGAAGAACAACATGATGTTTCTGATGGTAACTGGCATAATATTACCCTATACTCATTAGGAAGAAGCATTCGAATAATAGTGGACAGTGTGAATGTCGGTGAAGAACTGGACGCTGCTGGTGTTCATGATTTTTTAGATCCGTACCTCACCATTATTTCCTTGGGTGGCGTGAAAGCAGAGTGGTTGTCAAATTATAACAAGTTTGAAGGCTGTTTGGCAAACTTTACTATAAACAACGAAGTCCAACCTTTCAATGGCAATGGAAGCATATTCAGAGAAATCGTCCGAAGTGGCAAGATCCTATCTGGATGCCATAGTGCTTTTGGTACAGGCCTAATACAAAATCCAGATCCACTGAGTATTGGAATCACTCTCGTCATCGTGTTCTTCATTATACTGATAGTAGCCATTTTGGGATCTTTCATTTTCTTCCGTCTTCGCAAGCAAAAGAAAGAAAAAGGCAATGCACCCACTAAAAGTAGTATGGTCCATTCAAAGCAAAATGGAGGACCTGCTATGCTAAATGCACCTAACTTAATTGCTGGAACGAATGATAGCATAATGAGCCGAAATCTACATAATAACGAAACTAGCCTAACAAGTTACATGTCAGATAATGCAGATATAATGAGAAACGTCGGACATATTGTGGGCCCCGAGCTCTTGTCTAAGAAATACAAAGATAGAGAAATAATGAATATCGATCCACCCCGACCCCAACGACCCGACATCATTGAGAGAGAAGTGGTCGGCAAAAGTCCTGCTCTAAGGGAAGATCACCATCCACCTCCACCACCTTCGACAAATACATCTCATCACACTCACGATCACCCGGCTGGAATGGATTTAAATTCAGAAGTACCAGAGCATTATGATCTTGAAAATGCTAGTTCAATAGCACCATCTGATATTGATATTGTATATCATTACAAAGGGTTTAGAGAAGCAGCAGGTGTGCGAAAATATAAAGCTACTCCTCCACCTATAGCTGGCTATCACCATAAACACCAAACGCCACAGCATAGGCATTCACCGCATCATCCAAGCGGGTATCCGCCTAGAGTGCTGCCTCAAGCTTCACAACCACCACCACAGACGAGGCAACATCAGACAACACCTCTAGCTAGACTATCTCCAAGCAGTGAACTAAGTCAACAACCAAGAATTCTAACTTTACATGACATATCAGGAAAGCCATTGCAGAGTGCACTACTAGCAACAACATCCAGTTCAGGTGGCGTCGGGAAGGACGCATTGCATAGTAACAGTGAACGCAGCTTAAACAGTCCAGTCATGTCTCAGCTTAGTGGACAGAGTTCCTCTGCTGGAAGGAAAACTCCAAGCGCCCCACCACAAGTACCTCAAGTCGTGTCAGTCGGATCAGGAGCAGTCGGGCTCACCGCTGAAGAAATAGAAAGAATGAACGCCCGACAGCGAACGTCTAGTTTAGTATCAACTTTAGACGCAGTATCAAGTTCAAGTGAAGCACCAAGAGGTGGAGGAGTCGGCCATCACATGTCACATCGACATCATTCGCCACAAGATGACAATAGAAGCTCCACCGGCTCCGACGATGAGAGCGGCAACGATAGCTTTACATGCTCTGAAATAGAGTACGATAATAATAGTATTAATGCAGATAAGCCAGAAGATGTTAGAAGACAGAACGTTAGTGGAGGCAGCAACACTAAGAAACCCATACTGCCACCTCCTTACGAGAGCTTTGATTCTTCCTTTCGGGGCTCTCTTAGCACTCTAGTCGCGTCAGATGATGACTTAGCCCCTCACGTAGGTTCTGCTTTGTATAGGCAAGCAAATGGATCCCCCGCTTCGGCCACATTAGGCTGGGACTATCTTGTTAATTGGGGCCCAAATTTCGAAAGTATGATCGGCGTTTTTAAAGATATCGCAGAACTACCTGATTCTGTAAATGGACGAATGTCTTCCTCATTAAGACTTCCAAACGGTACGCCAAAACCGTCTGAGGAGTATGTTTAATATTAATTAAAAACCTGTAAATATTAATGTTATTGTTGTAATTTAAGAATTTGTACAAATGTATTGTTGCGATCTTGTATCAAGGTCTCTAGATTCAATCCTCTTGCCATATGATTGTTGTGTTAATTGTAATTATTGTCTTAAATTACTTGAATGTTCACGATTTAAAATGCTTTTTACTTCCATGTACATAAATTGGATTGGTATTCGTGCTATCTTGGAAAGTAGGTATTGTGTTGATAAAATCTTTGGATAACTAAAAATTTATGTTTATTCCATTCAAAATTTCAGTTTTTACTCGTAAGAGCTCTGTCTGTTTATATTTTCATCTCATGTAAATAATGACGTAAATTATACGCTTATTTTATACATATAGTTATAATAAATTATTGTGATTGTTAGTTTCTTGTAAATGTATATTTTCCCTCACATGTAACATCTATGTGAATGCTGTAGTATGCACGCAGAGCTCTTAGAATAATTGTTAATGGAAAAGTAGCCATATTATTTAGTGAACAAAGTGCCAAAAGCGTCTTCTGTTCAAAAGAACTGACTAGATAATATTAATGTATATTGTATGAATAATAAATATAATTTCAAATTACTTACTTGTGTTTTATGATTTATGATAGAGTGACCCTCAAAACGCTAAGTAGTTTTAATAACATTAAGATGGTCATTGTGACTGAAAATCTCTGAATACATCTTCATCTGAAAATGTAATAGGCATCTACTAATTTGAAATTAAATCAATAGATTCTAATAATTCATCATCAATTATTAATGAACCAAAATATGTACCTTCTACAAGGATTTATTTTGGCTAGAGATGTATCAATATGCTGCTATAAGCTAACGGCTAAAATATTTATATAAAAACTTTTTACGCATAAATTAATTGTTAAAACTGTTAATTTGTTATCTCTTACCAAAATATCGTAAATTAAAAACCATATTTGTACCTAATTTCCGACTTAACCGTTTTGGCCTTGGTAAAGCAGCAAGTTAATATAAAATATTTATTTTAAGGTATTCAGGAACATTACATGACCTTACACTACATAATTACACTTACATAAAACACATTTTCAGTCCAAGTTCATTGAATAGATAAAAATGAAGTATTTTCTAACCAGCTAGCCGGAACCTGTTTCATTTCATTTGATAAGACAACTTCATTAAAAATTTGTCACGACTCTACTGGAAAGAAACGTAACTATATTCTTCCTACCTATTACTATTGTAACTCAGTACTGTTATCTGTTTAATTTTTATTATACAAAGTACCTGCCTACATAAGTGACCTATTACTTTTAACACTAGAAAGGCCGCCGTCCCATTTTTGTCCCACTCGCGAGTTTGATCAGCTCTAACTTTTTTATTTTTCAACGAAAGTCCATGAAACTGTTTGACTTTTTCTGATTTATTGAATTTTATCATTTTTTAATGTTTTTGATAATGTAACATTAATAGAATTTTTTTTTAAATCGGTTTTACCTAGAAGCGCCACTGGGTCAATTTTGTCCCACCCTGGTATTTGCCACAATAATTCGATGAAGAGTCCTTGTTTCGAGGAGATACGAAAGTGGAGAGATGAGGAGAGTTTAGGTGACTCGTGACAATGCAGAAATGTAAATATATTGTACTAGTTTTTGCCTGTGACTTCACCCGTGAGAAATTAAGTTTATCATAGAAAGACCTAATTTCTTGACACTTATCGTTGCTTTTTGACCAAATAACTGAATATTAATCTAAATTATAGCCTGTATTATGTTATTCTGAAGTATTAACAATAAAATTGCAAAGTTTTATTAAGATCGGCTTAGTATTTTTTGCGTAAAAGAGTGAAAAAACATCCATCGATCTAACCATGAATCCATACTCACTTAGTTCAAGTTTCAGGCATATATCCACCTATTCATCCATCCTATCCATTCATCAGTCCATCCATCCTTCAATTCATCAATATTTATTAACTTTTACATTTATAATATTAGTAGGAAGATGGCCTCTAGACATAAGCCAATTCATACATTGTATGATTTGATACATTTTTAAAATGTGTGACTTATAAAATTTTTAAGATTAAACGTACATACTTTTCATTGTAATTGGTCAAAAACTTCATTGTTTATGTACAGATAACAGAAAAATAACCATACCTATAGAAATTCCTAAACACATAGTACACCAGATAGACAAAAACCATACAAAAAAACTTTGTGCAAAATGTGCACTATTATTTTTAAGATATTTATTTTTTCTTTAAAAATAATAATGACTAGTTAAAGTAGTAATTTCACGATTTTAATACAGTATACCACCACGTAATATGTGACTATTTTTAGATGAAACCAAAAATATCTAAATTTTAATAATTCAAATTAAAATTGAATACATTTATATTTTTATAGAAATAAGTACATATTGTTTTAACTACATAGATAAACCTTTTTTTAAGGATATTACAAATAGTTTTAACCATAATATTCATGCCTGAAACTAAAAAATGTTACAAAATACATGCTGGGACAAAATTGACCCAGCGGCGCTTTTAGGGGGGTCGCAATCTTCGGCACTTCTAGTGTTAAATAGGAGATCAAAATAATGTCATGTAATAAGAAAATCCGAAATATCTCTTTTCATTTTACATAAATCTATTTTCATGGCTTACACAAATGTTTTATACATCTAGGTTTGTTTAAAGACTATAGATAAGTAGGTACATACGTTATGTTATACATACTGTATAATCCAATTTGTCCAATGGTACGAGTAGTAAAGGATTGATGTCTTCGAATGATATCTTTGATTGGAGTGAATCTTAGGACCCAGCGGATATTGCTTGCGTATTAATTAGCTGGAATAATGATTCCGGAAGCTTTTCTTACTTTTGAAGAAGTTTATGGGTTCAGGACTGGGATCGAATTCACTACTTGCAGACAAGAAAAAGGAAGTAATAAAAATTAGAGACGCTGCAAAATATGAAACATAGGAAATATAAACTGAGAAGAATAAATAAAACCACATTTCCTATTCTACAAGTTTACCTATCTTATCAAAACGACGCTTGTAGCAAATACGGTAGTGCCAATAGTAATATTTTAGGTATTTTTTGTAAGGAAACCCGACGGTTTAACTTGTACTGTGAGTACCTTCGGCGTCAATTAAAATTGATAACGACTCGGATATTATGCGATAGTGACATTTCAGTTTCACTCAGTTCGGTTTAGTTTCGTAGGAATGTAGCTGAAACGCGCGGATGTCTCCAGCTATCGAAAATTTTGTCATCGCCGTTTAAAAAAATATTCTATGAAATATTTTGTGGATGTCAAAAGTTACGAAGATACAAATGGATCTTTACATTTTGATAACATATTTTTATTTAGTAGGTAAGTGGTACTAGTAACTTTTTTAATTTCTCACTCGTACATAGCATAGTCTACTTGGCATCTCATAACTTAGTTTTATTCTTTGCTAGGGCTTAGTTGATGTTCTTCATAAAATCTTGTTACATCTTTGATTAACCAATGTGTGTTCATGTGAGTCCTCCAAAACGATAGATGAGTTTTGGTAAAATTATTAATATCCAACGTACTCAAGCTATGTAGTTCAATTAACTAATCTATGATAATAATTAAAACTATTATTTCATCACCTAATTCTTTCATAAGAAAAATTACAATGCTGATCACACAATTTAGTAAGTGGATAGGTTAAATTAAAGTCTCTAAATAGGTAAATATGTGGGTCATCTATGCAACCTTTCTTCTGGGGTTGTATCTAGTACAGTGCTGTTTGATTTTACTTCTACCTTAAAACTATTGACGGAAAATATAAAAAACTATAATATTTTCTAGCAAGCTGTCACCTTTCTACATAACATCGTGTGGTCGTAGCCTATGTCATAATATTATTTAACATTCTTTATTTAGATAAAATATGTAAATTAATCCAGTAGCTATGCTGGTGGCTTTTTTTTAATTTAGATTGACTTGCTCTTGATACCGTGTCACCTAAGGGGTTATTGATGAGATTTGTGATAGAGTTCTGCCAGATGTCTCAAGACTAAAGGCCTTTAAGCTATGTTAGTTGGATGTTGGGTGTTGTTTTATTCAAAGAATTAATTTAGCATTAATTTACATTAGAGAATATCACCACAGTATTTCAATTAACATAGGGGAAATAAGTAAACACTTACAAGAAAATAAACATTATCTTCGTTAGTTTTCCGCGAATCCCAGTTGATATTGTATTTGCTCTCTAATGGAAGCGTACTGTTCGCCTTGAAGTAAGTAAAAACTTGTTTATTTGTATTTATTTATTTATGAATAGAACGGTAGTATCAATTACACTATTCAAACAAGTAACAAGATTCAGAAATTGAAAATATTTAATTAAATACTTATACACAATTTAAATAAAGAAAACTACATAAATCAGATGCGATTATTTTCACAGTAACCGAGACATTCTACTAGTAACGTACTCCACCCCTCTGCAAATACGTCACATTTTGGGTTGGGTATTGTTTTGTTATAGTTAAATCATTATCTATGGTTAAATCAAACAACAGCAACATTATTCTTTTTCAATTGACGCTATCACACCCCCTCTCCCTCTATTTGTGTATGTTTGTGGCTTTAATGGACTTCATGTTCAAGCAATTTATTAAATCCAAAAGGCGGATATCATATCACTGCGATTAATCTATACAGTTGGGTTTCCTAAAGATTTTTATTGGTTTTGCTGAAAACCGTACAATATAGCCAGTGGCATAATTTAATGATAACACGTGTTCCTGCTTGTGTTCGTGCATGGTTAATTATGCATTTACATGGATAACCGTCAACAAAACGGTAGGCTCTTATCGGGAACAAGTTTAAGCTATTGACTTGACAGAAATTACCCGTAATTATTAAGATAGCGGCATCAACGTCATATCTAAATTTCCAATTAGGATAATTATGATAATTTTGAATGAAATTTCGCATAAAAATTTTGGGATTCGTTTTTGTTAGATGGATGATTGGACAACAACAACACCCACACCAATACTGAGTTTAATGCCTATTACTAGAAGACTAACTGACCTGGCGAACTTCGTACCGGTTTTGAAAATATTCTATAGCCTTTGGTGATTTTTATGGGTGAAAGATTTTCTCAAATCATTCCAATAGTTTCGGAGCCTACTCAATTCAAATAGCCAAATAATCAAACCTTCCATCTTAATTAGTGTAGATGTAGATTCAAAACTTAAAGTAAAATTCATTTAAGTACATATTTGATTAATATCCCATTAAAACCATTTTTCTTTCTTTCCTTCATTTCAGCCCTTACTTTAGGTGCAGAGCAATCAGGACGTAGTTCTTGCGTCACACCGCCAATGGAATGTCCTAACAAAAATATTACCTTTTGGCTGTACACAAAGTAAGTGAGACCCTAAAGAGCCATAAATGCTGACAAATTATAAGGTTGGCAGGCTTTTAAAACAGGTGTGTTATTAAAGGTCCAGGAAATTTCATCCCAGTACATGTACGAAAGTTATTCATCTCATTCTCAGAAACCGAATTAAATTGATTAAATAAACAGCCGCGAATGTAAAAATCTGTTTTAAAACTTATATAAGATCAAGATTTTTATTTAAATAGAGCTTTCTGTTTGTATCGATCGAGAAAGATTTTCGATTCTGCACTTTTCAAAAACACATTTGACTAAAAATCAACTTTAGTTCGAAGTAAAATCCCTACTCGTAATTTTGTTCAAAGCTACACGGAACCATTACCATCACTCACAAAAACTACTTTATCATTACCAAAAAGATTTTTACTTCTTAACTGCCAGTGTTACCATATAGTTTCGTAACTATTAGGTAATCTGTGGTTTCGCTTGTATTCTAGAAGCAACCAGGATGGCTACCAAGTGGCGGTGAACGACCCCGAGTCGATCAGCGCCGCGCCGTGGGTGAGGGATGCGCCTATCAAGATCCTGGTCCACGGGTACACGGGCCACCGGGAGTTCTCGCCCAACACGGAAATTAGGCCAGGTACTGAAACCGCAAATAGATTTATAGATAACACTGTTTTTTGCGATAGCGACAGGTATCACGTAGGTTCATCAACGAGTTAGAGTTCAACTCGCTTGAATGTTAGACTCTACACTAGGACGTTTCCGGAACTGAAATCGTAAATAGATGCGATAGATTAGATATCACGTGCTTTGATCAATGAGCTAGAGTTCAACTCGCTCAAACGTTTTACACTAGGACACATTTTTCAACACCCTGTATTATTTCAAGAGTTTGATGCACTCGTAAGTTCTGGACTTTACACTAAACGCAACTAAAAAAAAATTGGAGTTAAGTACTCGTGATCTCCGATTTGTGTTTGGATATTGCTATCTGGGATCACCCTAATTGATAGCTTTGCATACAGGACTACAACGCCAGATGCAGTTGCAGGTTTGGATCTCGCCAGGGGCAAATGTTAGTGTGATTAGCATAATCATTTAAACGCGGAGTCATAGACTAAAGTATGTACTACCCATAATGTAGACAATATATTAAGTGTACCTAGTTATATCCGATAGAGCAGCCTTATTACAAGTTCTGCTAGTTTGGGCCTATGTTATAGTGTGACAAAACCATTTTTCTTAGATTTATTTTATTGGTTGATCAGATAACAGAAAAATTCATATCGATATTATGTCGCAGTTCGATCGAGACATTTAAATCTTGATATGACATTATGGCTTTTCTAAGGAGTCTTAAGGAAAAGTGGTAATTTCTAAACACCTAGGTACGTTCAATATTCCTGCAACTGCGTTTCCTACAACATTCACTTTTAGCACTCCTTTAACGCGCCGTAGATCTAATATCAAAACTATGAATATATAGATATCGATTACTCATTAAAATATTTGAATCGCTCATATTTGCTGCTGCCTAGTTAGGAGTAGATCTTGTAGAACTGCATATTTTATTATTATGATACTCGAGTTTCTCAAGCTTTTGGCATAAATACCATCGATGATAAACCGTTTTCAAGTCTAGTTAATTTGTACATATTTCAAACTCGAGAACTAGTTGGCCTAGTTAGGTGTTACGTGATACCTAACAACAGTAATTATAATATTTCGAGTAAATGAACTACTTACAAAAGTCAAACAGAAACGACCTTGCCACCAACAAATAAAACCCTCTTTTCAGTTGAAGATGCATTAATTTTCTTGAAATTATAACTTTCAATTCGTAATAATCATCATCATGAAGTCACTCATTGCGGTCTACGTTATTATTATTAGTGTCAAGGAAAAGCTAACCACAAGACATTTAACAAAACTACCTGTCTACATCATGAAAATTTAATTAATGTAGCTACTGCGACTGCATCAGGCCTATAGTAACAAAATGGTGGAAAATTGTGGACGCAATAATAAAAATAACTTTATTCCAGCTTACATGCAGTGCTGCGACTACAACATTATTTCGGTGGACTACAACCCTATAGCTCGTGAGCCATGCTACATGAGCGCCGCTCACAACACTGAGCTGGTTGGCAAATGCACAGCTCAACTGATCGACGAGCTGGTCTCCGCATATGATTTTGAACTCTCAAAGTTCCATGTCATAGGATTCAGTTTGGGCGGACAAGTTGCTGGGTTTGTTGGGAACTATTTGACAGTCGGCAGATTGCATAGGATCACGGGTAAGAATTCTCTCAGGGTTTCGAATACCAATCGCGTTTAATCGGGCAATAAGTTGGTACCGGAAGAGCACTTATATTTTTGTTGCAATTTCGCCCCTTACATGAGAATGCTGCATTGTCTATGAAACACGTGAATGTGAAAACTTACAAACTGTTTTTCTTCGTGTTTTTCATAGGAGCTTGACTACCTAATTTCGAGATGCATGATAATGAATAAGTACCTTTTATTAGGTATCTCTTACAGCACTAGATCCCGCTTTACCATTGTTTGCGACAAACGACAACACGAAAAAAGTAGACCCCAGCGACGGGTTGTTCGTAGATGTCCTACATACTAACGCTCTGGAGAAGGGCAAGCTGGAGGCATCGGGCCACATCGACTTCTACGCCAATGGGGGAATGACTCAACCTGGCTGCAAGCCCACTGCTGAACAGAGTAAGTTTTTGTGCGAAAGCTACCTTTCGCACTACCTGTGCTTTAGTATAGGCTAGTTGCCTAAAAAAATTTTTTTAGTCCGTAATGTTTAATATCAAAAAATATTGGACACGTATATTTTTATTTGTCAATCTAACAAATAATTACATAGTTATGGTGCGTTGAAGTTGCGCACGACGTCACAACGTGCGGCATTTTTAAGCAAGCGTTGACGTCACGGGCCTCTTCTTATGAACTTTGGGGCGCTTTATCTCTTTAAATTTTCATTAGTTTGAAAAAGTGAAAAATACGTGTAGAGTATTTTTTGATAAGTTAACTGACGGACTAATTAAAACTCTTGCTTTTTGACCCAGGCAACATCCCCATTTCACTATTTACCTAAGTAGTTCATTGCCTTTGCCTATATGTTGTGATATGATTGCTTCTTATCAAGAGTAATTCAATATTAAATCTGCTTCACATTACAAAACATGGTAGTTTTTTTCAAAGGAATATTTTAACTTTGTTATAAATAACTAGCTTTCCGCCCGCGGCTTCGCCCGCGTGGAATTTTGTCTGTCATAGAAAAACTTTATTGCGCGCGTCCCTGTTTCAAAAACCGGGATAAAAACTATCCTATGTCTTTTCCCGGGATTCAAGAAACTGTCTATGCCAAATTTCATCAAAATCTATTCATTGGTTTCGGCGTGAAAGCAAGACAGACAGACAGACAGAGTAACTTTCGCATTTATAATATTAGTATAGATAGTATAGACTAGTATAGATTTAAAAAATATCAGATAGGTAATACCCATCTATCTATATTATAGACCGTGGTATAGATGTTTCCAATCATACATGCGAAACTTTACTATCATTAGGTATAAGTTTAAACTACAAAAATCTTTTGATACGTAACCTATGTAATGTCTGTAAAATGAAAAATCGTACGGTTTACTCGTACTTGACCTCAAATTCATACAAATTAAAATGCAGTGACATCTGTGAGGTAGCACTCAGACCTCTTGCCTTAACATTTTGCGTATAACGAGGGGAACGTAAGGAACCCCTCTAAAATATAATGCGCGTCGACTCTCACAGATGGTAGCACTGCTCGTTCAAACAGCGGGGCCACTACGAATCGAGATATCTGCTTATTCTGCTCTACCTGCTTCTTTCACCCTTGCGAGCATCTCACGATGTGTGAGAGAGAAGGTTAGAACTGTGATACGGCGTTGTGTTATAGAGTAGCCCCTTTGAAGCGACTCCAATATTGTTTCCCCTTATCAGGTGTTGTGGATGCTCTTTGGAGGAACAACATGTATGGTTTTTTTTTATATTATAAAGCTACAATAGAACTAAATATGTTAAAAATTGAAATCTGAGCAATTTTGATGTCGGATTAGATAAGTGTCCCTATATCATTGTTTAGGCTCTTTTCCTCCAATATTAAATTATAGGTACTAGCTTTTCCCATGACGTTACATGCGTAGATGTTTATTGCTAGGGTGATCCATAAAAATATAATCGAAAGATATTCAAATATCTGCCTTAATTTCCAGCAAAATCCGGCTGTGACCATGCTAGAGCTCCTGCATACTATGCAGAGTCCATCACCACCGAGAATGGATGCTACGGCACCCGGTGCCAGACCTGGATAGCGTACATGATCGGATGGTGCGAGATGGTCCACTCTGAAGACGTGCTGTTCGGCGAATATGTCCCTCATAAGTATGGTTCAATTTATATCTAATCCTTTCCTATCCTAAACGCCTACTATTCTAACTTCTTCTGTTGTGTGATGTCACAGCTCTAAGATTAGGTCTATTTATATTTTTAACGACAGACATTTATGAGGTCTTCAAAAATTAAACGTACTCGTACATCCATTCCATTCAAAACAAGTAATTCTTAGAACCAGTATTTTGTTACCATCTTAATATACGACAACTTCCGGGATTATGTAAAATCTAGACTCTAGAATCGCCATTTAATGTAGCCTCTGTGGTTGAGGTGAAATAAGTAACTGTCTTTAAAAGCCAACTGTGAGAGCAATGTATAAAATGAAAATGACCCAAAATTCTGGAGTTAATAAGATATCAGATATGTCTGTCGTACAGGTATCGCACACTGATTGTTGAATCAAACAAGCAGAATTTTTAATCACTGTCAGCAAAGTAACGACACATAAAGGAACTTCTCTATGGTCTAAACAGCTTTATTAATTAATCTTAAGACAATTAAGTCAAGTAATCCTTAGAATGTTCTTCGAACAAGTGCAGGCAACGGAACACTTCCACTTTCACCGTCCGTTTCCCCTTTTGATTCGGCCCCACTTCCACCGACCTATGTTATAATTGTTACCTCACTCGGTTACAAACAGCACAAACCTGTATTCAGCACATTGTATATTCAAAGGTGCCATCAGAGAAATGGGCACTTGTCTTCGTATTGTCTTTGCTATCTCTGAAATGTATCGCATTGTTTCAGTTGTCACATATTTGTCTGATAAAATCGCGTTGAACATTAATGATTTCTTTAATAAACATACAACTATTTTTAATTATTTTCATTTATGCTTAATGGTTCTCCTTT